>NC_069504.1:514193263-514793263 GCF_027579735.1 Bombina bombina | reverse complement strand
ACTCTGGAATCTCTTTCGGATATTTCATCGACTTTATCTTCTAATGATGAGGTTCTCTCACGATGTCTGAGATATATTGTTTCAGTTCTGAAGGGCTGCTCTCATTTCTTGATGGAACATTTGTTTTATTTGCTTTAAAAGTGCCTCATTCAAGGCAGACGTTTTAGGGGAAGAAGGAGAATGAGTCACTGTATCTTCTTCCTGTTCTGTGTATTGTGAGGATTCCAGCAGGGCTTGTTTCTTCTTCTGTTGTGACTTTGCACTGCTGTGCATTTTTTGACTGATTGTGTAGGGCTCTTCATGATGGGCATGAAGTTAGGAATGCGACATATAGGAGATTCCTATACTTTGAACTAGGTGTAGTCTAGAATTTAAGTGTGTGGCTTCTTTCTCCAAAACAAGAACACTCCAGTACCTATATAGTAGTTGAGATGACCAATATCTCTTATAAAACAAAGGAAGACAAGAGCGCAAAAAATCCTCTCTCAAAATTTTTACTGAGCATTTAATTCAGCGCAAGTACAAAAATACATGTACAAAATCAAATAAGCAACGTGTGATTATATCACCGTAAGTTTCTCCCCAACAAACACGGTTCAATTATTGCAGGTTCCAAGAAGCCGTAAGTGCTGCTAAAATTCACTGCCAGACAAACAGCTGATTTCAGGCTTGCATGTGAGGAGAAACACGCTTAACCTCAACGTGTTTCTTCTGGTATCCACCAGACTTTTTCAAGAGGAATGATTACATAGCAAACATACTCCTAATATAAATAGTGTAGGTAAACCCTTTACCGGTACAAATAAAGGGTCAAGATTGGTTACTGGGAATTTCATTCAATTAGATTGTGATTGGATCTAAGATATGTCGATCAACGTCATTTAAACATGTCAACTCGGAATTCATCAAAACCACCCAATCCCTGTAATATGAGCGGTATCATAGTAGTGATATAATCACTATGTGGCTCAAAACCGATAAGTTAACAGAACCACTGATTCCACACTAAATATATTAAATAACTTTGACATTTCATAAATTACATAAGTTATGCATTAAAAATATTAAAAATATTATTAAAAATGATAGTAAATGACATAAATACTTAAGGTACAATTAATGATATAAACAATATCATGGAATACACCAATACATATACTTAAAGATGGCATACAAATTGGATAGAGTTTGCGCTGTTAGTTATGAACATCTTGTATGGGATTGGGCAGACCAATATGTGGTAAGACTAATGAACTACTGTAACCACAAATAGAAAATTACAGTTCTTGTGCGCAACTTAATAGCTTATGTGAGAACATCTCGTGTGGCCTCTAACAATGAACTACCTGGAAAAGCGCATAGAGTAGGGGAATAAACTAAAGTGGGAAGCTTCTTTTGAACTAAGGTGTAAATTTACCTATGTAGAAAAGTGTACCTGCTCAATTTATAATGAATACTAGTAAATTAGTAATTAGTGATATAGAACGAGACAGAAAGTATTTAGTTGTAATGCAACTTTGAAAACGGTAATTGGACAAAGTAAGTAAAATGGCACTTGGTTCTCCATCAAGCTTTAAAATAATTTACATAAATGCCTGTAAGTCTAGGTCAATATAAGGTCCATATGAACTGGATGTATTAAGGGTTTTCAATTTATGGATCCAGTATGTTTCCCGTTGGCGGAAGGCCTTTATTCGATTATTAGAGAAACTGGGTGCAATCCAATCTAAGACAAAAACTTTTAAACTTTAAGGATTGGAGTTGTGAAAGATTCTAAAGTGGTCTGGAACACTATGGCCTAGATTTAGAGTTTTGCGGCCAAAGGGGTGCGTTAGCTACGCATGCTTTTTTCTGGTCGCACCTTTTAAATACCTCTGGTATTGAGAGTTCACAGAATGGCTGCGTTAGGCTCCAAAAAAGGAGCGTAGAGCATATTTAACGCAACTTCAACTCTCGATACCAGTGGTGCTTACGGACGCGGCCAGCTTAAAAAACGTGCTCGTGCACGATTCCCCCATAGAAAACAATGGGGCTGTTTGAGCTGAAAAAAAACCTAACACCTGCAAAAAAGCCTTGTTCAGCTCCTAACGCAGCCCCATTGTTTGCTATGGGGAAACACTTCCTACGTCTGCACCTAACACTCTAACATGTACTCCGAGTCTAAACACCCCTAACCTTACACTTATTAACCCCTAATCTGCCGCCCCCGCTATCGCTGACACCTGCATTTTATTTTTAACCCCTAATCTGCCGCCCCCGCTATCGCTGACCCCTGCATATTATTATTAACCCCTAATCTGCCGCTCCGTAAACCGCAGCTACTTACGTTATCCCTATGTACCCCTAATCTGCTGCCCCTAACACCGCCGACCCCTATATTATATTAATTAACCCCTAATCTGCCCCCCACAACGTTGCCTCCACCTGCCTACACTTATTAACCCCTAATCTGCCGAGCGGTCCGCACCGCTATTATAATAAAGTTATTAACCCCTAATCCGCCTCACTCCCGCCTCAATAACCCTATAATAAATAGTATTAACCCCTAATCTGCCCTCCCTAACATCGCCAACACCTAACTTCAAACATTAACCCCTAATCTGCCGACTGGAGCTCACCGCTATTCTAATAAATGTATTAACCCCTAAAGCTAAGTCTAACCCTAACACTTACACCCCCCTAAGTTAAATATAATTTAAATCTAACGAAATAAATTAACTCTTATTAAATAACTTATTCCTATTTAAAGCTAAATACTTACCTGTAAAATAAACCCTAATATAGCTACAATATAAATTATAATTATATTATAGCTATTTTAGGATTAATATTTATTTTACAGGCAACTTTGTAATTATATTAACCAGGTACAATAGCTATTAAATAGTTAAGAACTATTTAATAGCTACCTAGTTAAAATAATTACAAAATTACCTGTAAAATAAATCCTAACCTAAGTTACAATTAAACCTAACACTACACTATCAATAAATTAATTAAATAAACTACCTACAATGATCTACAATTAAACCTAACACTACACTAGCAATAAATAAATTAAATACAATTCCTACAAATAAATACAATTAAATAAACTAACTAAAGTACAAAAAATAAAAAAGAACTAAGTTACAAAAAATAAAAAAATATTTACAAACATTAGAAAAAAATTACAACGATTTTAAACTAATTACACCTACCCTAAGCCCCCTAATAAAATAAAAAAGCCCCCCAAAATAAAAAAAATGCCCTACCCTATTGTAAATTACAAAAGTTCAAAGCTCTTTTACCTTACCAGCCCTGAACAGGGCCCTTTGCGTGGCATGCCCCAAAGAATTCAGCTCTTTTGCCTGTAAAAAAAAACATACAATACCCCCCCCAACATTACAACCCACCACCCACATATCCCTAATCTAACCCAAACCCCCCTTCAATAAACCTAACACTAAGCCCCTGAAGATCTTCCTACCTTATCTTCACCTCGCCGGGTATCACACCGATCCGTCCTGGCTCCAAAATCTTCATCCAAGCCCAAGCGGGGGCTAGACATCCATCATCCGGCAGCTGAAGAGGTCCAGAAGAGGCTCCAAAGTCTTCATCCTATCCGGGAAGAAGAGGCGATCCGGACCAGCAACCATCTTGATCCAAGCGGCATCTTCATCCGATGAGGACCGGCTCCATCTTGAACACCTCCACCACGGACCCATCTTCTTCTTCCGACGACTTCCCGACGAATGACGGTTCCTTTAAGGGACGTCATCCAAGATGGCGTCCCTCGAATTCCGATTGGCTGATAGGATTCTATCAGCCAATCGGAATTAAGGTAGGAAAATTCTGATTGGCTGATGGAATCAGCCAATCAGATTCAAGTTCAATCCGATTGGCTGATCCGATCAGCCAATCAGATTGAGCTCGCATTCTATTGGCTGATCGGAACAACCAATAGAATGCGAGCTCAATCTGATTGGCTGATTGAATCAGCCAATCGGATTGAACTTGATTCTGATTGGCTGATTCCATCTGCCAATCAGAATTTTCCTACCTTAATTCCGATTGGCTGATAGAATCCTATCAGCCAATCGGAATTCGAGGGACGCCATCTTGGATGACGTCCTTTAACCCTTTAATGACCACAGCACTTTTCCATTTTCTGTCCGTTTGGGACCAGGGCTATTTTTACATTTCTGCGGTGTTTGTATTTAGCTGTAATTTTCCTCTTACTCATTTACTGTACCCACACATATTATATACTGTTTTTCTCGCCATTAAATGGACTTTCTAAAGATACCACTATTTTCTTCATATCTTATAATTTACTATAAAAAAAATTATAAAATATGAGGAAAAATTTAAAAATAATACACTTTTTCTAACTTTGACCCCCAAAATCTGTTACATATCTACAACCACCAAAAAACACCTATGCTAAATAGTTTCTAAATTTTGTCCTGAGTTTAGAAATACCCAATGTTTACATATTCTTTGCTTTTTTTGCAAGTTATAGGCCATAAATACAAGTAGCACTTTGCTTTTTTTCAAAATTAGCGCTAGTTACATTAGAACACTGATATCTTTCAGGAATCTCTGAATATCCATAGACATGTTTATATTTTTTTTTAGTAGACATCCCAAAGTATTCATCTAGGCCCATTTTGGTATATTTCATGCCACCATTTCACCGCCAAATGCGATCAAATAAAAAAAATTGTTCACTTTTTCACAATTTTTTAGTTAGGTTTTAGGTTTCTCACTGAAATTATTTACAAACAGCTTGTGCAATTATGGCACAAATGGTTGTAAATTCTTCTCTGGGATCCCCTTTGTTCAGAAATAGCAGACTTATATGGCTTTGGTGTTGCTTTTTGGTAATTAGAATGCCACTAAATGCCACTGTGCACCACACGTGTATTATGCCCAGCAGTGAAGCGGTTAATTAGGGAGCATGTAGGGAGCTTTTTGGGGTAATTTTAGCTTTAGTGTAGTGTAGTAGACAACCCCAAGTAATGATCTAGGCCCATTTTGGTATATTTTATGCCACCATTTCACCGCCAAATGCGATCAAATTAAAAAAAACTTAAAATTTTTCACAATTTTAGGTTTCTCACTGAAATCATTTACAAACAGCTTGTGCAATTATGGCACAAATGGTTGTAAATGCTTCTCTGGGATCCCCTTTGTTCAGAAATAGCAGACATATATGGCTTTGGCGTTGCTTTTTGGTATTTAGAAGGCCGCTAAATGCCGCTGCACATCACACGTGTATTATGGCTAGCAGTGAAGGGGTTAATTAGGTAGCTTGTAGGGAGCTTGCAGGGTTAATATCACATTTAGTGTAGAGCTCAGCCTCCCACCTGAAACATCAGACCCCCTGATCCCTCCCAAACAGCTCTCTTCCCTCCCCCACCCCACAATTGTCCCCGCCATCTTAAGTACTGGCAGAAAGTCTGCCAGTACTAAAATAAAAGCTATATTTGTGTGTTTTTAAGAAAGCATATTTACATATGCTATTATGCTGCTGTGTACTATCCCCCTTAGCCCCCAACCTCACTGATCCCCCCCCAAACAGCTCTATAACCCTCCCACTCTAACTTAATCTGCGCCATATTGGGTACTGGCAGACAGTTTAGAAGAAAACATGTGTTTTTTTAATTTTTATTAAGATTTTCTGTAGTGTAGCTTCCCCCCACACAAAACCAACCCCCCACCCCTCCACAATCTCTTTTTGTGATATTGATTTTATTTAGATTTTGCAATATTTGGGCAATTATTTAATAAAAATATTTTCCGTAGTGTAGCGGTTCCCACCCGCTCCCGCCCCGTGCACGCGCCCGCCACCCTCCGTGCACGCGCGGGCTCCCGTGCGCGCCCCCTAACAGTCCGCCCCCGATCCCGCTCCCCTTGACGTCAGAGGGCACACCGATGGCCGCCCACCCGCCTCCCAAGTCGGCTCCCAACCACCAACGATACCGGCCATCGATGTCCGGTGCAGAGAGGGCCACAGAGTGGCTCTCTCTGCATCGGATGGCCATGTAAGGTTATTGCAGGATGCCTCCATATCGAGGCATCACTGCAATAACCGGAAAGCAGCTGGAAGCGAGCAGGATCGCTTCCAGCTGCTTTCCACACCGAGGACGTGCAGGGTACGTCCTCAGGCATTAACTGCCTTTTTTTTGAGGACATACCCTGCACGTCCTCGGTCATTAAGGGGTTAAAGGAACCGTCATTCATCGGGAAGTCGTCGGAAGAAGAAGATGGGTCCACGTTGGAGGTCTTCAAGATGGAGCCGGTCCTCATCGGATGAAGATAGAAGATGCCGCTTGGATCAAGATGGTTGCCGGTCCGGATCGCCTCTTCTTCCCGGATAGGATGAAGACTTTGGAGCCTCTTCTGGACCTCTTCAGCTGCCAGATGATGGATGTCTAGCCCCCGCTTGGGCTTGGATGAAGATTTTGGAGCCAGGACGGATCGGTGTGATACCCGGCGAGGTGAAGACAAGGTAGGAAGATCTTCAGGGGCTTAGTGTTAGGTTTATTTAAGGGGGGTTTGGGTTAGATTAGGGGTATGTGGGTGGTGGGTTGTAATGTTGGGGGGGGGTATTTTATGTTTTTTTTTACAGGCAAAAGAGCTGAATTCTTTGGGGCATGCCCCGCAAAGGGCCCTGTTCAGGGCTGGTAAGGTAAAAGAGCTTTGAACTTTTGTAATTTAGAATAGGGTAGGGCATTTTTTTATTTTGGGGGCCTTTGTTATTTTATTAGGGGGCTTAGAGTAGGTGTAATTAGTTTAAAATTGTTGTAATTTTTTTCTTATGTTTGTAAATATTTTTTTATTTTTTGTAACTTAGTTCTTTTTTATTTTTTGTACTTTAGTTAGTTTATTTAATTGTATTTATTTGTAGGAATTGTATTTAATGTATTTATTGCTAGTGTAGTGTTAGGTTTAATTGTAGATAATTGTAGGTAGTTTATTTAATTAATTTATTGATAGTGTAGTGTTAGGTTTAATTGTAACTTAGGTTAGGATTTATTTTACAGGTAATTTTGTAATTATTTTAACTATTTTAGCTATTAAATAGTTCTTAACTATTTAATAGCTATTGTACCTGGTTAAAATAAATACAAAGTTACCTGTAAAATAAATATAAATCCTAAAATAGCTATAATATAATTATAATTTATGTTGTAGCTATATTAGGGTTTATTTTACAGGTAAGTATTTAGATTTAAATAGGAATAATTTATTTAATAAGAGTTAATTTATTTCGTTAGAATAAAATTATATTTAACTTAGGGGGGTGTTAGGGTTAGGGTTAAAATTAGCTTAGGGGTTAAAAAATTTATTAGAGTAGCGGTGAGCTCCGATCGGCAGATTAGGGGTTAATACTTGAAGTTAGGTGTCTGTGATGTTAGGGAGGGCAGATTAGGGGTTAATACTATTTATTATAGGGTTATTGAGGCGGGAGTGAGGCGGATTAGGGGTTAATAACTTTATTATAGTAGCGGTGCGGTCCGCAGATTAGGGGTTAATAAGTGTAGGCAGGTGGAGGCGACGTTGAGGGGGGCAGATTAGGGGTTAATAAATATAATATAGGGGTCTGCGGTGTTAGGGGCAGCAGATTAGGGGTACATAGCTATAATGTAGCTGGCGGCGGCGTACGGGCGGCAGATTAGGGGTTAATAATAATATGCAGGGGTCAGCGATAGCAGGGGCGGCAGATTAGGGGTTAATAAATATAATATAGGGGTTGGCGGTGTGAGGGGCAGCAGATTAGGGGTACATAGGGATAACGTAGTTGGCGGCAGTGTACGGAGCGGAAGATTAGGGGTTACATTTTTTTTATAGAGTGGCGGCGATGTGGGGGGCCTCTGTTTAGGGGTACATAGGTAATTTATGGGTGTTAGTGTACTTTAGAGCACAGTAGTTAAGAGCTTTATAAACCAGCGTTAGCCCAGAAAGCTCTTAACTACTGACTTTTTTCTGCGGCTGGAGTTTTGTCGTTAGAATTCTAACGCTCACTTCAGACACGACTCTAAATACCGGAGTTAGAAAGATCCCATTGAAAAGATAGGATACGCAATTGACGTAAGGGGATCTGCGGTATGGAAAAGTCGCGGCTGGAAAGTGAGCGTTAGACCCTTTCCTGACTGACTCCAAATACCGGCGGTAGCCTAAAACCAGCGTTAGGAGCCTCTAACGCTGGTTTTGACGGCTACCGCCAAACTCTAAATCTAGGCCTATGTGTTTCTACTTTGTTCTTGATGTTGTTCCAGTGTTAACTAAATCTGGTTCTAATCATCCTCTTAGTGATTAGGATTTAACATATCAGTTCTATTCATATTGGAGACTTTATTTTTAACATCTTGAACTAGACTAGGATCATATCCCTTCTCAATAAATCTTTGATCCAATAAATTGGCTTCTGTGTGGTAATCTGTTATATACGTACAATTTCTCCTATTTCTCTGATACTGCCCTAGAGGAATGTTGGTCTTCCATCTATGTAGATGCCCACTCTTGGCATTGAGAAACCCATTCTTATCTGTTGGTTTTCTAAACAATTTCCAAAAATTGATGTGTTTGGGTTTTATTATCGTTCCATATAATAATAATGTCATCTATGTACCTGAAATATCCTACTAGATGTTCTTTGAAAGGGTTGTTATGCCAGATGTAAGTGTTTTCAAAAAGATCCATGTACAAATTGGCATACGACGGGGCAAAAGTGGTGCCCATCGCCGTACCCTATGTTTGTACATAGAATTTGGATTTGAATTGAAAATAATTATGAGATAAGATTAATTCTATTCCTTTTAAAATAAATTTAATTTGAGCTATTGGGAAAGAACTATTGGCCAAATTTTCTTGGTCAATAGAATGTGAGGTCAATTCTATTGGCTGATCCAATCAGCCAATCGGATTGAACTTCAATCCGATTGGCTGATTAAATCAACCAATCAGATTTTTCATACCTTAATTCCGATTGGCTGATAGAATCCTATCAGCCAATCGTAATTCGAGGGACGCCATCTTGGATGACGTCATTTAAAGGAACCGTCATTCGTCGAGTAGTCGTCGTGCTGGAAGGATGCTCCGCGCCGGATGTCTTCAAGATGGAGTCGCTCCTCGTCGGATGAAAGAAGATAGAAGATGCCGCTTGGTTGAAGCCTTCTGCTGGTCCGGATGTCCTCTTCTGCCTGTATAGGATGAAGACTTCTGCCGGTCTAGATGTACTCTTCTGCCCCATCGGATGAAGACTTCTGCCCGGATCGGATGACCACTTGTGCCCGGCTGGGTGAAGACGGCTCAAGGTAGGGTGATCTTCAATGGGGTAGTGTTAGGTTTTTTTTTTTTTTTTTTTTTTTTTTTTTTTTTTTTTATAACAAGATTTATTAAAGAAAAAGAAAAAGATACAGAGCATAGGTGTAAGCACACATTGCCACAATCCTTGCAAGTTCAAATACAGAAGCATAATGTCGCTTTACATTGAAAATATAGTTATTCAAGAATAAGAGATATATGCCTCCTTAGGCTGAGGGCCCTTTCCAAGGTCCTTTTTGTATTTGTAGTCAAAGAAAGTGTCGATCACTAGATCTGTAATTTTGTCAGTTCTTCGTATTCAAATAAACAAAGTGTAATGTCCTTCTTTGCAGGATAAAGTGCAATAACCAAATAAATACGAAGGTGAACAGTAAATGAGAATATCTTGATGATGATAACAATAATAAAAAAAAAAAATAATAACAGTGACATTCGTAATAGTAACCATGCTATCTCTAACAATATTATTAATAACGTTGTACCAATATCAGTGATATTGATATTAATATTGCACCAGGATACCAGCCGTCATATAGAAGTAGTTGCTTTAAAGTCTCAAGATCAAGCATTCCTGTCGAGTCTCAAAAATCCATATAACTACTAAGTAGGAAAATCAAGTGGGCCCTGTGACCTGAGCTAAAGTCAGAGCTGGCTACCACCCTTCCCCCAAGTCATGTCTGGATTCTACATCGTTTGGGAGTCAGTCAATCCAGCGTTTAAGTATTTCTCCCATATAAAACCAATAGAGGAGTAGTCATCTAATCGGTTTGTTTGTCCATAGTGGTATCTCTCTAGGTGTAGGTTATGTGTTACTGTATCTTTCCACATTTTGATTGTTGGGAGCTCCTTTTTTTTCCAATTTAGGGGTATTAGCTTTTTAGCTGAGTTTATCATTAATGTTAATAACGCGAGTCTAAGTTTGCACTTGATTTTGGGGAAATGGTTAAAAAGGAAGATCCAAATATTATGGGCCAGGGGGATTTTTAACACTTTTTCAATTTCTTTCCTTATGGATTCCCAATAATCCCTCGCTATTGAGCAGTGCCACCATATATGGAATGGTGTCCCTATGTCTTGGCAGCCTCTCCAACATAGTGCTGGGGTGGTAGGGAAGAGTTGGTGCAAACGCACTGGAGTATAATACCACCTACACATTAATTTCAAGTTCATTTCCAGTGTGGATATAGATGAGGAGGATTTACTCATGTGGGAGAATATAGATAACCATGTTTGTGTAGGTAATGTTTCTCTTGTCTCTTTTTCCCATTTAGCCACATAAGTGGGCATGGAATTAGAGTAAGATGTTACTATTTGTTTATGTGCGAGAGAAAGGATACCCCTGCTAGGGAGCGGTACCATACATAAGTTTTCAAAAGGGGATAAAGCACGTGTCAGTTGTGTTTTGAAAGGGTGTGTAGATAGAAAATGATGGATCTGGGAATGCGTTAGCCAGTTTTGGAAAATATCTCCACAATCAGAGATAATCTCGGTCTGTGTTTTAACTTTCTCACCTTGAAAAAATTTATATGCTGGTAATGCGTCGCTAATCCCTACAGTATCTTGGCCATAAGTCTTAAGTTGTATTGGACATGCGGGGTTCCCTAACATCGGGGTTAAGGGTGAGTGTATTGTAGAAATATGTTTGTGTTTCTTTATGGTTGTATCCCAAACTTTGTAGGTTTCTCTTGTGATTGTTGGGGTCGTACTTAATATTATTCTATGGTTGGAAGGAAGCCAGCATTGGCCACTTAAGGTGGTAGTGGTAGTTAAATAATGTTCCAGCTGGACCCATTCTTTACTGGCTGCATGTTTGCACCAGTCCACTATTCTAGCTAGGAAAGTCGCAAACCTATAGTGTAATATGTTTGGGGCTCCCAATCCTCCTAACTCTTTGGGGCGGTATATAGTGGCTGTAGCGATGCGTGGTCGTTGATGCGACCATATGAAGGAATTTAACATCTTCTGAAGACGATATATCATACGGTCTGGGAGGGGTATCGGCAGGGTCTGTAGAAGGTACAATATTTTGGGTAAAATTATCATTTTAATTGCATTGAGTCTACCGAGCCAAGACAAAAATTTATCACTCCATGTTCTAAACATGGAGGTAATGTGTATTGTAAGGGCTTCATAATTCAATGTTAACGTTTCCTGCAGGGCTGGGGACAGGTAGACGCCGAGATATTTTATTGCTTTCTCTTGAATTCTAAAGTGGAACTGTTTTTGAATATTTTGTATTGTCGCAGGTTCTAAATGAACACTCAGCAATTCCGATTTTGCGACATTAATTCGCAGGTTAGAATAATGACCGTATGTCCTTAATAGTTGCATGAGAGCAGGGATAGATGAGTTAGGGTTCGTGAGAGTGACGAATACGTCATCCGCATATAATGTTATTTTATATTCGGTGTTTCCTATAGTGTGTCCTGTAATGTCTGCATTGTTTCTCACATAAGAAGCTAGTATCTCCATTGAAAGTACAAAAAGTAGCGGTGAAAGTGGGCAACCCTGCCTGGTTCCGTTTGAAATCTGTAATGTATCAGAGGTAGTGTCGTTCAACTTAATTCTAGCTTGTGGTTTATTATAAAGGGCAAAAATCTTTCCTACCATTTCTTGATCAAATCCAAACCCAAATAGGGTTTGTTTTAGAAAAAGCCAATCCAGCCTATCAAAGGCCTTCTCCGCATCCATAGATATGAACGCGGAGGGGGCCTGTTGTTTGTATGCATATTCCATTAAAGTCAGAATTTTGGAAGTGTTGTCTCTAGTTTCGCGCGTTGGTATGAAACCAGCTTGGTTTATATGGATTATGGAAGGTAGAAGGGTGTTTATTCGGGTCGCAATAATTTTAGCATACAATTTGATGTCTACGTTCAGTAGAGAAATCGGCCTGAAGTTTGCCGGTATGGTCGGGGGTTTACCCGGCTTGGGGAGTATAGAGATTTGGGCTTCCAACATTGAGGGAGGAAAAGGATTGTTCTCAGAGACTTCATTAAAGAGGGAAGTGAGAACTGGGACTAGGATTGGAGAGAAGGTTTTATAATATTTAGAAGAGAAACCATCAGGGCCCGGGCTCTTCCCTTTGGGTAGTGAGGTAATCGCGCTTTTTAACTCTTGTAATGAAATTGGTAGATTTAAATCTTTTAATTGGTCTTGAGTGATTTTAGGGATCTGGCTGTGCGCAATATAGGAAGTAAGGTTTGATAAGTGTTCCTCAGAAGGATATGTGTCAGTTATGTTGTAAAGATTGGCATAATACCCCTGAAAGGTCTGTAGAATGTCTTTAGTGGTAACTACTGTAGTTTTATGTTGGGGGTCCTGGATTTCATAAATAAATGACTTAAATCGTTTTTTTTTTAATGCGCGAGCTAAAAGTTTACCTGTTCTGTTGCTCTCGTAATGGAATAGGCTATTTGTTTTCCTACGGAGTGTTTGATGCTCTATATCTAAAAATGTATCTAGAGCTAATCGCGCCGAGTTATATTCTTGTGTTATTATGGGGTCAGTTGGATTTAATTTGAATGAATGATCAAGTCTTAAAAAGGTCTCAGATAATTCCTTATACAATAAACGAGCTTTTTGCCTTGCCTGTGCTTTCAATTTTATTAATTCTCCACGAACAACACATTTATGTGCCTCCCAAATTTTAAAGTTGTCTGCTATAGAGTTAGTATTGAATTTAAAATATTCCGATATGAGTGTGGTAAGGATATCTACATGTTTCGGGTCGTGTAAAAGGGTTTCATCTAATTTCCACATGTATGGTTCAGATGGTGTCTCAGGCCATGAGAATTGTAATTTAACTGCTGAGTGGTCAGACCATGAGGTAGGGGAAAGCTCACACTTGTGAACATAGGGGAGACCTTTTTGGTTAGTGAATATATAATCTAGCCTACTATGCGTTTTGTTTGGATGGGAAAAAAAAGTGTAGTCTCTTTTGTCGTTATGGATTAGGCGCCAAACATCGTACAGATTAAGTTCTCTTAAATTTTTCCACAAGTATGTGGAAGTCTTTTTGGACACTGTTATGTTGGGGTTAGAGCTGTCTTTTGTAGGTTGTAAAGGGAAGTTGAAATCTCCTGCCAAATATATTGGACCAACTGCTAAATCAAGTATTCTCCTGAACGCACTACGGAAAAAAGGGGTCTGATTGTTATTTGGGGCATATACGTTCACTAAGGTTATAGGGCGGCCATATAGTAGCCCTGTAATGCCTAGGAATCTACCTTCTCTATCTCTTTCCGTCTGAGTCAATGAGAAAGGAAGGTCCTTTCTAATTAGTATGCTAACTCCTGCTTTTTTACTAGGACCAGAGCTATGAAAATGTGTAGTATATAATTTCCCATAGAATTTGGGTTCCCTTTTATGTCTAAAATGTGTCTCCTGCAGAAACACAATATCTGCATGTCGTTTTGCAAGATCCAGCATTGCTTTAGAGCGTTTGGCTGGTGAATTTAAGCCCTTGGCATTTTGTGTCACTAGGGTCAAATGATGTGTGTAACTACGTTTGGACTGTGTCATTTTACCTACTTGAGTACCAGTTGGTTGAGGAATGCGGTCTGGTTCCTGGTGCAAGATCCTGAGTTGGTCATGTTGCAAGTTTCATGTCCTGTAAAACTGAATTTTAACATTACAAACAGTGCGAACAAAAACAGATTATAACTAAAAAAATAAGATAGAATAACTATTGTTAAACAAACATAAACATAAACATAAGAGCCTCTCGTCCTAATGTAGGGCATATCGAGAGTAGACTAATGGGGATGTTAGTTACTAGCCCGAAAAATTTTCTTTTAGAAAGTTATCGACTTCGGTAAATAGAATTAATAAAAAAAAAAAAAATAGCTTACTGGTATCAACCGTACTATAAGGGATTAATATAAAGACGGTAATGAAAGGTGCTAATCAAAAATCGTGAAAATCCCAGGTTGACAGGGTGGCTTACAGTTTGACTGAGGATTCTATGTCAGCGGAATCACCCTTCAAAAAGTAAGGGCTTCAGTGGGCCAAATTTGCTGCTGATGCATAAAATAAATCTTAAACCACATGTATTACAGATATAAATGAGCAAGAGGAAAGAAAAAAAAAAAAAAAAACTGGTATTAAACTTGCATTAAAACTTGTATTAAAGCTTCAAATCTCTAACCTAAATTGGAGTCCTACAACTCAGGTAACACTGGTAGAACTAAGCTGATCAGCAACCTTCAGGCCTGTTGGTGAGACATTAGCTTTCCCTTTTTTGGAGGAAACTGTGTGCCAGGCCGATGTCTGTCTGTTTGGTCTCTTTGTGGGAGGCTGCTTGGTGATGGTTGCCTCTTCTGGTTCTATAGGATCGAGTCCTAGTGTTGAGCAGAAGTCAGGGATGTCCTCTGGAGTTCTGCAGATCAGTCTAGAATTATTTCTTAGGACCCAAATTTGCGCTGGGAAGCCCCATCTGTAGGGGATCTTTTTGTTCCTGAGTGTAGTGGTCAGCGGTGAAAATTCCTTTCGCCTTTGGAGAGTTTCATATGATAGATCCTGGTAAAATTGAAGAACCGTCCCTCTGAATCTGATCGGTTGATTCTTACGAGATTGATTCAGAATCATTTCCTTCTCTAGAAAGTTCTTGAATCTAATGATGATATCCCTAGGTGGGGCATTATCCGGGGGCCTTGGGCGAAGAGCTCTGTGCGCCCTTACCCACTGTATATCTGTTGTATGTGACGTTTCTTTCACATGCTGGAACAGAGCAGGTAGGTAGACTGGGAAATCACGTGGCAGGACATCCTCAGGGACTCCTCTGATTCTCAGGTTCTTCCGCCTACTGCGGTTCTCCAAGTCCTCAAGTTTCTCTTGGAGGCCATTAATGACCTCTTGTTGTGATGTTACTTGCTCTGTCAGAGTAGAAACCTCTTCTTTAAGTTGTTCGTGGTTATTCTCTAGCGATTCTACCTGGAATCCCAGTGCGTGAATGTCTTGTGACATTGCTGCCAGTTCTTCTCTTATACAGGTGCGGACTATGTCTGCAATATCCTGTTTTGAGGGTAGATTACTGAGTAAGGAAGCAGGGAGTTGTGATTCTGGGGTTTGGGGCGTCTTGCTAAGTTGTGTAACTTGATTTGGAGATTGTTCCCCCTGATTGATATCTGTGTGAGAGATCTCCCTTGAGTCAGCATTTTGCAGGAAAGAAGTCATAGGCAGTGTTTTAATGGGTGCTAGTTTAGTTGACTTCTCAGCTCTAATCACACGTCTAGCAGCCATATTGAGCGCCAGCGGATGTCAGCAATTTGGACAGTAGTTAAGGGGATTAACCCTGCTTGTGCTGTATGTTTCTTATGGTATAAGAAGGGTTAAACAGTTCTTACGTTGCTACCAGCGGCTTGTTTTCCTCCTCCTTTGACATGCAATTGTATAAGTTATGCTGTCTGTCAGTAGATGGCAGCAAAAAAAAAAGTCAATGATAAAGCGATATCCCCATATAGTGAACAAGCTAGCTGTTATCCCAGTTTGGCTATTCCGGTGTCAATTCAATGCTAACTGTGTGTTGTGCAGCCATACCAGACCGCTAGACAGATAAATCAGTGTCCCATAGTTAACGGGGAGAATATCGCCCCATAGCGCGACCTCACCCCCTTCTATTGAGGTCTTGTATCCAGCAGCCCGGTATCTGCACAGGATCGGTAGGGCTAATACAGTGCGCAGCTGATGCTATATGGAGCTGGGTTACCTGGTATCCTCCGGTAAACACCGTCACCGTCCTTGCTTAGATAGTGGGAACAGCCCTTTAGCCTTACTTCCGGTGGCAGCAATGGCGTAGTTTTGTGAGTTGCGAAGCGCCAAAGTCTGTAAATGCAGTTCTGCTATCTCTTCTGCATCGCAAATAACTTCTGCCGCATCAGTGAGAATTCAGATATCCATATCTGCCCTTTTTTGTGTGTTTTGATCAGTGATCACCAAATTTTATCGGTTAGTCCGGGCATAGTGCACGGAGCTCCGGATTTACACTGCACTCATGGCAGCTTCCGGCTCCGCCCCCGCGTGTTAGGTTTTTTTAAGGGGGGATTGGGTGGGTTTTAGAGTAGGGGTGTGTGGGTGGTGGGTTATAATGTTGTGGGGGTATTGTAATTTTTTTTACAGGTAAAAGAGCTGATTACTTTGGGGCAATGCCCCACAAAAGGCCCTTTTAAGGGCTATTTGTAATTTAGTATAGGGTAGGGCATTTTATTATTTTGTGGGGCTTTTTTTATTTTATTAGGGGGCTTAGATTAGGTGTAATTAGATTAAACTTCTTGTAATTTAGTGTGTTTTTTTCGTAATTTAGTTTATTGAATTTAATTATAATTAATTGTAGGTAGTTTAGGTAATTAGTTTAATGACAGTGTAGCGTTAGGTGTAATTTTGTTCTTATTTTAGCTAGGTAGTTATTAAATAGTTAATAACTATTTAATAACTATTGTACCTAGTTAAAATAGATACAAAGTTGCCTGTAAAATAAAAATAAATCATAAGCTAGCTGCAATGTAACTATTAGTTATATTGTAGCTATCTTAGGGTTTATTTTATTGGTAAGTATTTAGTTTTAAATAGTAATAATTTATTTAATTGTAGTTATTTTATTTAGATTTATTTAAATTATATTTAAATTAGGGGGGTGTTAGGGTTAGGGTTAGACTTAGGTTTAGGGGTTAATAACTTTATTATAGTGGCGGTGACGTTGGCGGCAGCAGATTAGGGGTTAATTAATTTAATATAGTTGCAGCAACGTTGGGGGGTTAATAACTATAATGTAGGTGTCGGCGATGTTGGGGGCAGCAGATTAGTGGTTTATAAGTATAATGTAGGTGGCGGCGGTGTCCGGAGCGGCAAATTAGGGGTTAATAGTATAATGCAGGTGGCGACGATGTCAGGGGCGGCAGATTAGGGGTTAATAAGTGTAATATTAGGGGTGTTTAGACTCAGGGTTCATGTTAGGGTGTTAGGTGCAGACAAAACTTTTATTTTCCCATAGGAAACAATGGGGCTGCTTTAGGAGCTGAACGCTGCTTTTTTGCAGGTGTTAGGTTTTTTTTCAGCCAGCTCAGCCCCATTGTTTCCTATGGGGAAATCGTGCACAAGCACGTTTTAGCTGCTTACCGCTATGGTAAGCAACGCTGGTATTGAGGTGAGATGTGGAGCTAAAATTTGCTCTATGCTCACCTTTTTGCGGCTAACGCCAGGTTTAAAAAAAACTGTAATACCAGCGTTGGCTTAAGGTAGCGTTAGAAAAAAAGGCTCTTTAGCAATGCACCCCTGTTAACGCCAAACTCGTAATCTAGCAGTTTGTGTTCTGGGCCACTTTAGAATCTTTCACAACTCCAATCCTCAAAGTTTAAAAGTTTTTGTCTTTATATTGGATTGCACCCAGTTTCTCAAATAATAGACTAAAGGCCCTCCGCCAACATGAAACGTACTGGATCCATGAATTGAAAAGCCTTAATACGTCCAGTTCATATGGACTTAATATTGACCTAGACTTACAGGCATTTATGTAAATTATTTTAAAGATTGATGAAGTACCAATTGCCATTTTCCTTACTTTGTCCAATTACCGTTTTCAAAGTTGCATTACAACTAAATAATTTCTGTCTCGTTCTATATCACTAATTACTAGTACTCATTATAAATTGAGCAGGGACACTTTTCTACATAGGTAAATTTACACCTTAGTTCAAAAGAAGCTTCCCGCTTTAGTCTATTCCCCTACTCTATGCGCTTTTCCAGGTAGTTCATTGTTAGAGGCCACACTAGATGTTCTCACATAAGCTCTTAAGTTGCGCACAAGAACTGTAAATTTCAATGTGTGGTTACGGTAGTTCATTAGTCTTACCACATATTGGTCTGCCCATACAAGATGTTCATATCTAACAGCACAAACTCTATCCAATTTGTATGCCATCTTTAAGTATATGCATTGGTGTATTCATAGTAACATAGTAACATAGTAGATGAGGTTGAATAAAGACCGAAGTCCATCGAGTTCAACCTATACAAATTTAAAATATATACAAAAAGCTCCAGTTAAGCTTAAATAATCCCACTAAAAGGTGACCCATTTAAAACTAGCAATCATATCCATGAATTTTGTTTATAGACAGAAATGTATCCAAATGATTTTTAAATGTATCTAGGGTATTGGCATTCACTACCTCCTTTGGTAATGAGGTCCACACTTTTATTGCTCTTACAGTGAAAAAATGTTTCCGTTGCAGGAGATTAAATCTCCTTTCCTCCAACCTTAAATTGTGACCTCTGGTCACAAACAATTTTCTTGGAATAAACAGAGCTTCTGCCATCTCTGTATATGGGCCTTGAATATATTTATATAAAGTAATCATGTCACCTCTTAAGCGCCTTTTTTCTAAAGAATACAGACCCAGTTTGGCTAGCCTCTCCTCATAGGTTAATTCTCCAATCCTCTTATTAGCTTTGTGGCCCTTCGCTGCACTTTTTCTAGTTCTGCAATATATTTTTTTGCGATTGGTCCCCAGATCTGCACTCCATACTCAAGGTGAGGTCTTACCAGGGCTTTATATAGTGACCGAATTATGCTTTCCTCCCTTGAGTCAATGCCTCTTTTAATGCATGCTAGTATCTTATTAGCCTTTGAAGCTGCTACCCTGCATTGTGCACCCATCTTTAGCTTGTTATCTATCTGTTTGGCTTGTCCCATTTAAGTAATACGTTGTCTGCTTATTTTTACTTCCAAAATGTAGAACCTTGCATTTTCCCGTATTAAATCTCATTTTCCATTTACCTGCCAATACTTCTAATTTTTACAGGTCCCTTTGTAACGAAAGTTCATCCTGCTCTGACCTAATAACCTTACTTAACTTAGTATCATCTGCAAAAATAGAGATGTCGCTATTTAATCCTAGCTCCAAGTCATTTATAAAAATATTAAAAAGAATAGGGCCTAGCACTGATCCCTGGAGTACTCCACTGATTACCTTTGTCCAATCTGAGTATGATCCATTTACTACTACTCGTTGCTCCCTATCTTTTATCCAGTTATTTATCCACAAACTAACATTTTCAGCTATTCCCAGTCTCCTCATTTTGTGCATTAATCTCTCATGTGGCACTGTATCAAACGCGTTTGCAAAATCTAAGTATATCACATCAACTGATTCCCCTTTATCTATATTTTTACTCACTTCCTCATTGAATCTAATTAGATTAGTTTGAAATGATCTATTTCTCCTAAAACCATGTTGATTAGAACTCATAATCTTGTTTACACGAATATGCTCATCAATATAATCCCTTATAATCCTTTCAAATATCTTCCCCACTATTGATGTCAGACTAACTGGTCTATAGCTTCCTGGATCATCCCTACTTCCCTTTTTTAAGAGTGGCACCACATCAGCTTTACGCCAATCCTTGGGTACCATACCTGAAGATAATGAGTCTTGAAAAATTAAGAGTAGAGGTTTGTCTATAACAGTGCTTATTTCCCTTAACATCCTTGGGTGTATTCCATCTGGGCCTGGAGTTTTATTTACCTTAATATTTACCTTAATATTATCCAATTTGTTCCTGATATCCTCTATACATTAACCAATTAATGGTATGGGCTGGCATGTTCTATTTTGTTCCAAAGTATCATCCAATGTTTCCTCTCTTGTGTATCTCAGCCTTCTTCCTGTCACTGTTAATCATGCTACCCTCCCCGCATTTTAATGTACTTATATTGTCTTTCTTAGATTTTTTTTGCTATTTATGTACTTAAAGAACCTTTTAGGGTTAGATTTAGAATCCTTTGCAATTAATTTTTCATTTTCAATTTTGGCTAATTTGATTGCTTTTTTTGCATGCTTTGTTACATTCCTTATAATTATGGAATTTTGAGTCTGTACTATTTTCTTTGAATAATTTAAATGCCCTATGTTTTTTCCTAATTTCTCTTAACACATTTATATTCAGCCACATTGGCTTGTATTTTTTATTTTTATTTTTATAACCATATGGTGTTTGTTGATATGTATATTTATTTAACAAAGTTTTAAATGTTATCCATTTATCCTTTGTATTTTTATTAGAAAATACTTTGTCCCAATTTATATTATTTAATGATTTCCTTAAATCGTTGAAATTTGCTTTCTTAAAATTAAAAGTCTTGGTTAAACCTTTAAGACACTGCTTATGAAAAGAAATTTCAAATGTGACCATGTTATGATCACTATTACCCAAATGTTCATTGACTTCTATGTTTGATATTATATCTGTATTATTTGATAGCACTAAATCCAATATAGCGTTACTCCTAGTTGGCTCCTCTATTAATTGTGACAAGAAGTTATCCCTGAGAATATTTATAAATCTTTCCCCCTTAGCTGAATTACTAGTTTCATTGGCCCAGTTTATATCAGGGTAGTTAAAATCTCCCATAATTACTGCACTGTTATTAGCAGCCTTCCCTATTTGTATTAATAGTTGAGTTTCATCCAAGTCACTAATCTTGGGGGGCTTGTAGCATGTTCCTGGTAATATTTTTTTAGGATTTTTCCCCCCACTCTTTATTTCCACCCACAGGGTCTCTACATTGTCACCTGTATCAGAAATATCTTCCCTTATTGTAGGTTTAAGGTTAGGTTTAATATACATGCAGATTCCTCCACCCCTTTTCTTATTTCTGTCCCTCCTAAATAAAGTATACCCCTCTAAGTTAACTGCCCAGTCATGTGAATCATCCCACCAAGTTTCAGTTATACTGATAACATCATAGTCCTCTTCTGCAACTAAGAGCGTCAGCTCCCCCATTTTACCTGTCATGCTTCTTGCATTTGTTGTCATACATTTAATTTCCATGTGCTTTCTGCTGATACTTGGTGTGCTTTCCTCCATAATTTCACACTGCACTGGTAATATCTCAGAAAATATTACTTTGGAGGTCCTTGCTTTAAGCTTGCTACCTAAGCCCCTGAAGTCATTTTTTAGGACTCTCCATCTCCCGCTGATTCCTTCATTAGTACCAATATGTACCATGACTGCAGGATCAGACCAACATCCCTCTAACAATCTATCAATACGCTCCACAATATGCCTAACATGAGCCCCTGGAAGACAGCAAACTGTTCTATTTAAAGGGTCTGGATGACAAATTACCCTATCAACCTTCCTATTAATAGAGTCTCCTACCACCAACATCTGTTTCAGGCCCTGACTTGTATGCCCCTCTTCCATGACTGAAGGACTGTTAACTATAGTTTGCCCCTCTACCATGTCTGAAGGACTGCCCACCATAGTATGCTACTCTTCCACAACTAAAGGACTGTTCACTATACTAGGCAAAACAGCCCTCTCTGACACTGCCACCCCTGAACTGATATTCCCAACATCTTCACTTAATCTGGCAAATCTGTTGGGGTGTCCCAGCTCAGAACTGGCCTGTCTCTTCCGCTTACCTTTACCTCGCCCTCTAACTGTGACCCAGCTACATCCTGGAGTCTCCTCATCTGAATCCTCCCCATTCCCACTGCTAGAACCATTCCCACTGCTAGAACCATTAACAAATATTCCATGATATTGTTTATATCATTAATTGTACTTTAAGTATTTATGTCATTTACTATCGTTTTTAATAATATTTTTAATATTTTAAATGCATAACTTATGTAATTTATGAAATGTCAAAGTTATTTAATATATTCAGTGTGGAATCAGTGGTTCTGTTAACTTATCAGTTTTGAGCCACATAGTAATTATATAATTACTATGATACCGCTCATATTACAGGGATTGAGTGGTTTCGAGGAATTCCGAGTTGACATGTTTAAATTACCTTGATCGACAGATCTTATATCCAATCACAATCTAATTGAATGAAATTCCCAGTAACCAATCTTGACCCTTTATTTGTACCGGTAAAGGGTTTACCTACACTATGTTAGGAGTATGTTTGCTATGTAATCATTCCTCTTGAAAAAGTCTGGTGGATACCAGAAGAAACGCGTTGAGGTTAAGCGTGTTTCTCCTCACATGCAAGCCTGAAATCAGCTGTTTGGCTGGCGGTGAATTTTAGAAGCACTTACGGCTTCTTGGAACCTGTAAAGATTGAACCGTGTTTGTTGGGGAGAAACTTACGGTGATATAATTACACATTGCTTATTTGATTTTATATTTTGTATGTGTATTTTTGTACTTGCGCTGAATTAAATGCTCAGTAAAAACTTTTACTCTTAGAGAGGCTATTTTGCGCTCTTGTCTTCCTTTGTTTTTTAGTATCACACCAGAAGGGAGTCAACATAGACTCTCTTTTACAGAGAGCAGCAACTTTAAACCCCTGTACACATTACGGCACTGGAGACACGATCATTCACATTGGTGGAAATTACAAGCCCTCGTTCCATGCTCCATCCACTTGTGGTTACAATCTGTGACATACATTTCATCCTAAATTCAGTGATTACACTTTGTACTGAGAGACTATTGGGACTCAGCCTGTTTTTTGGACGTGGGCTCCTAGGTCTGTGACTTTTTCTTGTATGTCATTTATAACTTACGAGGACTGGATATACCATTTTGTCTAACTCTACCAGGCTGGACTATCTAGGTCCTCTCATATTTGTTTTTATTACGATACCTTGTTTATGGTATAGGGAAGCGCTTGTGTTTTATTTTCTGTGTTTGCAATATCTCTTATAGATCCACCTTTGCCTTTTTGTTATTCAGTCATGCCCGAAACTTCCTGGGTTTATAGCATATCCTCCTTGATTGAAATTTGAAGAAGAAAATTATAGGGTGAGGTGAAATGGGGCTTGCTATGAATACCTCTCCTGTAATCCTTGTCACCAAAAAGTCTCTAGGCTATAGGATGAGAGGGAAGCAAGTGATTCCCCTACAGATACTGTACCACCCTATCAATAGTCAATTTGCTAATTAATAATCATATAGAACATAGCTTATTTTTGACACTGCTCCTGAGTGCATCTGAGATCTGAACAGCACTCAACTCCTCAGGGAATGTTGTCTTCACAGGACGATCTTGGGAAGGGAACCTGGGATATGACCCACCAGCACAGATACTAAAGGAAAAGGGAGAGGAGAGAGTGCTATTCCCAGCAACTTTTATTTCCTATCTTTGCAGTTATCAGCCCTGTTGCATATACATGTATAGTGAGGCTTAATTACAGCTAATGTCTGTCTCTGGGCTTTCCCATTTATATCTGTTGATTAACAGGACTGTGAAGACTCTAGTTCCCCCCCTGTCAGCTCCTCCGTTATGCTTTTTATACTAGTTGGAGGGTAATTTGTACCGAGAAACTAAATAGCCCCTCAGGGAGTCATGTAAATAAATAAATAAATTGCAGGTCAGAGTTCATTAAACTGTTCGTGGGTTTATACCCTCGATTGGTTTCTTTCAGATAGTTGGGGCTGCTAACGGCCTCTGGGCCCGAACTTATGAAGGGTCTGAAGTATTGTAGTTACATGTGGTATGACACAGCTGGGCCTCACTCTACATACAAAGGGGGCTATCTGTGCTGCTATTTCGGGAGCCTGATGTCGCTGTATAAGTATGAATCCTTTTAGGCCCGTTATATGTGATCCCTGCAGGCTGGCCTGCACTGTAATTTTTATGATGTACCTTGAAAATGGTGAATCGCGCCAACTCCCTTTCACCTATCTAATTCTTTACAGTGACAGTTGGGACCACTCCTGTAAGCCTTTGTAAGTGATCAGACCACTCAATGCCCCGGGTCTTCTATTGGATGGCTTGAGTCTATGCTGTGTGTGTGACCAGATGGTTCTCACCCATACAGCTCCAGCTCCAGGCTTTATTGGTCCCAGGGCCTTAGCTCCCAGTGGTCTAGTAACCAGGTTCACCTCTCTTAGCATGCAAGGCACCTGCGGGTCTATTTGGCTATCCAACCGGGGGAAGTTGGCTGTCTCTTTAGGTGCATGTGACTACTGTAGTACCTTCAGTTGTACCGGAGGTGCATGGAAGATAAAGTCCGTGTGACACTGTGTAGATTGATTGAGATTATCTCTGTCTCCTTAAAGGTCTCCTAAACTGATAGTGGTATTTTTAGACCCCCTTTTTTAACTAAAAAAGCTAGTTTTGAAAAACTTTCATCAGAGTTCAAATATATTGCAACTGCCCTCAACTGCAGTTGGCCACTCCCCCTGGAGGTCACAGATTTTTAATCTGTAAAGTAAAATTTAATGTTTTAGAAATTAGTGCAATGATAACCTCCTTTCTATTTCTTCCCTTATTTCATATATGATTTAGTGGAGTGAAGGTAGCACTAGGTGGCACTAATTACATACCCACCTGAGGTTTCTATGTATATACACCATACAAATCATAGAATATTCACTAGATAGTGCCAACCCAAATATTTAGTTTTTTTTCAGAAAAAAGTTTGTAATAATTTATCTTGATGACATCCTAATCTTTTCAAATCTTATCAGGGACACATTATACATGTGAAACAAGTGTTACAGCACATGCAAGAAAACTGCATCTATGCCAAAATTTAAAAATGTACTTTTCATCAAAGCCTATACCTTTCCTGGGGTACATTATAAGCACTGAAGGTTTTCAAATGTACCCACAAAAGCTTGCTGTTGTTATACAATGGCCCCAGCCAAGTATCCTGAGTGGCTCCAAAGTTTTCTGGGGTTGGCCAATTATTACAGGTGCTTCATCAAAGGGTTTGCCAGTATAGCTTTGTCCCTTACTGCTATGATCAAGAAGGGGTTAAACTGTAATGTATGGTCCTCCAAATCTGTATCGGTTTTCCAGCAATTTAAGGAAATGTGTAGCACAGCTCCAATTCTTCAGCACCTTTATCCAGATCTTCAGTATATTGTTGAAGTTGACACCTCTGAAGTGGGGGCTGGTGCAGTACTATCTCAAAGTCAACCAATATCAGTTAGAATTCATCCAGTAGGACTTTTCTCTAAAAAAAATAAAAAATTCTACTGCTGAAATCAACGATGATATAAGGAACTGAGAACTACTGGCTATGAAACTGATACTGTCTGAGTGGAGGCATCTCCTGTTTTCTCTGATTTCTGACTAAAGGCCCTATACCAGTATCAACTGCACACCACACAGGAAACTTAATTATTACATAAAGTTCTCGATATGGACCATTATTTTAAACTTAAAAGTAGTTGCAACTATATTTATTTTAACAGTATTGTTTTCTAACAGAATCACTGTGTGTATCACACCAACATACAACATATTTTAAAACCGCTGCCTTTTTAACTAGGTTCATTTTTATGGTATTATGCTATAGCAAAATCATTGTGTGTATCACACCAACATCAGTTAGGCATGATGTATTTTAAGTTGTAACTAAGTATCTTTTAACAATATTGTATTATAACGATATCACTGTGTGTATCACACCAACATAAGTTAGACACACTTCCCCATTAGCCAGCCTGGTATGAAAAGAGATGTTGCAGACTATGTGGCCGCATGTCCGATTCGTGCTGCTAAGAAAGTACCACTCACATTACCCCCAGGATTGATTCAACCTATGACTATGCACCGTCAGCCTGGGACCCATCTGACTATGGAATTTATGAATAAAAATCAAAGAAGGCACCTCATAGTATAATACTGTCAGTCACATCATAAATAATGTTTTTGTTAATTTAACTTAGTTTAATTATATATTCTGTGTTGTGTGATTATTTTATTAGGTTTATAATGCTGTTTAGCATTTAAAGACTTAATTTCAAAGATTTAAAAATAATGTATTAGGTGTTACTTATGACAATTTTGAGAGGGGCCTGGAACCTAACTCCCTCACTTCCCACTGACTTACATTATAAACTGGGTTTCAATTTACAACTGTTTCGATTTACAACCATTCCTTCTGGAATCTAACCCCGGCGTAAACTGAGGGCTACCTGTATTTGAAAGAGTGGACTGTGGTCAGTGTGCAATTGGATTTTGTTTTGATGCATAGATGGGAATTTTGTAATTTGTGAAATGTAGGTCCTGTTCCAAAGATTATTGTGACAGTTTTGTCAGTGTTTAGGAAGAGTTTGTTTTTTGAGATCCACTTTTCTACCTCTGTGAACTGATCTTGGAGCACTGCTTCAAGCTGCGGCAGATCGGAATTGTTTGCATAGATTACCATGTCATCTGCATACATGTGTACAGTTGAGGATTTGCAGACATTAGGCAGATCATTTATAAATAATGTGAATAGTAGGGGGCCGAGAATAGAAACTTGGGGAACACCACACGTGACTGAGAGAGGGAGGGAGTCACTGTCAGAAATGGAGACATATTGTGATCGATCCGATACATACGATCGAAACCAGGTTAACGGATGATCAGCAATACCAGAGTTTTTTAGTTTGAGCAGTAGTATGTTGTGGTCTACTGTGTCAAAGACCTTTGCAAAATCAAGGAAAATTGCTCCAATTAGGTCTCCTTGTTCCATGCCAGTTTGGATGTTGTTGCAAACTTTTAGGAGGGCAGTTGTAGTGGAGTGATTCGGGCAAAAACCTGATTGATCAGGGGTCAGATAGTTAGATTGTTGGTAATACTCACATAGTTGCGTATGGACGCAGTTTTCTAAGATTTTTTTACGATACTGGGAGCAAAGATATAGGGCGATAATTAGAAACCAAGGTTAACTCCCCACTTTTTTTTTTTTTTTGTTCAAATAGTTTTTATTGAAAACTGGTACTTTGACAAACGTTCAAACTCGTAATATCGTTACAATATGAGATATCAACATAAAACATTTCGTATAGATTATTGGCATATACAATTTTCTTGGGTATTTTCAAAATTATTAATAGCAACATTGTTGTAGATTAAATTAACAGAGTTGGGAACCAGTCCCAGGGATAGGTAAAAGAAGAAAGGGGTTAGTGGGGTTAAGGGAGAAGGGGGAGGGGTAAGTATCCTTGCCAGTTTACCCTATATAACTAATGTTTCATGAGGAGCTCACAGAACATTTTGAATATTTTGCTCCCAAATGAGTTGGATATTCAATATCATATCTGGTTTTCCCTGATAACAATAGTGCATTTTCTCTAGCGTGAGGACATGATTAACCTCTGACCTCCATTGGGCTATAGTGGGTTTCTCTTGGTTTCTCTTGTGTTTTCCATAGCCTAGGTATTAACCTTTTTGCACAGGTTATCATTAAAAGCAGAAGTTTCTTGCGATAGAGACAGGTAAGTTTTGGAATGTGATTGAGGAGAACAATCTGCGGGGACAGTGTAATATCCATGTTTAGGACTTTGTTTATGTGTCTTTCTATCTGGGGCCAGAAATCACCTAAGTTTTGACATGTCCACCAAATGTGGGTTAAAGTACCCTCGTCTCCACATCTTCTCCAGCAACTGGATAAAGTTGTGGGGTAGATAACTCGTAGACGCTGAGGGGTTAAATACCACCTGGCTAGTATTTTTTGTAATTTAGTTCGGACATGATTAATGAGGTGTATGAGGAGTGGGTGTGACGAAACCCACGTTTCCATGACTCAGTATCTCATGACTCATACACTTTATATCCCTCCAATGTTTCTATAAGGGCCGGTAGGGAAGTGCTTGGGGATTGCAACGTGAGGATCACATCATCAGCAAACAGGAGGCATTTCTGAACAATATCACCAATTTGTAATCCTTGAATATGTTGATTATCTCTAATTTGTATAGCCAGAATTTCAACCGTAAGAGCGAACAATAGGGGGGAAAGCGGGCACCCTTGGCGAGTGCCATTAGAAATAGGGAAAGGCTGCAAAATGGTGTTATTTATTCTGACTTTAGCATTTGGATTGTGGTAAAGGGCCTGTATTCTATTGATAAATCTTTCAGAAAAGCCAAATTTTGACAGGGTGGACCACATAAATTGCCAGTCCACCCTGTCAAATGCCTTCTCAGCATCGGTAGAGAGCAAAATTAGTGGTGTATGGTTATAAAATGTGTAGTGTAGAGAGTGAAGCAATCTTATAGTATTGTCCTTCACCTCCCGCCCCATAATAAAGCCCACTTGGTCTGGGTGTATAATATCAGGTAATATTGTGTTCATTCGGATAGCCCGAATTTTGGCATAGATTTTCATACCTATGTTTATGAGTGATATTGGTCTATAGTTACCTACTATGTCTCTGGATTTACCTGGTTTTGGGATAACTGTAATCATTGCTTCTAGAAGGGAACTAGGAAGGGTATTTCCGCAGTCTATACCAGTGTAGAGTGATAGAAGATGAGGATTTATCTGTTTCTGTAAAAGTTGATAGAATTTTGCCATAAGGCCGTCTGGGCCCGGCGATTTGCCATTTGGGAGAGATTGTATTACTAAAGTGATATCACGGAGGGTGATAGGGGAATCTAATAGCTGTTTATTCTCGTCAGTAATGGACGGTGTATCAATAGTGGCTAAATATGTCTTTAGGTTTTCTGTCCTATCTGGTGCTGTAGCGCCTTGTATGTTGTATAAATTTGTGTAGTAGGAGACAAATGTGTTAGTAATCTCTTCGTTTGTGTGAATGTTCCTCCCTGTGTGCTCTCTAATTGTTTTAATAAAGTTGGAGATTCTACGTTTTTTGAGAGATCTGGCTAGTAGTGGACCTGCCTTATTACTTTCTACAAAGAACCTAGACTTAGTAGTCATAGCCCTCATATGAGCTTTCTGTATGAGGAATTTGTTAAGGTTTTCTCTTGCACATGTTACTTTAATAAGGTTAGGGGTTGAGGTGGGGTCTGCTCTGAGTGCAGCTTCGCATGTGGACAGTTCTCCAGTCAACGAGGTGTATTGGGCCGTATGTTTTTTGCATTGTTGGGTATTATGTTTTATGATAACTCCCCGAATGTAGCATTTATACGCCTCCCAGTTATTTGCTAACAACGTATCCTCAGGCTTGTTTAGGGAAAAATATTCGTCTGTGTGTTTTCTAATGTCCTCTACTGTTTCTTGGTCAGTAAGCAAATGGTCATTCAGTCTCCAGTTAAATGTATTGCACGGTTTATTGGACCATTTAAAGATAGTAGAGACCATGCTATGGTCTGACCAAGAAGTATGAGTGATCTTTGAGTGCACAAGAGTTGAGAGGAGAGTTTGATCACATAAAATGTAATCTAGACTGGAGTAGGAGTGCTGTGGGTGCGAGAAAAAGGTGTAATCTCTTTTATCCGTATGTACTATCCTCCATGTGTCATAAAGGTTGATGCTTTGTAAGGTTATGCAGTTAGATTTGAGGGTGTTGTTTCGTAAGTAAGATCTCCCAGTAGATGTGTCTAAAGTTGGATTTAAGGGGAAGTTGAGGTCTCCTCCGACAATAATCGGACCTTTAGCTATATCCAATATTATGTTGATAAGAGGTTTGTAGAAATGTGGGGTAGGTTTGTTTGGGGCGTAGATGTTAACTAGGGTTACTGGTGCACCATAGCAAAGGCCCACTAAAATCAGGAGTCTACCTTCTTTGTCAGAGTGTTTCTGTAATAATTCAAAATGAAAGTTTAGTCTAAATTAAATGCTGACTCCATTTTTCTTATGTGTGCCTGAGCTACAAAAATGTTGTTCATAGCATCTCTTAGACAACGTAAGGCTCGTGATTTTTCTTAAAATGGGTCTCCTGAGTCATTATGATATCTATTTTTCTTTTGTAAAAATCGTGAAAAGTGATAGATCTTTTTTCTGCCGAGAGAAAACCTTTGACATTTTGTGTAGCTATGTGTAAAGTGTCTGTTTTTGGATGAGATATCTGAGTCATCTTAGAGCCTGATATTTTGTGTAGATAAGTTAGATATTTAGTGGGAACCCACAAGGATACTGGAGAGTATTAATTATATATCTGTTTGCAATATAGGGAAATATAGGTCTGGGGAGAAATATTTATCTGAATGAGAGAGGGTTGGGTAAGTTAAGAAGAAGGGGAAAGGTATAGTTCTGGGAAATAAGATTAGTATGGATAGGAGTATATATGGCAATAATAATATCCACTGTGTTAAACTAAATCACAATAGCAATTCTAATTATAACTTCTATCTCAAGTTTAGTTTGGGAGCTTTATTTTACAGACCGGGTGTCTGAATAGTAAGGGGCTGTTTAAAAATTCCACATTCAACCTGTTAGTGGCCTATTATATGAAGTAGTACATTTAACTAATACTGATCAATAGGAAGTATGTCATCATCCACATTGTGATGTGTCTAATACAGCTCTCAGCTGTGTCTTTTATATTATTCATATCTCGTTAGATCATCATCTGGAGAAAAAATAGGTTTCTTGTTTTGCTCAGTCCAGCGAGCTATGCTAGTTTTGCGTTTAACTTTTTTAGGCCTGCCTATAACCAGCAGCTTCGGGGCACATGTTTATTTCTAAGGTCAATAAAGCTAGATCATGAGCTAAGGGCTGATGGGATTACTGCTGTGAGCTGTGGCTAGTATGAAAGCTCATCACTTGGCGGTTATTTATGCAAGATAGGCTCTGTGTATAGCAAATAGATATCTTTAGGTGAGTTGCTTGTGTAATGATTAATAAAGTAGTCTTAATCAATGTAAATCTGAAACAAGCGACAATGGTAACAACATATTCATAACAGGGTATTATAATATAAACCAATTGTTACTTCTAGACATGCATATATAGGAACATAAACTTATTCATACTATTACATTTTAGAGTGATAATAATAGGGAGTGATCCCTGATCTTGAAAATTGTGATTATTTGTCAGTGGGCGATAGTCTACCTCCTCCAAGTAGTGAAGCTCAGGAAGAGGCACAAGCTGTAGCTTCTATGTGTAATGTCCGGTAAGCTAAAGTATGTTAAAGGGGAGCCGGTCGTAGGAACATTTTGTGTGAGTATCGTGGAACTGTTGTAGAGTAATAGGTAGACATATACTGAATAATAACATCTAGGCATATTGGTCAACATATAATAAATTAAACTCTACTAAGATTATTAAGTGGAAATAAACTTGAATAATAATATTAAAACAAACTATTCAACAAATAATGAATAAAACTCTGTTGCCAACTTAAGTAGGTTCATCTCATTAAAAATAAAATGTCTTTGTTTTCTATTAATTCCACCATTTTTTCAGTAGAAAATAGTCTTTCACCTCCCTCCAGAGAGGCCAGAAGGAGGTAATATTACCTGGTCTCCATAATATGGCTACTAGTCTTTGCAATAAACAATAATTATAAAGGAAACAATTAGACAGTTAGAATTACTCATCCTGGAGTGTCTGTGTCCGTGCTGTCAGTATTAGCCTGGGATATCTGTCGCTATCATATGCTGAGAATCATTAATAAAGTAAATAAACTATTCTCATAAAAATGAGGTTTTGTAGCTTGAGTAGGAATTTCCAGCATATATTCATTTGCTTGATATGTGGATATTCAAACTAGTAAGCAATTCAATGAATAATGAAAATAAATGTATCCTTCTTTCACAACTGAATGATGTTCAATTGCAGGAGTCTTAATAATTAGAAAACAATTTTAGGCTATAACAGAATTTAGATCCAGGTATGAGGATATTCAGATAAGTAACATCCTGGTAATTAGTACTGTGTTGCATTAAATCAGTACACAGTTTAGTGAGGATTTTGATTAGTATACCAGTAGAAACTGAGAGTCAATATTCTAGCAGCAAGTAACAGTTCAATCTCAATCAGGTCATGTGTTATTTTAACAAGTGATATTAAGAAAGTAACATAATATAAAGTGACTTTGTTACAAATACTTGCGGATATGAATAGGCTCTTCTGAGGCAAACCGAAGGTGTGCTGATTGCCTGTCAGCTGTTCAGTGAGGAGCTGTAGATCTGTGCTGCAGAGAGGAGGAGAGAACCAGCAGCGTGAGAAGGAAGGCGCTCTGTGTATTGACAGAGAGCGGATGACGTCAGCTGAACAGCGTTCCGATTTCAGTAGTGCAGAGTTAAAGTTTTGAAGAAAATAAACTTTTCCTGTAGTGCTTTTAATCCGGAGTGAATACAGAGGTAATTCCTATAAGTTTGTCTTAATTCCAAGAACAAAATAGTTCAGAGTAAGAGCTTTCAGCATAGGTTACCGGTAACGATTCACCTTAGATGTTAGGTCTGTCTGGCTTGAAAGTAGTCAGCAAATGTGATTCAATAAACAAGCAACTACAGGTGTTCTGATCAAGCTATTTAAGGGGAGTGAACTTAGAGCAGGTAATGGATCTTCTTAAAGAGACAGTATCGTGACAGATCCCCCCTTTCAGGAAGGGGCATACCGTTGTTTCGGAGCCGGTTTGGAAGGATAAGTACTATGAAATTCAGTAAGTAAACGGGGAGCATGAATATCTTTCAGTGGTATCCAAGAATCTTCCTCAACTCCGTACCCAGTCCAATGAACCAAATATTCCAATTTATTATGTCTCAGACGAGAGTCAAGAATCTTTTCAACCTCGTATTCAATTTGATCATCAACTATTGAGGTGGTATCAGTTTGAGATAAGGAATCCGTTGATCCAAGATAAGGTTTTAGCAGGGAAACGTGGAAGGAGGGATGGATTCTTAATGTTGATGGTAAACATAAAGTTAAAGCATTACTATTTATGATCTTTATAACCTTAAATGGTCCAATGTATTGGTTTGCTAATTTCTTTGCTGGCACTTTGAGTTTGAGATTTTTCGTAGAGAGCCACACTAGATCTCCTAATTTATAGGAAGGAGGTGCTTTATGTTTTTTATCAAAATACAGTTTCTGGTGATCTTTTGCGTCTTGGAGATGTTTTCTCAATGTCAACATGGATGTCTTGATATTGGTAAGATGATCCTCTACATAAGGAGTAGATGATGTAGTAGAAGTTTTGGGTAATGTCAAAGGATGGAATCCATACGTGGCAAAAAAGGGAGACATTTTAATGGATGAATTGTAGGTGTTATTATATGAGAACTCAGCCATGGGTAACCAGTCTACCCAGTCATCCTGAATATGTGATACATAACAACGTAAGTATTGTTCCAAGGTCTGATTAAGACGTTCCGTTAGGCCATTTGACTGAGGGTGGAAAGCTGTTGACATTCTAGGAGTTATCTTGAGTAGGTGACAGAGTTCTTTCCAAAACCTGGAAGTAAACTGTGTTCCTCGGTCGGTTACAATGGATGAGGGTAAACCGTGTAGTTTAACGATATTTGAGAAAAACACATTTGCAGTTGTTATAGCATTAGGGGTCTTTTTCAGAGGTATGAAATGTGCCAAACGAGTTAAATGATCAACCACTACCAAGATAGTTGTGAAATTTTGTGAGTTAGGTAAATCTACGATAAAATCCATGCCAATCATGGACCATGGAACTTCTGGTACAGGTAGAGGGTTTAATAAGCCAAAAGGTTTATGATGTGCCTTTTTGTTTCTTGCGCAAACATTGCAATTTCGTACGTAAGAAATTACATCTTCCTTCATGTGAGGCCACCAGTATTGTCTATTTAATAAGTCGTGGGTTTTATTCATTCCTGGATGTCCAGACATCGGGGAGTCATGAATATGTTGAAGAAGTTCCTTGCGTAAAGATGAGGGTATGTATATGAGTTCTTTAGAGCAGAACAACCCAGAAACAGGGTCTTTCGAGCATGAAATTGGTATGGAGTTGTCCATATCTTGGGCAGTGTGTAGGTCTGATAGGAAGGTGCTTGCTGTTGCTAGGATCTTGTGTGAAGGAATGATAGATCTGACTTCCTCTGACTCATAGTGTGGAATTAAGGATCTTGATAGAGCATCGGCCTGGATGTTTCTGGACCCGGGTCTGTAACTTAGCTGAAAGTTAAAGCGGTCAAAAAACAGTGACCAGCGTACTTGTCTTGAAGAAAGTGTCTTGTTTCTTTTTAGATATTGTAAGTTCTTGTGGTCAGTTAATACCTGGAAAGGTTCTTCAGTTCCTTCTAGTAGGTGCCTCCAATGCTCAAGGGCACTCTTTATTGCTAATAACTCCAGATCTCCAATAGAATAATTCTTTTCAGCAGTGGTAAGTAATCGAGAATAGTAGGCAACAGGATGACGGTCTTGAGTTCCTTTGCGTTGTTGAGACAGAATGGCACCAAGACCTATATTTGAAGCATCTACTTCCAAGGTGAACTGAGAGTCCGGGTTTGGTAACTGCAAAACTGGTGCTGTAGAAAAACTTTTCTTTAATAGGTCAAATGCTTCCTGAGCTGAGTCTGTCCATTTGAATTTTTGTTTGCCAGTGAGCTTAGTTAATGGTTGAACTATTGTTGAAAATCCTTGTATGAATTTTCTATAGAAATTCGAGAAGCCTAAAAATCTTTGTAAAGATTTAAGCGTTGTGGGTGTTGGCCAATTAAGTACGGCTTCCACTTTGTCAGGATCCATAAGGATTCCAGTTGGGGAGATGATGTATCCAAGAAATTTTATTGTTTTTGCGTGGAATTCACATTTCTCAGCCTTGGCATATAAACAATGTTCTCTTAATCTTGCAAGGACCCAACGTACGTGCTTAACATGTTCAGTGATATCTTTAGAAAAAATCAATATATCATCTAGATATATAACTACGCACACATCCATAAGATCTTTGAATATATCGTTGATAAAGAATTGGAATGTGGCGGGGGCATTTGTTAAGCCAAAAGGCATGACGTTATACTGGAATAGGCCATAACGGGTCCTGAAGGCTGTTTTCCATTCATCCCCTTTTCGCATTCTAATAAGATTATACGCCCCCTTGAGGTCTAATTTGGTAAAGACAGTAGCGTCTGTGAGTCTTTCCAGCAATTCAGGGATAAGAGGCAGGGGATACCTGTTTTTAATTGTAATTGCATTTAGACCTCTATAGTCAATAATAGGCCTAAGGGTGCCATCTTTGTTAGTTACAAAAAATATCCCCGCAGCAGCGGGTGAGGTTGAGGTAGAGATAAATCCCTTTCTTAAATTATCGTCAAGATAATCTCTGAGATATTTTAATTCCTTTTGGGACAAAGGGAAAATACGACCAAAAGGGATAGTGGTACCTGGTTTAGTCTCAATAGGACAGTCGTATGGACGGTGAGGGGGCAAATTTTCTGCTTCCTTGAGATTAAAGACATCTGAAAAATCAGAATATTCCAAGGGTATCTGTTTTTGAACATGATTAATTTCTACATATGGGTAACAGGTATTGGAACAAAAGGATGAGTTAAAGATGAAAGAGTTTTTGCACCAATCTATCATAGGGTTGTGTTTTTGCAACCATGGGAATCCCAATATAATGGGATGTAGAGAACTAGGAATTACATCAAAGGTGATGTATTCCTTGTGATTTTTGTCAGTTGTAACTAAGAGGGGTATTGTATGGTGTGTAATAGGCCCTTTTAAATAAGTGGAACATCAATTACCTTCACATACACAGGATTTTGCTTGAGCACACAAGGTATTTTATTTTTATTTACAAGATTATTATCAATGAACATTCCATAAGCACCGGAGTCAATCATAGCCACGTTCTTGAGAAGATGTTGATCCCACTGCAAAGACAACGGTATTGTTATGCATGTATCACAACTAAATACAGTCTTAGGGTTAACTGATAAAATCTTACCCCGTTTTTGTCGATTCAAGATAGGACAATTAGAAACTGTATGATCCTTTTGACCACAATACATGCACAAATTTGCTTGTCTTCGTCTAAACTTTTCCTCTTGGGAAAGTGGACCTTTGATAGTGCCGATCTCCATAGGGACTGATGTAATGTTCCCTCTGTCAGGATGATTAGTTGTATATTTCTTTGGATAAGGTTCAGTGTTTTGTTTCTCAGAGCGTCGTTCTCTGTATCTGCGGTCCATCTGAATACATATTTTAATAAGAACATCTAAGGACTCTGGAAAATCAATTCGAGACAATTCATCTTTTAAATGTTCTGAGAGTCCCAATCTAAATTGGTTTCTTAGACTCACAGAATTCCACTGTGAGTCTGTGGCCCATAATTGGAACTCTGCTACATAATCTTCTACTGGTCTTTTTCCTTGTCTCAGAGTCCTTAGATTGTTCTCGGCAGTGATTTGAGTATTACTGTCTTCATATAGAACAGACATTGCCTTAAAGAAATCATCTAAAGACTCCAAGATAGGATCAGAGGTTTCGAAAAACCTGTCTGCCCATGATCTGGGCTCTCCATTGAGAAACGAAATAACAGTACATACTCTTATTCTGTCAGTATGATATGTTTTTGGTTTCATGGTGAACATTAATATACAAGCGTTTTTAAACTCACGGAAACGTGAACGTATACCAGAGAAAATAGGAGGAAGGTTAATATGAGGTTCTGGATGCTCTGTTGTTTTCTGTGAAAAATAGTCATTCATTAACCTCTTGAGTGTGTTGTTTTCATTTTTTAACTCATTTAGACCTTGTGCCAGAATTTCTACTTTTTGATTTAAAGTAGTTATTTCGGTAGCCATAGTAGCTGGATCCATCTTTATTTTAGGCTTGTTTATTCTATCATATGCTGAGAATCATTAATAAAGTAAATAAACTATTCTCATAAAAATGAGGTTTTGTAGCTTGAGTAGGAATTTCCAGCATATATTCATTTGCTTGATATGTGGATATTCAAACTAGTAAGCAATTCAATGAATAATGAAAATAAATGTATCCTTCTTTCACAACTGAATGATGTTCAATTGCAGGAGTCTTAATAATTAGAAAACAATTTTAGGCTATAACAGAATTTAGATCCAGGTATGAGGATATTCAGATAAGTAACATCCTGGTAATTAGTACTGTGTTGCATTAAATCAGTACACAGTTTAGTGAGGATTTTGATTAGTATACCAGTAGAAACTGAGAGTCAATATTCTAGCAGCAAGTAACAGTTCAATCTCAATCAGGTCATGTGTTATTTTAACAAGTGATATTAAGAAAGTAACATAATATAAAGTGACTTTGTTACAAATACTTGCGGATATGAATAGGCTCTTCTGAGGCAAACCGAAGGTGTGCTGATTGCCTGTCAGCTGTTCAGTGAGGAGCTGTAGATCTGTGCTGCAGAGAGGAGGAGAGAACCAGCAGCGTGAGAAGGAAGGCGCTCTGTGTATTGACAGAGAGCGGATGACGTCAGCTGAACAGCGTTCCGATTTCAGTAGTGCAGAGTTAAAGTTTTGAAGAAAATAAACTTTTCCTGTAGTGCTTTTAATCCGGAGTGAATACAGAGGTAATTCCTATAAGTTTGTCTTAATTCCAAGAACAAAATAGTTCAGAGTAAGAGCTTTCAGCATAGGTTACCGGTAACGATTCACCTTAGATGTTAGGTCTGTCTGGCTTGAAAGTAGTCAGCAAATGTGATTCAATAAACAAGCAACTACAGGTGTTCTGATCAAGCTATTTAAGGGGAGTGAACTTAGAGCAGGTAATGGATCTTCTTAAAGAGACAGTATCGTGACAGTCGCCTTTTGGACTGTTTGTTGTTGGTATCAGGGCCTGGTCTTCTTTGAGACTTAGGGTTATCCAACTTGTTTTGTTGTGCGTGGGGAGATGGAAGAGTTCCACTGTCAGGCGGGGCGATGTTTAGCAAGTTACAGAATCTGTTAACCCATTAAGGACCACAGCACTTTTCCATTTTCTGTCCGTTTGGGACCAAGGCTATTTTTACATTTCTGCAGTGTTTGTGTTTAGCTGTAATTTTCCTCTTACCCATTTACTGTACCCACACATATTATATACCGTTTTTCTCGCCACTAAATGGACTTTCTAAAGATACCATTATTTTCATCATATCTTATAATTTACTATAAAAAAAATTATAAAATATGAGGAAAAAATGGAAAAAAACACACTTTTTCTAACTTTGACCCCCAAAATCTGTTACACATCTACAACCACCAAAAAACACCCATGCTAAATAGTTTCTAAATTTTGTCCTGAGTTTAGAAATACCCAATGTTTACATGTGCTTTGCTTTTTTTGCAAGTTATAGGGCCATAAATACAAGTAGCACTTTGCTATTTCCAAACCACTTTCTTTCAAAATTAGCGCTAGTTACATTGGGACACTGATATCTTTAAGGAATCCCTGAATATCCCTTGACATGCATATATTTTTTTTTAGAAGACATCCCAAAGTATTGATCTAGGCCCATTTTGGTATATTTCATGCCACCATTTCACTACCAAATGCGATCAAATAAAAAAAATTGTTCACTTTTTCACAAATTGTTTCACAAACTTTAGGTTTCTCACTGAAATTATTTACAAACAACTTGTGCAATTATGGCACAAATGGTTGTAAATGCTTCTCTGGGATCCCCTTTGTTCAGAAATTCCAGACATATATGGCTTTGGCATTGCTTTTTGGTATTTAGAAGGCTGCAAAATGCCACTGCGCACCACACATGTATTATGCCCAGCATTGAAGGGGTTAATTAGGAAGCTTGTAGGGAGCTTTTAGGGTTAATTTTAGCTTTAGTATAATGTAGTAGACAACCGAAAGTATTGATCTAGGCCCATTTTGGTATATTTCATGCCACCATTTCACCGCCAAATGCTAACAAATAAAAATAAAGCGTTAAATTTTTCACAATTTTAGGTTTCTCACTGAAATTATTTACAAACAGCTTGTGCAATTATGGCATAAATGGTTGTAAAAGCTTCTCTGGGATCCCCTTTGTTCAGAAATAGCAGACATATATGGCTTTGGCTTTGCTTTTTGGTAATTAGAAGGCAGCTAAATGCTGTTGCGCACCACACGTGTATAATGCCCAGCATTGAAGGGGTTAATTAGGGAGCTTGTAGGGAGCTTGCAGGGTTAATTTTAGCTTTAGTGTAGGTATCAACCTCCCACATGACACATCACACCCCCTGATCCCTCCCAAACAGCTCTCTTCCCTCCCCCACCCCACAATTGTCCCCGCCATCTTAAGTACTGGCAGTAAGTCTGCCAGTACTAAAATAAGAGTTTTTTTGGGATTTAAAAAAAAAATGATAATTCTGCTCTGTAGGATCCCCCCTTAGCCCCCAACCTGATCCCCCCCAAACAGCTCTCTAACCCCCCTCTCTGCCTTATTATGCGCCATATTGGGTACTGGCAGCTGTCTGCCAGTACCCAGTTTGAAATCAAATATCTTTTTTATTATAATTTATTATTTTAAAAATTATATTTTCTGTAGTGTAGCTGCCCCCCTCAACCCCCAACCTCCCACCCTCCCAGATCGTTAAATTACAAGTTAATTTCTAATGTTCCCACCCTCTCTCCCACCGTGTAACACTTAACATTTGTTCCATAGTGTAGGGTTCCCACCCGCCCGCGCGCGCACCCGCTCCCGTGCACGCGCGGGCACCTGCGCACTCGATCTCGCCCCCTTCCCCACCGATGGCCGCCCACCCGCCTCCCTGGATCAGCTCCCACCCACCAACGAACATGGCCATTGATGGCCGATGCAGAGAGGGCCACAGGGTGGCTCTCTCTTCATCGGTGGGCTAAAAAATGTTATAGCAGGATGCCTCAATATCGAGGCATCACTGCTATAACATGAAAGCAGTTGGAAGTGATCAGGATCGCTTCCACTGCTTTCAAAGACCAACGACGTACGGGGTACGTCCTTGGTCATTAACTGCATTTTTTTGCAGGACGTACCCCATACGTCGTTGGTCGTTAAGGGGTTAAGGTCTGTCAAAGATGAGCATTCGACTTTCTTTCCATTCTTCATGACTATGACTGAGGTGGGAAAACCCCATCGATACGGGATGTGTAATGTTCTCAAGTGTGATGTTAAAGACTGAACGTCTCTCCTTTTCTGCAGAGTTCTTTGGGAAAGGTCCTGAAATATCTGAATTTTGTGACCTTGGAAATTTATAGTTTGGCTCTTCCTCGCCACGTTATATATTTCTTCTTTTTGTCTGTAATTTTAGAAGTGGACCACAATGCCCCTTGGAGGCGAATCATCTGGTGTTTTGGACGAAGTGCACGGTGCGCTCTGTCCAGGGGAATCTCTTCACTGTCTGAAGTGGTATTTCTCAGTACCTCATTAAATAGGGTCTGTAGATAGTCTCTGATTTCGTGATTAATATCTGTTTCAGGTATTCCTCTAAAGCGAAGATTCCCTCTTCTAGTACGGTTTTCCAAGTCATCAATTTTATCTTCTAGATCTGTTAGATGTTGGAGTTGTTGTGCTTGGTTGGTAGAAAGATGCGCTAATTTTTGTGAGACAATATATTCATGTTCCTCTAGAGTGTCTACTCTATGACCTAGTTCATTTATCTCTTTTTTGAGGTCTGCACACTCTTCTTTAATAGAGGATTTAACCTGATCAATCAGGGCTGCCATTGCTTGGTATGTGATCGGAGTGTCATCCTCATGTGTCTGGTTTATAGCTGGTCCATCGTCCATTTTGGACTGTGTGTTATCTTGGTCTGGATCTTCTTCTGTAGTATGCTGTAGACACTCAGCTTCCTTAAATTTGGAATTTTGGTCTGTTTGTTTAAAGAAAGTATGAACTGTGCTTTGACTGTTTTGTGATATCTTCTGTGGTCTGTCCTGGCGAAGATTTTTTCTTTGTGACATTGTGATCCCTGCTATTACTTGTTTTTGGTAGTGATTTTGTGGTGTTGATTGACACTATACCTCCTGGGGGATTTTACCCTCACAGGGCGATTACGGGAAAAGCAAAAGGGGATATGACCCGTCACCACTTGGTGTGGCGGGAAAAGGGATGGAGGTATGTGCCTGATAGGTGAATAGCTGAAGCAGGTCAGGTGGCAGTTATTGAACTATTTTGTGGCATTTATTTAGACTATAGCCCATCCGTATTAGAGAGCGGTATGATTGGTGTCACTTTAGTAGCAGGATAACTTTAGTTCCATATGTCGCGCCACAGTCAGCTAATGGAGCATCAAAATTGATAGTGTGGCTAGCGAACAGTAGGCCTTGGGCTCAGCTTGCAAGTGCGTCACAGTTTACTATCTGAGGTACAACAAACAATTATATGCCCTTATGTCCTTGTATTAGTGCTAACAATGTCTTAGCTCTGTGCTGGTAGATTTAGGCCTACGATAAGAGCTGTTTAACAAATCAGGCCCCTGTGTATTTTACATACTTGGTTATTTAAGAGGAGATGGCAAGTGCGGTATTAGAGTGCGCCATAGTGAGTGACTGCTAATGGTGGCAATTATGACTTTCGTCAGCGCCTATGTAGTAGAGAGTCTTTTACAGAATGCCCCTCAGTGTGACCAGTCTGCTTAAAAGTTAGGGGCGTAGTGCAATATAATCGGCTCGTATTGCTTACCCACCGCATCTTGCGCTGATCCGAGTGAGACTGCGTTTCTCTGTCCGATTATAGGAATCGGTGTTGTGGTCTCTGGATATCGATGTCTGATGTTAAAGGCATCAGTTGCAGCTGTTCTTTCCGCTCGTTAGCTGTTGCAGGCTGGATAGCTGGCTTAAAAAAAAGTGCCGTGGTGAGGGCTGTAAGCCTGGTGATGTCCGATGTCGGTCAAAAGTTTTCCAGGAGAGATCATCCGGTTCTTGAATTAAGCGCTGTAGTGGTAGCTGTAATTATCTACCAAAAGCTGCAGGCTAACAGTAGAATTTGGAGCTGTTGAAGGCTTTAACACCCAGTCTGATCACAGAGCCTCAGTAAAGTGCAGCCATTATGGTCGGCTGCTCGCTCCGCCCCCTAACTCCCCACTTTTATCTTCCAGAGGCTATCTGTTGTTTGCATAGCAGTGGAACAGCTGAAATTAAGTTCTGTGTATTTTCTTTTAAGACTGGGATAGATATGCTTTAAAATCAGACTGAAGGAGAGAGATATATTAGCATCAGATTGGCCTGCAAAAGTTTAAAGGAATGGGGAGGGTATGTCTATGGACATTTGAGCTAAGGGTCATTTAAGCAAAAACACAGGGAAAGTTGAAAATTACAGAGATAAGACAGAGGTATTCATGTAGGGGAATAAAACCATTAAACAAAGTACAAAAAAGATATATAGGCCTTAGCTGGTTAAACTGACTTTTAACATAATGGTCAGACATAATGGTGATAAAAATATACATTTAAAATTATAAAAACAAACAAAAAAATAACCAATACATATTACAATACACACATCAGAAAAAGGGTAGGTAAAATAAAATGATATTACTATCTTCCAGAGGCTACCTGTTGTTTGCATAGCAGTGGAACAGCTGAAATGAAGTTCTGTGTATTTTCTTTTAAGACTGGGGTAGATATGCTTTAAAATCAGGCTGTTGTTTGCATAGCAGTGGAACAGCTGAAATTAAGTTCTGTGTATTTTCTTTTAAGACTGGGGTAGATATGCTTTAAAATCAGGCTGTTGTTTGCATAGCAGTGGAACAGCTGAAATTAAGTTCTGTGTATTTTCTTTTAAGACTGGGGTAGATATGCTTTAAAATTAGGCTGTTGTTTGCATAGCAGTGGAACAGCTGAAATTATGTTCTGTGTATTTTCTTTTAAGACTGGGGTAGATATGCTTTAAAATCAGGCTGTTGCTTGCATCTAAGAATCTTGATTCTAAAAGGCAGGGTCGTGGTATAAAATATCTTGTCCACTGGAGGGGCTATCCTGTTGCTGAAGTTCCTGGGTTCCTGCAAGCAATTTACACGCCCCTGCTCTCATGACTTTCATGCAGATTTTAACATTAAACATGGTTATCTAAAAAAAAATAATTAAGGGCCTCACCATTTCGACGAGACTTCTTAGAATATCTTCCCTAAGCAGCAAGGTTTTGAATATCAGGCCCTCAGTCATTTCAGTTATATATCTTAGGCAATCTTCCATTGTCCCAGTATCTGCAAACTTCCCTTACTCATTTTAATATTGTCTTCAGTTGTGTAAATTTGGGTCATCCCTATTCTAATCAACTATATTGTTTTCAATGTGTCATCAGTCCTTTTAACCTAACCAATTTTCAAAATTACAATAAAGTGTCATATCCACCCTTTCCAGATCTAATATATTTATATAATGAAATGGATTGAATTTGACAGTGGGAATATAAACACATTTTAGCTAACAGAGCAGAAAAAAGGGCGCCTCCTAGTGTAGCCAATTATTATAAAAGGAATGATGCAAAAGTAAGCATACTCACAATGTGTGAAGGCAGAGATAATGCCTAAGTGAACGTTCTGGGAACTTCACAGTGTCCCAGCTAACTGTGCACTTTGCTGAGGGCTGCTCCTCCCAAACGCAGAAAAGATATCTGTAATCTGGAAATCAAGAAGGAAAACAAATGATCAAATGATCATTTGCCTGAGGAAAAAGCGTGGTTAGCGCTTAGAAACGCGTTGCAATTTTACTACAGATGTCATTGTAGATCTGTGTACATTTTTTAAATTAAACTTTTTTATTGATACTGGAGTTCTCTGTTTTTCCATCATCCTCATATATTTGAAGTTCACCATCGATCCCAATAGTGCTTTTTGGGCGGATTTGTGCACTAGGACACCATAATATTCCTAGTATGCTTTATTTGCACTATAAGGTGCATTACTTTTTGTGAGTATCCATTCGCAAGCAGTTACAGATATTCATCACTGGTTCCACATTGATTTGCACTAGGGGTCGCCCTCTTGTTTTCCTTCTACATTTTAGCTAAGTAATCTATTTTTTATTTATTTTCATTTATTTGTTTTTGTGGGAACTTCTTGGTGTTATTACCATGACAGAATAAAGTATCAAGTTTAAAATAATTTCCATTTTTCTGTTATTTATTTATCATCTAGAGTTGTGTTATCTTCACATACTTCAGATGTCAGCAGTAAAATAAACCTGCCTGATTGTCCTCCAGAGATTATGTTACTTAGAAAAATCAATGGCAAACATTAGTACAGTTTTATAATGCTTCTTAAAAGCACTTGAATGTTTAATGATACTTTCTAAGTTATGAGAGTTGCTAGTTACCTACTGAATAATGGCCTAACAAATAATCACAATTGACCTTTGCTGCAATATGGATACTTATTGTGTTTTATCAATAAGATGGGATTTGTAACTGGAATGTTAACTAGGCCCTAGTCTATACATACCTTTGCTTATTGCCTATTCTTGATTCTTGAATGTCTGTCTGTACATGGTCAAATATATACCAGTTTTTATTTTCCTCTCTGATACTCTTACCTTTTAGCACTAACTTGCATTCTATCTCGGCTTCCTTTACCTTTTGCTTCACTATTTACTCATTAGATTGCAAGCATTTTACCTTTAGTGCACTTTAAATAAAGCAAATCTACACTGTGCTCAATGGCAGTGCCCTCTTTTTCATTTTGTTTTTGTCTCAGCATTGTCACTGTACTATATGTGATGTACTCCTTTATATTGCAGCGTAGTATGCAGGCACTTTAAAAAAAAGTAGATTAGGGGGCGGAGCTAGAGATCAGTGAGAGCAGACGTGCCTGAGCTAAGCTCCATAAAAATTTTTATTATAAAAAGAGTATATATGCAAGCTAAAATAGCTAAAAACTGCCCAAAAGAACTGGGACAACAGCCTGCGGCCAGAGAAACATAACTTTGGAGACCGGACAGCTACACACCCGCAACAAGCTAGATAGCGGTGGTGACTGATACAGAGGCCTACACATTCAGCAGCGACTGGGAGTACTTCCCCTATACTACCCGGGACCTACCAACAACCTCTGGGGGCTGTGAGGGACTCTGAAGTAGGCAGAAAAAATGGAGGGAGTTGTCCGGGAACTACTGCAGATGGTGAGGCACCATAGCACCTACAGACACCACTATCGGACCAACAAACAGCTGGAGACGCTTGTGATGTGGAGATAAACCCTCCGCTGCGCAGACAGACCTAGCAGTGTCCGGAGCCTTCGACCAGCAAGTGGGGACACAGATATACCTAAGAGGGATCCGACATCTTGTAATCCTCCCGGGAAGGATCCGCCATCTTGCCTCAATTATAAGTGTGTCAGACTAAAGCACTGCACATACACTCTGCAGCGTTAGCTATATAACCCACTTATAGAGGCCCCAGACCTCACCGCTACACAGGGGCCAAAGAGAAAGGACTGCTCCCTGACCTAAGAGGGTGTTAGGCCTTATTTACTTTTAAGTTAGGCCGCAAAAGCACAACATGCGGTAGAAAGAAGGGCTGATCTCTTGTGACAACAGGGGACTTTTATATGTGAAACAGACAGCAAGCTGGCACTTCATCAGGGAACCACAGTCAAAAAGAGATTGCCCAATCATCTTAGCACCCACAGAGTGGTGCATACAAAAACCATAGCAGATTACCACAATAAAAATCTGAGAGGGCTGTAAAACAGCTGTAAAACACACAAGCAGACTGTGAAAGGAGGTTGGAATGGACACTATACTCAGTCCCTCCTTCACACAGCAGTGATATAGTTTCAGAAAATAAAGGTTTTATAGTGTATAAAGCGCTGGACTTAAAACGCTTTTTTGCCTCCCGAAATACTGTCCTCCTCCTGGACAGAGAAAATGTAAATAAAATAGAGAATGGTTTTCGGGGGCGCTCAGTAAGCTCAAAACGTTAGAGATATGGGTATGATCACATTAATAATGGGGACCTTAATAAGGGTGTTCTCAAATAATTATATATATATATATATATATATATATATATATAATTATATATATTTGGACTCTTTTCCTTTTTGGTAAAAAATTATTGAAGGATAAATCACTCTTTTTTTATCTTTTATTGAAAAATACACCTTTATGTATTTATTCGTGTTTATTATAAATTTGCATAATGGTTGTTATGTTCTTTATTAGTTTTGAATATATGAAACATTAAATGTGAATTCTAATGTTTATAAATTTTATCTGTACCCAAATAAATATAATGTCACATTGAAACACTTCCGGACTCTCAGTTTAAAGCCTCTATATTTGTGATATGGTTAAACCAGGTACGGTTTTTTTTTTTTTTTGACTAGAATATAGTGAAGAGAACTTGAAAATATATGCCAATTTTTTAAAAAAACTTTTACTTATTAAAAAACATTACATAAAAATCATAAAATACAAAATTATACAATAAGCAGATTTTTCACTGAATTCTATTGTGACAAATTTGTTCCTTTAAAAACAAACAATTAAACTTTCTTCTAAGAAAACCTTTGATATGCGTAGATATTTACTACAAAGTCTATCCTTTACCTATCAGTCCAGTAAGAAAACACAGAAGCCATTTTCTTAAAGCAGAAGTATATTGAAAACACTTGCATAAAGTTATAAGCTTAGTAATTTATTTTAAATATCTACGCATATCAAAGGTTTTCTTAGAAGAAAGTTTAATTGTTTGTTTTTAAAGGAACAAATTTGTCACAATAGATTTCAGTGAAAAATCTGCTAATTGTATAATTTTGTATTTTATGATTTTTATGTAATGTTTTTTAATAAGTAAAAGTTTTTTTAAAAAATTGGCATATGGGGGGGCGGTGCCAGCTCTGCATCTGAGCGGTCGCATATCATAGCAGCTCCGGACCAAGTCCGATAATTTTCTTATTTTTGACAGCTCAGTGCAGCTTTACTTACTACCTAATGGATTTATATGCTTTGGGGGACATCACAAATGTTTAACATCCTGAACTGGGAAGCCTAACTTGCTTTATCTCCAGGAAGATATCGGTAACGCTTTGCCGGGAGAAGCCATTTTTTACACACGTGGCACTCTAACGGACTCCGCAGCCTAATTGCTATCGGCTCCGACTATACTTGAATTATGAAAGACTTTCAGGCTCTGATGCTAGCTCAACTAGCCGCCTTTGACAATCTAATGAGCTGCAGATTTGATGACCTAAAGAGTATTCTCAGAGAAACGACCAGATCGCTAGCTTCCGCAACAGATGAGAAGGTGTGCGCAAAAGGTCCATTGACCCATTCCCCACCACCACTACCTCCCACACAAGTACTAGTACTGCGTCCTAACGAGCAAGACAGTTCGTCCACATCTCCAGAAATGAACTTGCCGAAGTCTACAGCCATCTCACTCACTATGATGGAAACAACATTACTTCTGTCGGCTACAGATAAAGTTGCGGTTGCTCTCCCTGGGAGGTATGAGGGGCCTAGATCTCTTCCCGACAACACTGGAGACCGGATTCAGCAAAGAGTATCACACGACGGCAGGGAGACTACCCGCATTACATATGGTATCAGGGAGATACTTTCAGAACCGGGAATCTCAACCCTACCTATTTCATCACGGCCTCCCATGGCGGCACGCATTGCCCCAGCATCGGCTCTGTATATCTCAGAGATGTGTAGATGGTCAGTTCCATTAACCGCTAAACAGAAGGTCACTTTGCTACCACGGATCGATAGGCTGATACCAGACGCTGACCAGCGGAGTCCTCCTGGAGTGCCGGTCCTGGCGCCGCTCATGCCTCATTCTAGATTTAGCCTTTGGAGCGACACCAGACGGCAGATGTCTTGTTGGGGACTTATTTCACTACCTGGGCAAGTCCTTAGCAGCCCACAGCTGGGACCCAGGATAAATAAAGCTGGAGTAGGTTAGCGATCACTTTGTAAGTAAAACTAGGCAGCGATTAGTGCTCCCTGCATGACTGTTTACACGGACTGAAAATGAAGCTTTGCAAACTTCCATATATTTCAACGGACTTTTATGCATACAGGGCAGTCTTTAAGATATGACCACTCATTCACAGAAGCTGCACTTTCTATGTTATGTGGTAAAATTCTCTTTTACTTTATCTTTTTTTTTATTCTTTATGTAAACCGGAGTGGGGTAAACTTATAGTGACTGTCCCATACCGCAAGTGCCCAACTCTTGCTGGTCTGTGATAGGACTTGCTGCAGATGCGTGAACTCTTGTGTGGCTTGTGTCCAACATGTATGGGAAACTTTTCATTTTTTTTTTTTCTTATTTTCCAACTGACATTACTAAGATGTACTTTCAGACTTTAGTTGTCCACATTGCGATGTTTTGTTTTATGCAACTGTCTTGGCGATCACTCCCTGCTACACATCTTGGTTGCTAACTATTTAACTCCTTTAGGCGCCAATATATATATAACTATGCGCTATAGCAACTAAATAAGGGTTCCTAAAAGTTTATATATTACCTCATAATGTTTTGTTTCAGTTTCAGTTTAAGATGTTTTTTGGTAATGCATAATTTAAACTCATGTTAGGTAACATGCATAGCAAGTTATTTATTGATGGCTATACAAGTGAAGCACTAGTCTTGCATATATCTCTTAGTGGAATACCCCTACAATATGAGCGCCGTAGTCATATCACTGTATACCCAGCTATATTATTGTTTGCAAATAGCCCTATACATCTTCCCCACTACGCACATAGCTCATGATATATTTAGATCCCTGTAGTTGGGCAACTTATTCCCTGTTAAGGTTAACCCGTGGTTTGTTGCATTGTCTGTCCCACTAACCAACATTCAAAACTAAGCTTAGTCAGGCCTATAGGAGCAGCTTAAGGAGTACTCCACTATACTTTCCTTCCTGTACTCCTTATAGAAGCAGTACATAACGTATGTAGTGTTGGAAGATTTCATGCTCACACTTTCATATTTAAATATACAGATATGTTTCGTCTCCAAAGGCCTCAAATTGTTTCCTTAGATGACTGTTGCACTATACATTAGTTTTCGACAAGGATATGTCTCATAACTTAATTCTTAGATAGGCTCATTACCCAATATTATGGGACCATATAAGCTCTCTATTTAATCGCTTTAGCTACATGCAACTTGGTAAGACATTCTGCTTGTCTAACATGTTTTAACAAATGTATGGTTTTAGTATTGGATCTATGTTAACATGCCTCAACTTTGTTCACGTATCTAGAGGGTCACTCCCTTAGACACTAACTGGAGAAACAATTCATAAGGGCTCTGCACCCAGTAATACTGTACAATGTGTAGTGTGCTTAGAGAGTAAATAGTCCCCATTATATACTATCATCTGCGATGCCCATCACCTTACATAACATATGATTTGACCTCTCAACAGGTATGGAGTTACGGCAAGTACAACAGAAGCTGATAGGATTACGAGGGGTTGTACTAGGTAGTTTAGAAACTATGTTGTGTTACAAGCCTTTTATCTAGTACATGCTTGTGTGCCCTACTACTACAGGGTATTCATTTCCTTCATCCTGTATACCCAGTATAATATTTTGATCTGAGTCACTTGAGTGCTGATGAGGTATCCATATGGGAACTGTAACAGCCATTATAGCACTCTCCTGGCAATTTAGACTCCACGACATATTGCTAAGGGTGTACGCTGGTAGTATACCTGCTAACAGATGTTTTTATACTAAATGCTGCTCCTAAATATCGGTTACACACATTATTGCACGCAGATTACTTGTATTCTTTATCTATAGCTTTTTTTAGCACAGTCTACTATTACAATCGTAGCATCCTGATACAGTTTTATAAGCTACCTTTCATATATCTGTAAGCAACCTATGCCCTATTATTCACCAAATTTCAATTGATCTATATATCCGTATCACTATTGTGATTCTCGTTCCCCCAGGACTAGTTCACTGTTATTAAAATGATATTTCTTTATGGTAGCTAGCCAAGGGTACATTTCCCAGTTTTACATGGGGTCTGACCACACCACTCTTGACATTCATCCCTCATCCTGGAGCTCTCTACATCATATAGCTAAATAGCCCCATAGTTTGTACCTTCAGGACAATTTAACGGGCTCCGTCCTCCCATCCCCCCTCCATTATGAGCGGCTCTTGTGCGCTGCTTCCCCCCCCCCCCATATACTCGGGCCTACAGGAGGCCTGACAACAGCCAACTCCCTACCTCTCATTACTTCTACCTTATGGAATATTTCTTATTTTGGGACTACTAATTACTAGTTATCAGCATTAAAAATCGAGGTTCCACTCCTATATGTCCCAGTCACACATTTTATTCATACAGTTTTACATTCTACACTCCGGATCACGAAGGCAGTAGTATCATTTATGTCAACTGTTATTCATCTGTTTTTGATATAGTTAAATTCTATGACAATGACTCTCATCTCTATATAAATATGGCACCACTATGGATCAGAAATTGTGATAACAAATACTGCAATGGTACATCGCTGTTTTCATTCCTGTCTACTTTCTATACGTGATCTGTATAAGTTTCTTCTTTTTGCCTCTGTTATGTGACTGGACATATTCTTTGTCGTGTTGTATATACTCAATGCCTCAATAAAAAATTATTTAAAAAAAAAAAAAGGCATATATTTTCAAGTTCTCTTCACTATATATTAGTCAAAAAAAAAAAACAAACAAAAAAAAAACGTACCTGGTTTAACCATATCACAAATATAGAGGCTTTAAACTGAGAGTCCGGAAGTGTTTCAATGTGACATTATATTTATTTGGGTACAGATAAAATTTATAAACATTAGAATTCACATTTAATGTTTCATATATTCAAAACTAATAAAGAACATAACAACCATTATGCAAATTTATAATAAACACAAATAAATACATAAAGGTGTATTTTTCAATAAAAGATAAAAAAAAGAGTGATTTATCCTTCAATAATTTTTTACCAAAAAGGAAAAGAGTCCAAATATATATAATTATATATATATATATATATATATATATATATATATATATATATATATATATATATATAAAATTATTTGAGAACACCCTTATTAAGGTCCCCATTATTAATGTGATCATACCCATATCTCTAACGTTTTGAGCTTACTGAGCGCCCCCGAAAACCATTCTCTGTTTTATAGTGATATAGTTTCCACAGGGAACAGAAAAACAGTCTGGGTCACCAAGTGCACTAAGAGTTACTAGTAACACAGCTTAACACAACCCAAACACCACAGAAGAGACTACCCTTAATACCCTCTCCCCTTCCTTTTCCTGCCAGCTTTTAGGGGCGACAGGTCATATCCCCTACACCTTTTTCTGTGATCGTCCTGTGAGGACAACTGCCCTGGGGAGAAGGGTATATCTAGAACATTGGGCCTTAAAGTTAGCGAAAGAGACATATCAGGGGCCATACAGTTCTTGCACAGGACACTCCTCAACAGAGGAGGAGGTGCATAGGGTATTGGATCTACATACAAACTTCGATTACATGATACCTCAGACCCACAAATATAGGCGACTCCAAAACACCACTTAACCCACACCTCAGAACTATGAGTGCTGACATGTAGTCTTCACGGTAGAGACACATGGGGGAGTCTGTCTAGCAAGTCAATAAGCAGAACAAATTGAGCTGCATTCCACAGCAGCACAATATGTGACCACAACAGGGGAGATAAGAGATATCATGAAGCCATAGTAACCACTAACTACTGTTTCTCCAAATATCGCCACTAGCAAAGGACCAACCGGCCATGATACTAACTAAGCTTTCTCACAGATGGGACCTAAACATCTACTACAAAGGGATCATACATATCCCTAAACAATAAAATGGACTCTAGGAGAGTAGTGAAGGGGGATAAGTCAGCTACTAAACCTTCCACAGTGTCCTCTTTCTTTAAGTCTTCGCAACCTAACAAATCCAACAAAGATATGGAGGCAGACGGAGATTCGGATCACGACTCTACACCACAAATAGAAGATAACACTCCATTAACTAAAGCTGACTTGCGAACCCTGGTCTCAAAAAAAGACATTGCCGACAACTTTGAAAAATTATTGGAGAAAATTGATTCCATTCATTCCTCAGTTACTAACAGCCTGTCTGAAATTAAATCTGATTTGACAGATATGGGGAATAGGATAGATATACTTGAGGACCAGAAAGATGCCATGGTGGAGAATGAGGATGAAATATCACAGGTGGTCTCAACACACAACAACAACTACTGGAATTCCAGGATAAGATGGATGACCTGGACAATAGGAGCAGGAAGAATAATCTAAGGTTGAAAGGAGTTCCAGAGGAAGTGACCGCTGCAGAGTTGCCAGCATATCTAGCGCAATTTTTCACCCAGATCACAAGCTCACCTTCAGATTATACCTTCCATGTCGAGAGGGCTCATAGAGCTCTAAAAGCCAAACCAAAGTCTGATCTCCCACCAAGGGATATAGTGATTAAAATGACTTTCTTTCTAGACAAAGAGAAGATCCTCCAAGCTGCTAGAAAACAACCCACATTCAAATTTCAAGGCAATGTGATCGAATTCTACCAAGACCTGAACTTCCGGACTGTGCAAAGGTGAAGTGCCCTATGACCCCTACCTCTTTGTTGAGGAAACATCAGATACAATACAGATGGGGTTTCCCTTTTGCACTAATTATAATGAAGTACACTAAAGTCATAACTATCAAGGAACCAGAAGATATCCCCGAAGTGTGTGGGGTGATGGGTTTGGAGACCCCTCCGTTACCTGAGAAAGAACCAACTTTGGCACACAGGCTAACACCTACGCGAACAGAGGACCAATCAAAGTGGCACAAATCAAGACACAAGAAGCTAAAGACAAAAGAACCCAGAGATAAAGAACTCTAACTAACAATTTCTTCTTGCCCCCTGGAACTCAGGGGAAAGAGACTTTTCTAACTGGGGTTTAACTCCGGAACAACTAAGTGGAAGAAGATACTGAGAGGACAGAGCCAGGCTATGTATAATTCACAACTGACATTGTAGAGATATATGCAAATTATTATACTAATGTTTTCTAATGCTTTTCAAACGTATTATCCCAATGTTGAGGATAAGGTTTTGGTTATTGTTCCCACTAGTTTGATATGTTTTCCCTCCCCAAATATTTTTTTTCTTCCCAGAGGCATCTCCACGATGCAGTCCTGTAAGATCCAGGCACCAAAGACTAGCGACACAACGAGTAAGACTTCTCATCTAAGGGTAAATACCTATATTTATAACACACCCAGAGCAGAGACGAGAGAAAGAGAAGATAAAAATGACCACTAATATACACTTAGTATCACATAATGTCAGAGTACTCAACACTGATACCAAATGGAGAGTAGATATGTCCCAGTACACATTCCTAAACGCCAATGTTCTGTTCTTGCAGGAGACACACCTCCTTAAAACTAATATTCCAAAATACTGGGCAAAGCATTTCCACACACACTATCATGCCACAACGGATACAAAGAAAAGAGGGGGTCTCAATTCTAATACATTCCTCCATTAACTTCACTCATGAAAACACCATAGCAGACCCGGGAGGCCGATACCTAATAGTCAGAGGGCAGATGCTGGATACTGAGGTTACCTTATGTAATATCTATGCCCCCAATGAAAATCAACATGATTTCTTCAGACACATCTCCCATCTTTTAACACAATGGTCTCAAACTAAAATTATACTAGCAGGAGACTTTAATATAACTATGGTCCCACATGCAATGGTTAACAATGTTCCCTTATCCAGTAAACAACATAGACATAATCGATTGGTCAAATTGATACAAGACTCACTTGCGCCACATGCCATGATTGATACCTGGAACACACTGTATAGGGTGACGAACGATACTACGTTTTACTCTGCAGCACATAAAACTTACATATGGTTGGACTATATTTATGTTAGCCAGATTCTCCACCCAATGCTACAGAGCTCTACTATACACACTTGCATATGGTCAGACCCCTCTATCTTATTATTAAAATTGAGTGGGATGCAAGATACTCAACGTAATAGGACATGGACTTTTGATCCAATTCTTGTGAAAAACCCACAGAGGTATGATAACATTTTGCAGTCATTGGTGGAGTTCTGGGGGATAAATGTGGATACTACAACCAACCCTAAAAACATCTGGGCAGCACATAAAGTGGTAATATGGGGACGGCTTATACAGGAGAAAACAAGACTAAATCGACAACACAGAAATCAATTAGGATAGTTACACGAAGAGATAGAAAAACTAGAGAGACAACACAAACTGACAGGGAGGGGGGCAACACTGCAGACTCTTCAGACTAAGAAGGCCATGCTACCAAATATACAAAACTCTCAAGCTGCGAGAGCAATCCAAAAATTGAAAGCACACTATTTAATTTACCTAACAAGCCGGATAAATATATGGCTTACAAAATTAGGGAGAGATGGTGAACTTCCGGTGGGCTGGACTAAGAGAAAGCAGCAACAGCAAGGAGCTCCGTGCTTTGACCCTCTTAAATTAGGCTAAATACAGCCTGGGCTTCCCAAATTGACCCTGGCACGAGAGCCCCAAGTGAACTTTGTATCCAGCGATCTCTCCTTGGCAGATTTTGCTGCCCGGAGTGGGGGACTTCACCTGTTGTACCGCCATAGAGATCGGGTGAGCGCTACATCGCTCCACCACCGGAAGGCCGCTAAGGACACAGACCCCAGAAAAACATAGCCGAGAGGGGTGGAGGTCCCCTGTGACCCTGCGGAGAGCTTGGAGACTACAAGCAAGCGGAACGGCAGCAGCGGAAGGCGAGGAAAAGCGGGTAAGAGAGAAGGGACATAGCGGCACAGATACGGGAGTCCCCAACAATTCCTGCACGCCTTTAAACCCCACTTACGAACCTTCCTGACCTGGCACACTTGAGTGGTCTTGGAGGGACCGCTGAGGGGGGTGCTCGGAGCCCTGCAGCCGACTCAAATACACAGAACCATCTTTTGGCGCGAAAATCGGCGCCATCTTGGGTAGCAGCAGAACAGGGAACAAGGAGGCAAGGGCAGAGGGTAAGCGCTGACCACACCGAACAGCACCAAGCACAGGGTGGTGGAGGGAGCGGGACATTTCAAGAGCTGAGCCTCATACACTGATCCTGAATCAACGTGCTCTTATACAGATATCCTCCCTCTCCTTCTTAGGCCCCTTCATAACAATAATGATACCGGAACACTGCCTGAGATTTAAACCTTGATTGCTTTAACCCCTCTTGCCCCAAAGCTAAACCCTGCAACACAGAACATTACAAGACATTAATACAGTTGCCAAGAGCATTTCTGTCTCCCTGGTGGGACATCTGGGACCATACAGCCACATAGGCTGACACTGTTTATATCTCTCTGGCCCCCTGTGAAGAGCAAGCTGCAAAGTGTGGGATTCGACATAAAGGGACATTAGATTTGATCAGAAGTGACTAACTTTCACAAGACAGTGCCTAGGATAGCTTTAATAGGCACAGATCCATTTAAACGCAGGGCTGGGAGATTCTTGCCATAGTGCCCTTCCTTATAAATCTGTCATACCCTGTATACTGTGTCATTATAGGAATGGAACTCAGAACTGTGTGTGTGGAAAATGCAGGACTGAAGCAGGAGTGATTGGTTTTATTTGTACAGAGCGACTGAATAGGTTAACCTGAACGCAGACACTCAGAAACTACTTGATAATTGAAAGCTGTAATTTGTGCTGCATCACAGTCATTGTGTAGTGTGGTTTGGCTTAAACTAGGGTCATTGCATTTAATCTCACTGTATTATTCTATAACTAACCCTGCAATTTCTACCCTGTTGTTTTTTCCTTTTTTTTTCTTTTTTTAATTTGCTTTATGGGTACATGGAGAGATTTTTAACTAACCACGCAATGTCAAGCCGTAACAAAAATAGTGAGAGAAAAAATAGAGTGGCCACAGAACAGGCCTCTCAAAGCTCTATTACAGACCCATTCCAGGAAAGCAGTCAGATAGACACACACCCTATAGTAAAACAGATTTCGATGCTATTTATGCCTAAAATTGATAATTTACAAAGAGGGGTTGACACTCTCACTGACGATGTCAAGCAATTTTCTACCAGGGTGGCTGAGGCAGAGGGCAGAATCTCTGACCTAGAAGACAGCAATGTAGCCACCACCAATAAAATTAGGAATCTCGAAAGACAGGCTCTCACCTTACAATTAAAAGTAGACGATCTGGAAAACAGATCGCGACGCAATAATGTGCGTCTACTGGGCCTCCCAGAAAAGGTTAAACCAGGTGACATACTCCAGTTTGTTGAAAGGACACTACCCACTTTGCTAAACATTCCACTTAGAGATCTAGATGGAGGAGTTGAGAGAGCGCATAGGGTAGGAGCAGAACAGCCAGGCATAGACAGATCGCAACCCCGCCCTATCATGATCAAATTTTTACATTTTCAAACAAAAACAGCCATCATGAGAGCATACAGAAAGCTGGACCATTTAACTTTTGAAAATGCACGCTTACTGCTATTTCAAGACTTCTCTGCAGACCTCACACGCAGGCGCAGAGAGTTCTCACCTATCTGCTCTAAGTTGCACAGAGAGGGCAAGCAGGCCTTTCTTCTATACCCTGCTAAGCTGAAAATCATTACCCCTAGGGGACCAAAATTCTTCAACACCCCACAGGAAGCCCAAGAATTTGTAGAGAAGGGGGACTCCCCTGCGCATAGTCCAGTCAGGGAACAGGATGGGGGGGACCTAGGCTGAGGAGAATAATTGAATGTGCGTCTATAGCACGACACTTTAGTCATGAAACTAAGTAAATATTACATGATGGCTCAGGATTTGTGTAAAGAGTTACAAGTTGAGTTATTATGCACAAGTTATGTTTTAAGGTTTGTTGTCCTTGCAGGGATGCTTATACTGGTAAGGAAAAAACAACACCACGCCACTCAGCAGAAAGATTCGGCTGAGGTTCATGGGACAATTGTTTATGCTCAAGTGATTGTAAAGTGTCTTACACATTGTTTGAAATATACTACTGTAAGAAAGCTGTTACACTTGCAATATCAGGCTGTTATGTTAAATGTGATCATAAACACTCTTTTTTCTATCATAGAACAACTCATGCAACCAGACCTAGGTTGCGGCCCGGCGGTGGCTCGTCGCAGAGGGAGGCTGAACCGGGAGCCTGTACAATGCGATGAGGTTGGTGGCGGTGTACTGTGGTTTTATTTTTTTTTTCTCTCCTTCTCTCCTCCTTTCTCTCCCACCCTCCCTTCCACTCCCTGGTCACTATCTGGCTACCCCCACATCTTACACATATATACCCAATCTTGCAAACTCATGGGATCTGTCCGAATAATTAGAATTTAATCTCTATTCCTGGAACATTGGGGGCATACACTCCCCAATAAAGAGAAAAACTATCCTTACTCAGCTCAGGAAAAAGAAAGCAGACATAGCGTTCCTACAGGAAACGCATCTTCTAGATCCCGAACATGAGAAATTGAAATCAGACTGGGTTGGGAGGGTTGAGTATGCATCATACAGCTCGGCCAGTCGGGGTGTAGCGATACTAGTGGGGAAGAGACTTGAACACGAAATAACAGACGTACGCAAGGATCCAGAGGGTAGATACATACTAGTACAGATAAATATTGCAGGAAAATCCTACACGCTATGCAACATCTATGCCCCCAATCAGAGGGATAGGAGCTTTTGGAATGCTCTTGTGACAGCTATCACCCCCTATTTGGGCACTCATATTATCCTGGGAGGGGATTTTAATCTCACCCCCAACTCTCATTGTGATAGGCTTAGGGACCCACAAAAAGGGCCACCTGGTAAGGCTATCAGACCCTCAGAAAAATTTGAAAAATATATTTTTGCACTTCTGGGCGATTCCCTGGATGTGGTAGACATTTGGAGACAGCTTAATCCTGATGGAAAAGACTACACATGCGCGTCGCGTGCCTCCCCTACCCTGTCTCGGATAGACCTCTTCTTGGTCTCAAACTCACTGCTTCCACTCGTTATTGACACCAAGATTGGGGAAGTGATGGTTTCGGACCATGCCCCCCAATAGCGCTTTTCTTAGATGGGAATCTCCCGGTCTCTAACAGACGTACTCTCAAGTTCCCGAAGCATCTAATTCACTCACAGGAATTTCAAAGTTACCTGGTACAATCCTGGGATGATTATCGGGCAAATAATGCCCAACACACAGACTCCCCTGAACTGTTCTGGTCCGCAGCTAAAGCGGTCCTGGCAGGTAACATTATCGCCTTTCTAGCTCGCAGGAAGCGACAGTGTACGGAAAGGATTGAGAGACTGAGGGAGGCCCTGGCCGAGGCTTACCGCACCTACTGTACGACACCCTCTGTTCTGAACCACGGCAATTATATTGCTTTGAAAAAGGAATACGATGCTTTGCTGGCTAGCCGGGCCTCACAGGATCTATTACGATCCAGAGGCAAATATTATAGATTCGGGGATAAATCCGGGAAACTGATGGCAACCCTGGTAAACACCCCCACATCCTCTAAACACATAGCGGCATTGAGAACCCAGGGCAAAATTGTAAAGGATGCAGAGTCCATTGCGAAAGCGTTCGCAACAAATATTTTTCTACTTTATACTCCAGCGAACGCTCAAATGATGTGGAGCTGATGGATAAATTCTGGGAAGGCATTAACATCCCACAGATATCAGAGTCCCAGTTAGAGAAATTAAATGCTCACATAGGAGAGGAGGAGATCCAGAGGACAATAATGGCAATGTCACTGGGTAAGGCCCCAGGCCCTGATGGGCTACCGGTGGAGTTCTACCGGCTTCTTAAGGGACAAGTCTCCCCAGTTTTAGCAGCTCTTTACTCCTCGTATTTTGGGGGGGGAGAGAGCACCGACACCTGAGTTCTCCGCAGCATACATCACCTTGATCCCGAAGACGGGTAAGGATAGCTTAGCACCAGAATCATACCGTCCGATTTCGCTACTAAACTCGGATTACAAGATTCTGACAAAGCTATTGGCCGAGAGGCTCAAATATATCTTACCAGATATTATTCACAGTGACCAAACGGGATTCATGCACGCAAGGTCCTCGGTGGTAAATGTTCGCCGTGTCCTACAAGTTATACAACACTATTGGACCAACAAACATAATGACTCTGTTAAAAATGGTAAGGAGGCCTTCCTGCTGTCCCTGGACGCAGAGAAGGCCTTCGATCGCGTCGAATGGGACCACCTTTTTCATACATTGACCAGGGCCAACTTCTCAGGCCCGTTCCTTGAATTTATCAGGAACCTATATCACTCTCCTTACGCCAACATAATTGTTAATAATACCTTTTCATCCAATATCCAGCTCCACAGAGGAACGCGACAGGGTTGTCCCCTGTCGCCTCTACTCTTCAACATAGCCCTCGAACCTCTGGCGATAACACTTCGGCAGGCGTTTCCTGGCATTGATATCTTGGGTCAGCCGCAGCACATGGCGTTGTACGCGGACGACATGCTGTTGTTTGTTCAAGACCCTCAAACACATATTCCGACGGTTCTGGAGTCACTTACTGACTTTGGCCGGTTCTCCGGGTACAAGGTGAACACACAGAAATCGGAGATCTTGTGGTTACACCGAAAGTTCTCTGGGGAAGGAGACTTCCCGTTCACGGTGGCTAGAGGGGACATCACATATCTAGGCGTTAGGATCTCGGCCAACCCTAACAAACTATATGCTAACAATCTAACACCCATCTGCATGAAACTACAAACTCAGATGAATAGCTGGAGATCCCTACCTCTCTCGTTATCGGGCAGGATTAACCTGCTAAAAATGATGGTATTGCCCCGCCTCCTCTACCCGCTCTTGATGTTGCCTTTGCTTCTGTACAAGGCCGACATTAAAATGTTAAACTCGGCAGCATCCCGCTTCATATGGCGGGGGGGGCAAACCACGTATCTCAAGAGAAAAACTGAGCATGAACTTCCTCAATGGAGGCCTGGCTCTGCCAGACTTCAGATTGTACAATTGGGCCGCTCTAATTCGCCTGGTGCTGGACTGGCAGGTAGGCACACACCACTTCTGTCAGTATCCTCTGGAGCAGGCTATCTTGGGGAATATCTCCCTGGCATATCTGCCACACATCACAAATATGAGGACAGTAAAAACACTAGGCCTTAGCACATTATTTACAGACCCCTTAAGGGCCTGGCACCAGGCTCACAAATTCTTGAAGAAATCGTGTGGTGCCTCCAGTTACCTACCAATGGTCAAAAACCCAGACTTTCCGGCGGGCTCCGACTCACGGCCCTTCCTGATCTGGGAACAGAGAGGATTGAGATCACTTAAACAATTACGGGACCCACTTTCAAGGGACATAAAGACCTTTGGGGCCTTGCAAAGAGAGTTCGATCTCCCCAGGACCCACTTCTACGCCTTCTTGCAGGTGAGACATTATGTCACTACCTTAATAAGAAACACACCGGAACTCTGGGAGAGCTCTCCCTTTAGGGTTACCCAAACTCTTTATCAGATAGGGAGATTCTCCCTGTCTGAGATTTACCAGGCACTCATACATCGGTACTCGGAGGGCATACACGAGAGGATACTGGAGGGTTGGGTCAGGGAGGGGATTGGGGGAATTACGTGGGAGGATATACGGGTTGGACTGGAAAGAACTAAATCAACCACTCTGTCTGCCATGTTCAGGGAAACCCAGGTGCGCTTTCTCCATAAAGCCTACCTCACTCCAAAGCATCTGGCCAAATGGATACCCTCACGCCCTAATGAGTGTTCAAAGTGCTCCATAGAGGCTCCTAACCTCTTACATTACCTGTGGGAATGCCCATCAGTTAGACAGTTTTGGGGTAAAATCCAATATTGGATCAATCAAATCTTACAGATAAGATTCACACTTCAGCCTGAAACGGTCATTTTCCTACACTGGGCACGACAGAATAAGCAACAGGATGCAGTGCTGAGCTTGGTGCTACTCATAGCCAGAAAATGCATTCTAAAAAGCTGGACGGTGAGAAGGGGACCTTCTTTCCAAGGCTTCAGAAACCTACTCAGATCACAGATATTTATTGAACAGATGGATGTTAGGATGGACGTACAAAATAGACTGGGCCTCTTCCTACGCAAGTGGCGCAGGCTTATACTAACCTTTGAATTAGAAATCCAGAGACTGATCCTGGTACCATTTAAAGACTCAACTGTTTTTGTTGAGGGGGAACTGAGAGGTGAATGGGAACACTTATTCATTGAAACAACACCCCCGGGTTGAAATTACTTCCCTTCTCCCCCCCCTCGGCATTGCCCTTCACTCTCACTCTCACAAAAAGTCATACATAGTACAGAGACAGACATACGCACTCACAAGTTTCTCTCAAATTGCCCATTAAAATCACTTACTAAAGATCAAACTGATAGCCTTAATGCCCCAATTACCAACCTGGAAGTGTTGAGAGCAGTGAGGGACATTAAGCCCGGTAAAATAGCAGGCCCTGATGGCTGTTCTGGGGAATACTACAAAATGTTTCGCAGCACCTTAATCCCACATTTGACCAAATTTTGTAATTATATCCTGGAAGGGAATCCTATCCCGAGAGAGCTGCTGCTAGCGAAAATAGTGGTGATCCCCAAACCCAAAAGAGATCATAAAAGATGCAAGAACTACTGACCAATTTCATTAATAAATCTGGATTTGAAACCTTTTACTAAGGTATTAGCAAACCGACTTAAGGTAATTCTTCCTGGTTTGATACACGCAGATCAGGTGGGATTTATTAAAGACAGGGATGCCCCAAATAATATACATCGAATAACTAACCTTTTTCATCATTTAGAAAGACTGAGGACGCCTTCTCTGCTATTGTCGCTGGATGAGGAGAAGGCGTTCCATAGAATTGACTGGAGATACATGATCTCGGTTTTACAGAAGATGGGCTTTGACGATTCCTTTATGACAGCTATTCGCGCAATTTTCTTGCTGCCCCAGGCCCAAGTGACTGCGGGAGGCTATAATTCGGCCATTTTCCCAATAATTAATGGCACAAGGCAGGGGTGCCCCCTGTCGCCTCTGTTATTCGCGCTCTGTATCGAGCCACTGGCAGCTAGAAAAAGAACACACCCAGACATAGAGGGAGTTAAAACAGCACAATCAGAATACAAACTTGCCCTGTTCGCAGATGATATTCTACTAATGATTACAAAACCTCTCATATCCTTACCCAATTTATATGCGGTGTTAGCCTCTTTCTCAGACATCTCAGGCTACAAAATTAATTCGGATAAATGTGAAGTTCTTCCCATTGCCATTCCCTGCCAAACTCAGAAGCTATTGGAGTTAAACTTTGACTTCAAGTGGGTCAAACATACACTTAAATACCTGGAGATTAACCTTCCACAACAGACACAACACTTGTACAAGTACAATTATCCACCTCTATTCCAAAAAATTAGACAAGACATCACAAAATGGCGTAAATACAACTTCTCTTGGTTGGGAAGGCTGGCGGCAGTCAAAATGACTATTTTGCCCCGGTTACTTTATTTATTCAGAGCATTGCCAATAGCGATTGTCAAAACAGATATAGAAAGGCTGCAGACGGATCTCTCTATCCCTATTAGAGGGGCAAAATCAGCTAGGATCTCTAAGTCCTTAGTACACCGACATAGATCATTAGGAGGGGTTGGGGGTTCTAATTTGATGGACTATTATAAGGCTGCTAGAGCAGTGCAGGATGCGATGTTACTAAAGAGAAAGGAGGAAACCGTTTGGATTGCCTTAGAGACAGAACTAGAAGGGAGGGTATACCTGGACTCCATTCTTTGGAACACACAACAGACTAGAGTTAATGATCGTTACCCAGAAACACACACAGGAGACCTTACAATTAATTTATGGTCGAAAATGAGGAAGAGAGAAGATATTCTTCCAAAAAAACTCCTTGTTGATGCCAATTAGGTACCTATTACAGGGGGACACACGTAAACATCTACAGAAATGGGAAAATAAGGGCCTGTACAGAGTGGCAGACATTCTAGAGAGTGGGGCGGTTATACTGGTTTATCTATTTACAGCTGCAGTCCTCTCTTCGAGAATTCCTCAAAAATGCACCAGGTATGATGTCCACAGTGTTAGAAGTCTCCGGCATCAACCCACATAGGTCCAAACACTCTATATCTAGGCTCTATGTGGCAATTCAATCCCCCCCAAATGCACCTAAAACTCACATAATGTTAGCGTGGGAACGGGAACTAGACATAGTAAAAGATAGACAGGAATGGTAAACAATATTCCAATTGGGAGATAAGGGCCTACTAAGCATTAATTTGAAGGAAAATACACTGAAAACAGCTTTCCGATGGTACTTAACCCCAGTCAGGACCTCTCACATGAACCCTCAGGGAAGCAACTTGTGCTACAGTGGCTGTGGAAAGGGAGGTAGATAAAAACACATGTGGTGGGATTGTGGGGTTATCCAAGAGGTGTGGAGGAGGCTCTCCTCATTTATAGGTCAGCTGGTGGATGAGGAGTTTACCCTTACCATACAACAGGCATTGCTACACGAACCCATAGAAATTTACCACAGATACCTGAACACCTTCATTAGAATTCTATGTACAGTCACCAGAATATGTATCGAGAGATACTGGAAGATAGGGGCCCCACCATGAACAGAGATATACAATAAAATACAACTCACATATACTATGTATGAAGAGGCAGCGGGAATTCTAAACAATAGGGAGACAATGCAAAAGGTATGGTTCTATTGGATAGGTAGACAGGAACAATCATCTAGGGTCCTAACTTAGCTTGAGCCGATGTCGGGAAGACAGGGGTGCACTGTGGAAAGAGTGTCTCTATTTACCAGGTATTGTGCTATCTATAAAGAGAGTCACTGTTTATAAAAAAAAAAAAAAAAAAAAAATTCTTTTGTGTGTTTTTTTGTGTTTGTTTACAAAACTTGATGACTGGCAGGCTTCTGTTCTTTTTAGTTTTTAATTTGTTTCTTTTAGTCTTATTGCAACTCATTCCAATTTCGTTATTCTTTGGTGTGTGAAGTCTGATAAAAGTTAAACGGACAATACACTAGGATGTATCAGTTCCACACTGAAAATAGTGGATATTCATGCAGGAGTATTATCTATCGATGTGACTTAAATGCCTTTATCTCAGAGGTAATGAGAATGTAATAATAAATTTACTTTATATGTACATGGTAAAAAGTTTCAATAAAAACTATTTCAATCTAAAAAAAGTAGATTATTCTTATTATTATTCAGCAAAAAAAAAAAAAACCCATTGAATTTATATATTCTGGTATCTGAAATTGGCAACTGGAATACAGAGCAAGACTTTTTATTGTTCGGTAGGGGGTTACATTCATATATATCAAGCACACAATAATAACAAGGCATATGTTTAATGAACTTTTCACTGTTAGTCACTGTTATGCTTTTCTTACGGCTAGATTTAGAGTTTTGTCGGTAACGACCCGCGTAGCTAACGCATGCTTTTTTCCCCCACACGCTGGTATTTAGAGTTCACAGAATGGCTGCGTTTTCAGTGCGTTAGGCTCCAAAAAAGGAGCGTAGATCATAATTTACCGCCACTGCAACTCTAGATACCAGCGGTGCTTACGGACGCGGCCAGCTTCAAAAACGTGCTTGTGCACGATTCCCCCATAGGAAACAATGGGGCAGTTTGAGCTGAAAAAAAACCTAACACCTGCAAAAAAGCAGCGTTAAGCTCCTAACGCAGCCCCATTGTTTCCATGGGGAAACACTTCCTAAGTCTGCACCTAACACCCTAACATGTACCCCGAGTCTAAACACCCCTAACCTTACACTTATTAACCCCTAATCTGCCGCCCCCGCTATCGCTGACCCCTGCATAATATTATTAACCCCTAATCTGCTGCTCCGTACACCGCCGCAACCTACATTATCCCTATGTACCCCTAATCTGATGCCCCTAACATCGCTGACCCCTATATTATATTTATTAACCCCTAATCTGCCCCCCACAACGTCGCCTCCACCTACCTATAATTATTAACCCCTAATCTGCCGATCGGACCTCGCCGCTACTATAATAAATGTATTAACCCCTAAAGCTAAGTCTAACCTTAACCCTAACACCCCCCTAAGTTAAATATAATTTTATTCTAACAAAATAAATTAACTCTTATTAAATAAATTATTCCTATTTAAAGCTAAATACTTACCTGTAAAATAAACCCTAATGTAGCTACAATATAAATTATAATTATATTGTAGCTATTTTAGGATTAATATTTATTTTACAGGCAACTTTGTATTTATTTTAACCAGGTACAATAGCTATTAAATAGTTAAGAACTATTTAATAGCTACCTAGTTAAAATAATTACAAAATTACCTGTAAAATAAATCCTAACCTAAGTTACAATTAAACCTAACACTACACTATCAATAAATTAATTAAATACAATACCTACAAATAAATACAATTAAATAAACTAACTAAAGTACAAAAAATAAAAAAGAACTAAGTTACAAAAAATAAAAAAATATTTACAAACATTAGAAAAATATTACAATAATTTTAAACTAATTACACCTAATCTAAGCCCCCTAATAAAATAACAAAGCCCCCAAAATAAAAAAAATGCCCTACCCTATTCTAAAATTAAAATAGAAAAGCTCTTTTACCTTACCAGCCCTTAAAAAGGCCATTTGCGGGGCATGCCCCAAAGAATTCAGCTCTTTTGCCTGGAGAAAAAAATCATACAATACCCCCCCCCAACATTACAACCCACCACCCACATACCCCTAATCTAACCCAAACCCCCTTAAATAAACCTAACACTAATCCCCTGAAGATCTTCCTACCTTATCTTCACCACACCGGGTATCACACCGATCCGTCCTGGCTCCGATGCCTTGATCCAAGCCCAAGCGGGGGGCTGAAGACATCCATCCTCCAGCTGAAGTCTTGATCCAAGCGGGCAGAGGACATCTGGACCGGCAAACATCTTCATCCAAGCCGTATCTTCTATGTTCTTCCATCCGATAACGACCGGCTCCATCTTGTAGACCTCCAGCGCGGATCCATCCTCTTCTTCCGACGACTAGACGACGAATGAAGGTTCCTTTAAGGGACGTCGTCCAAGATGGCGTCCCTCGAATTCCGATTGGCTGATAGGATTCTATCAGCCAATCGGAATTAAGGTAGGAAAATTCTGATTGGCTGATGGAATCAGCCAATCAGATTCAAGTTCAATCCGATTGGCTGATCCGATCAGCCAATAAGATTGAGCTCGCATTCTATTGGCTGTTCCGATCAGCAAATAGAATGTGAGCTCAATCTGATTGGCTGATCAGATCATCCAATCGGATTGAACTTGATTCTGATTGGCTGATTCCATCAGCCAATCAGAATTTTCATTCCTTAATTCCGATTGGCTGATAGAATCCTATCAGCCAATCGGAATTCGAGGGACGCCATCTTGGATGACGTCCCTTAAAGGAACCTTCATTCGTTGTCTAGTCATCGGAAGAAGAGGATGGATCCGCGCTGGAGGTCTTCAAGATGGAGCCGGTCATCATCGGATGGAAGAACATAGAAGATGCGGCTTGGATGAAGATGTTTGCTGGTCCGGATGTCCTCTTCTGCCCGCTTGGATCAAGACTTCAGCCGGAGGATGGATGTCTTCAGCCCCCCGCTTGGGCTTGGATCAAGACATCGGAGCCAGGACGGATCGGTGTGATACCCGGTGTGGTGAAGATAAGGTAGGAAGATCTTCAGGGGCTTAGTGTTAGGTTTATTTAAAGGGGGTTTGGGTTAGATTAGGGGTATGTGGGTGGTGGGTTGTAATGTTGGGGGGGGGTATTGTATGTTTTTTTTCTCCAGGCAAAAGAGCTGAATTCTTTGGGGCATGCCCCGCAAATGGCCCATTTAAGGGCTGGTAAGGTAAAAGAGCTTTTCTATTTTAATTTTAGAATAGGGTAGGGCATTTTTTTATTTTGGGGGGCTTTGTTATTTTATTAGGGGGCTTAGAGTAGGTGTAATTAGTTTAAAATTGTTGTAATATTTTTCTAATGTTTGTAAATATTTTTTTATTTTTTGTAACTTAGTTCTTTTTTTATTTTTTGTACTTTAGTTAGTGTATTTATTTGTATTTATTTGTAGGTATTGTATTTAATTAATTTATTGATAGTGTAGTGTTAGGTTTAATTGTAGATAATTGTAGGTATTTTATTTAATTAATTTATTGCTAGTGTAGTGTTAGGTTTAATTGTAACTTAGGTTAGGATTTATTTTCCAGGTAATTTTGTAATTATTTTAACTAGGTAGCTATTAAATAGTTATTAACTATTTAATAGCTATTGTACCTGGTTAAAATAATTACAAAGTTGCCTGTAAAATAAATATTAATCCTAAAATAGCTACAATATAATTATAATTTATATTGTAGCTATATTAGGGTTTATTTTACAGGTAAGTATTTAGCTTTAAATAGGAATAATTTATTTAATAAGAGTTAATTTATTTTGTTAGATTTAAATTATATTTAATTTAGGGGGGTGTTAGTGTTAGGGTTAGACTTAGCTTTAGGGGTTAATACATTTATTATAGTAGCGGTGAGGTCCGGTTGGCAGATTAGGGGTTAATAAGTGTAGGTAGGTGTCGGCGACGTTGAGGGGGGCAGATTAGGGGTTAATAAATATAATATAGGGGTCGGCGGTGTTAGAGGCAGCAGATTAGGGGTACATAGGGATAACGTAGGTGGCAGCGGTGTGCGGTCGGCAGATTAGGGGTTAAAAAAATGTATTATAGTGGCGGCGATGTGGGGGGACCTCGGTTTAGGGGTACATAGGTAGTTTATGGGTGTTAGTTTACTTTAGAGCACAGTAGTTAAGAGCTTTATGAACTGGCGTTAGCCCAAAAAGCTCTTAACTCCTGTTTTTTTTCAGCGGGTGGAGTTTTATCGTTAGATTTCTAACGCTCACTTCAGCCACGACTCTAAATACCGGCGTTAGAAAGATCCCATTGAAAAGATAGGATACGCAAATGGCGTAGGGGGATCTGCGGTATGGAAAAGTCGCGGCTCCATAACCTGTCCATCTGCTCTGAGATGGCAGACAAACATTGCCAGAAATCAACCCAATCCAATACGATCGGGTTGATTGACACCCCCTAGCGGCCGTGAATCTGCAGGTGGCAGTATTGCTCCAGCAGTTTACAAGAACTGATGGGGCAATGATAAATGCTGAGAGCATTGTATACATAAGTGTAGGTTATAAAGCATGTACCCTATATTGTGCAAACAACACTCAAAGTACTTATTATCAAGTGCACAATAAACAAATTGCAAAATACATTCAAGGTGACCTTAAAAATTAAGTGTTATCCAGCTATTACATCATATCCAGTTTTAAAACAGCGGAGCCAAAAAAACGCCATCTTAAAAAAGGGCTCCAATTGCAAGTGTATATGAACCTAATTTGAGGCGATCAATTTGTGTATTTAAACTTCAATACGGGATCTTAGTTGCACGGTGTCCAGCAGAGAGCCCAAGCTTATTACAAAAACTGAAAAGTTGCCAATAAATTCCATGGTTCACAATGTGGTAGGTCTAAGCCTGTATGCCGTATGTAATAACCGAAAATAATGTTGGCCTGAAAAAGTGAAACATCGATCCGTGTAAAACTATGTACAAAATTACAACAACTCTTTCTGGTAAGGTAGAGGCACAAATGGAACATAAAAACAAAAGTTAAAAACATAATTTTGAAGATAAGTGGAATGTCATTTGTGTACACAAGAGATCGCAAATGTTCATGATATAAATTTCCAAATTAATTGTTAATTGTTTTCAAGAATAGGAAACTTGATACTGTTAAAGCAGATATGGAGAAGGGTAGGGTATACAGATGGTTGACCAATCTAAGTGAAGGGAGACCACAAAGAAAACAAAGACCTAGAGGTGTTATGTTTGACACCATAGATTCAAGAGGGGCAGAATCCTCTGATACAAACAGACACTAGAAGTGGGGATTTAGATAACCCAGACTCTCACTCCTAGAATTGTAGACCTATCAAAGATAATAGACCTTTTTTAGGGGTTCAGACCAGATCACAGGGGGAAGGTGGGGGTATAGAAAACCATTTCTTAGGACGCAGATGGGTCGCACACAGACCACCTCGCAGAGGCAGATAACTGAGGACAACAATATAGTCATAAACCTGAGTTCACACATTCTTACAGACTTAGAGACTAGTGTATAAAATAAGGGTCTTTCATTTGTCCCTAACAAAAGAGTGACTGAACTGGACTTTATGATTGATATGTACAGGTTCCAAAGACAACTAAAGAATATTTTCAATATCAAGAAAGATTGCCTTTGAAGAGATTTCATATTCCTGGGAAAACAAGTAAATTTGACCAAGTCAACTATAGTCCCAGTATAAAAACCATTATAAGGATGGTACAGAATCAGGAGTTGGGCAGATTTGCTAAAACTAAATGGAAAGACAATCTTAAAAAAGGACAGCGGGAAGCTATTAAAATCTACAAAGAGATAATACCATAATCATCCTCCCTGTGGACAAAGGAGGTGCTATAGTCCCACTTGACCATGGTGATTATCATGAGGATGTCATGTCACAATTGAGCGACACCAGTACTTAGCGGAAATTGACCTTTGATCCTACTGAAAACATTAAAAAACAGTTGGAGGTTCTGGTGGATATTGGTGTCAATCAGGGTTACCTCACAGAGTCATTGGGAAAGAATTTGATTACACAATATCTGAAAATACTGATCCTTTACACTATACCCAAAACCCATTCATAAACCCCCGGGATGCCCCATTATATCCTCTAGAGACTCACTGCTTCAATCTGTAGCACAATATGTAGAATTTCTACTTCAACCAGTAGTCCAAGATACTAAAGCATTTTGTTGGATTCAAGTGAATTGCTAACTTGGATGATCAGGACTTACTGGTTACACTAGATGTTAATAGATTGTATACTATCATTCCCCATCAGATGAGAATTAACAGAGTAAAGGAAGCATTAATATCCTCCACAAAGTATGCAGGTCCACCTATAGAGTTTGTCTACCTCCAAACAGCTGGCATGGCGATGGGGTCGAACATGGCCCCATCGTATACCAACCTTTTCATGGCAGGATTTGAAGATCAATTTTTGTGATCTAAGGATGTACCTCAAGTAATATTTTACAGGAGGTACATCAACGACATTTTTTTTATTTGGAGGGGCGATAGTGAGAGTCTACAACAGTTGTTCAATCAGGTTAATAATACGGACATGACTGTGAGGTTTAAAATGTCCTACAGTAAAACTGAGATAGAGTTTTTGGATCTCTTGATTAGGAAAGGAAAGACAGGACTAGAAACCACACTATACTCAAAGCCTACTGACCGTAATTCCCTTTTGACGGCAGACAGCTGCCATGCTCCATCTTTAATGAAAGGGATCATCCGAGCAATTAGAAATAATTCTAACAGAGAGAAGGGGGTTTCACAGGTACAGGACATGCACAACAAATTCCTGAGGATACAAGGATACGATTCTTGAATCAGTGAAAGAGGAGGTGAAGGACTTAACCTAAGAAAGATTGTTACGTAAACAGATAGTGAAAAAAGAAGTGACTAATACCATCTTCACCACTACTTTTGCACCGAATACAAGTAGAGTGGGACAGTCTATCAGAGAACATAGGCATATTCTACAACCTGATGCCAAGTTGAGGTTTGTCCATGAGACCACCCCTATCATGGGATTCAGAAGGAACATTAACCTGAGTGACCTTCTGGTGATTTCAGATTCTGTTAGATGTTACACAAGAGATGAGCAGCGGGGGACGCACAGAGGATGCTACAAATGTCCAAACTGCACAACGTGCAACAGATTAATTGCCACTAAGAAATTCAATCATCCACACACCAATCAAAAATATATCATTAATCATTCCATAACATGTACAACCACACATGTGGTCTATATGATCATTTGCCCATGTGGCATGCACTATGTAGGCAAAACTTAGGGTAACATCCATGAGCGAATGGCAAACCATCGGATGACCATGAGACAAGCTGTCAAGAAGGGAGTGTCGGAACAACCTATGGCTCGCCATTGGATGGAAGCTAAGCATCCAGTCTCTACAGTGAGAGTTATCCTTATTGATCACATTCCGATTAGACCCTATTTATCCTAAAAGACTGAATTCAATGCCTGATTTGGGTTCTCTAATGTAGGGAGTTCTTGTGCTGTAGATATGCATTTCTGGGTGTCAGCATGGTTGTAGATGGGGACAGGTCAGGTTCAAAGGTGGGTATCTGTATGTCAATGCCAGATATGATGTAATGTTTGGTGATTCTTTGGTAATAAGAAGCAGGAGGTACTGTGATTTATTTGCTTCTCTATTTAAGCACTGCACTTTTGTGTTGTTTACGTTCTGAAGAAGGTTAGATATATCCCCGAAACGTCAATAAATTTGACCTTTTTGTTTGATGAAAATCCTGGCGTGTTGCTGTTTTGATTGTACTATTATTCTTCACTGACTTACCAGGTCTCAGGAGGGTGGATTCATATTGGAACTATATACATTTTTTAGTTTAAAGCATGAAGAAAAAAACCATGGGAAAAAGAGGATCAAACAATTACAATTTAGCTTTTGAATAAATATTTTTTGCACTGTGAGTACAAAATGTCCAACATTAAACAACAATAGCGGAATCTAATACATTACAACAGAAACATGGTTTGATAGTCATGCAAGGATTATTATTGTATAACAGTGGTAAATAAATAGCTAGAGATGAACAAAAATGTGAGTAATTCAGTATTGTACTGCAGATCGGATCTGACTAGCTCATTTATGTCACCATTTCCTTTTTAACTTTAAAACCTCTGGCAGCCTTATGTCTAGGATATTAAATAGACACTGGAGGCTGCAAAAATGTTTTAAGCACTTTGCAATAAATAACACCGGAAAATTGGCATATAAATATGTTTTTTAAATGTATTTTTTTCACTGATGAATGTGCTATAAACAAACAGGGATAGATTACAAGTAGAGTGCTAAATATTGCTTGCGTACAAATAATATTAGCACTCCACTTTGTAATACCAGCGCACAATAATGTGCTTTCGTATTACAAGTAAATTGCGATGCGAACGCAAGCTCACATTCGCATTGCTAGGAACATTACGCTAATAAGAGTGCGCTTCCATAGGCTCCTATGGGAGCCTAATTGTGATGCCGTCAGAGACGGCTTCAGAACCTTGCACAGCAAAGGGGGTAAGTAGCGCTGCGATGGGCAGCATTTTAAAATATATATGTATATGAGTAATCAAAATTATGTGTGTGGGCTATTTAATTTAAGAATTTCCATGCTTATTAATATTTTTCTAGGAAAGGAAACTCTGGGGTTGAAAAACACATTTCTCCTGTCATCCGGGAAGACATTGAATTTCTCTGGGAAAAGTTAGAGAAATGGTCCCCCCATTTTCTTTATAAATCTGTACTTTAACTTTTAACCTTCCTTCTGTTCTATAAGATTTTCCAGCATGAGGGCTGTAACTGTTTACTGCGCGTGGGCTTCCGTAGAGCAAGGAGGAGGGGGTGGGGGGAGTAAAGCGGCTATGAAGCCACTGCTGTTGCCGCTGTTTTATTTACTTTTAATTTGCCAGTTAATATTGTTTTCTAGCTCGTGTTGATTTATCTCTTATCCTGCCACATTTAGAATTCAAAGGGACATAAAACTCTTATGTTTATTTTAAAGAGAGAGTGTGAGTGAGAATAGTTTGTGTGTGAATGTGAGAGAGTGTTTGTGTGTGACAGAGTTTGTGTGTATGTGTGAGAATATGTGTTTGTGTGTGACAGAGTTTGTGTGTATGTGTGAGAATATGTGTTTGTGTGTGACAGAGTTTGTGTGTATGTGTGAGAATATGTGTTTGTGTGTGACAGAGTTTGTGTGTATGTGTGAGAATATGTGTTTGTGTGTGACAGAGTTTGTGTGTATGTGTGAGAATATGTGTTTGTGTGTGGCAGAGTTTGTGTGTATGTGTGAAAATATGTGTTTGTGTGTGACAGAGTTTGTGTGTATGTGTGAGAATATGTGTTTGTGTGTGACAGAGTTTGTGTGTATGTGTGAGAATATGTGTTTGTGTGTCTATATATCTTTGGCGATGTGTGTCTGTGAATGCGCCAATTCCTGCTTCAGCTTGCTGCCATGTGAAAAAGAATATTCTCTTTTAGGTAGGAGAATACATTTATAATATTTATTAGTTTATAAGTGTCTAGAAAGTGTTTTACTCTTAATACAAATGTATATAGAAGCATACAAAGGCCTAATACAATTTCACGTATGGCACAGTACAACTCTGGAGTTGAAAATGGGGACTAGTAAGAATTTTCATTGGACGACTATCTCTTGGGCATATTTTTCAACTACTGTATGTACTATATATGTGTGTGTATATATACTGTGTATATGTGTATATATATATATATATATATATATATATATATATATATATATGTGTGTGTGTGTGTGTGTATATATACTGTATATATATATATATATATATATATATATATATATATATATTTACGTTGAAAATACATATTATTGTTCTTAATGAAGTTGCTTTTTTTCTCAGACTTATAGAGCTGACAACTTTACAACAACAGACATGTGGAAGTTGTTTCTGTCAGACAGTAAGCATTAATGCAGAAGTATCAGTGGAATTCTGAGGGCATAATCAAGATTTTTCCTCTAAAACCTTGGCCAAGTATGCAGAACTATTGCTAATCTAGCGGCCATGTCTCGCATTTCAAGGTTGACAATGTACCCTCTTTTCTTTACTTTTTAAAAAAAAATTCTTATGCATGTGCTACTGTAGGGAATTTTTTATAATGAATATATATATATTTTTCTATCGTGTTACCTGATTTAGATCTTATCACGGTAGGGTTAACGCACATGAAGATTAGGCCGCAATATTCAAAGCATCAATAGACCGCCGGGAAACTGCTTTGCTGGCCAATGGTCTGTTAAGATATTCAAATAATAGGGGCGTGTCTGAGCAATGCTAGCGAGTCTACATTTTGCTGCGGCTGGTGGTCCTCTTTGAAGTGGGTCTACACAGCGCAGAAAGTGCACTCACTGAAACTATCTTTAATTTGATAAGGCACCTAGGAATACCACTTGTTTGGGAGGAACAGAGACCTACACAAATCAAGTCCCCCATTCCTCACAGAAGGTAGCACCCCCAAACAAGTGGTATCTTTAGGTGCCTCATCAAATTGATGACAACATACTCAAATGCTAACTTGATCCCCTGCACCCTACTCATTCGACACCCCTTTTAAAAAGTGGCTGACTAGGAGGGATATTTATCAAGCCGTCAACCGCAAATACGCTGGAATTCCTCAGCGTAATTGTGGCGAGCCTGAATCGCCCCATTTATCAAAGCCTACAGACTGGCAAAAGTTGAAATTTGTGATGTAACATACGATCCACCGGTCTCAATCCAACACAGATCACTGCTTACGTCATTACAGATGTTCCGAATACAAATTCGGCACTATCTGACAACTTTTGCAAGTTATCAAATTTCTAACAGGTACGCTCGCCACTATTCCGGCCCAGCGTACCTGCTTTTCAATCCGCCACCCTGGAGGCCGCGCATGCCATAGGAAGCAGCGAAAGCTCATGTTCGATGCTGCCAGATATCCCATTGATTTATATGGTAGAATAAAAGTTACGTTTACACCTAACACCCTAACATAAGCCCGAGTCTAAACACCCCATATCTGCCACCCGACATCGCCGCCACCTACATAATGCTATTAACCCCTATCCCGCCGCTCCTGGACCCCGTCGCAACCTAAATAAAGTTATTAACCCCTATCCCGCCGCTCCCGGACCCTGCCGCCACCTACATAATGTTATTAACCCCTATTCCGCCGCTCCCGGACCCCTCCACAACTAAATAAATGTATTAACCCCTAAACCCCTGGCCTCCCACATCACTACCATTTACTAAACCTATAACCCCTAAACTGCCAGCCCCCCACATCGCCATAAACTAAATATAGCTATTAACCCCTAAACCTAACAACCCGCTAACTTTACATTAAATATTGACTCATCCCTATCTTATAATAAATTTAAACTTACCTTTAGAATTAAAATAAACTATACTAAACTATTAATTAACCTACCCTAACTATTATACTAAAATTACATTAAACTATATTAAACTATTAATTAACCTACCCTAACTATTATACTAAAATTACATTAAACTATATTAAACTAATAATTAATCTACCCTATTATACTAAAATTACATTAAACTAACGAACAATTAAAGGGACACTGTACCCAAATTCCTTCTTTCACGATTCAGATTTTTAAGCAACTTTCTAATTTACTCCTATTATCAAATTTTCTTCATTCTCTTGGTATCTTTATTTGAAAAGCAAGAATTTAAGTTTAGATGCCGGCCCATTTTTGGTGAACAACCTGGGTTGTCCTTGCTGATTGGATAGCACCAATAAACATAAACAAGTGCTGTCCATGGTTCTGAACCACAAATTGGCTGGCTCCTTAGCTTAGATTACTTCTTTTTCAAATAAAGAAAGCAAGAGAACGAAGAAAAATTGATAATAGGAGTAAATTAAAAAGTTGCTTAAAATTGCGTGCTCTATATGAATCACAAAAGAAAAAAATTGGGTTCAGTGTCCCTTTAAAATAACTATATTACATATTAAAAACCCTAACCCTACTCAAGTTATTTAAATCTACTATTAAAAATTACTAAGTTACCAAAAAAAACAACTAAGTTACATAAAATAAAAAACACTAAGTTACACAAAATAAAAAACACTAAGTTACGCAAAACAAAAAATAAATTATCAAATTTTTAAACTAATTACACCTAATCTAATAGCCCTATCAAAATAAAAAAGCCCCCCCAAAATAAAAAAAACTCTAGCCTACAATAAACTATCAATGGCCCTTAAAAGGGCCTTTTGCGGAGCATTGCCCCAAAGAAATCAGCTCTTTTACCTGTAAAATAAAATACAAACCCCCCCAACACTAAAACCCACCACCCACACAACCAACCACCCCAAATAAAAACCTATCTAAAAAACCTAAGCTCCCCATTGCTCTGAAAAGGGCATTTGTATGTGCATTGCCCTTAAAAGGGCATTTAGCTCTTTTTCAGCCCAAAGTCCCTATCCTAAAATTAAAACCCACCCAATAAACCCTTAAAAAAACCTCACACCAACCCCCGAAGATCCACTTACAGTTTTCTAAGACCGGACATCCATCCTTATCCAAGCGGCAGAAGTCCTCAGCGAAGCCGGCAGAAGTCTTCATCCAAGCGGGCCGAAGTCTTCATCCAAGCCGGCAGAAGTCTTCATCCATCTGGCGCAGAGCGGCTCCATCTTCAAGATGGATCCTCTTCTTCCGACGTCTCTTGAAGAATGAAGTTTCCTTTAAATGACGTCATCCAAGATGGCATCTCTTACATTCCAATTGGCTGATAGAATTCTATCAGCCAATCGGAATTAAAGGTGAAAAAATCCTATTGGCTGTTGCAATCAGCCAATAGGACTGAGCTTTCATCCTATTGGCTGATCCAATCAGCCAATAGGATTGAGCTTGCATTCTATTGGCTGATTTGAATAGCCAATAGAATTCAAGCTCAATCCTATTAGATGATTGCAACAGCCAATATAATTTTTTCACCTTTAATTCTGATTGGCTGTTAGAATTCTATCAGCCAATCGGAATGTAAGAGACGCCATTTTGGATGACGTCATTTAAAGGAAACTTCATTCTTCAAGAGCCGTCAGAAGAAGAGGATGCTACGCACCGGATGACTTGAAGATGGAGCCGCTCCGCGACGGATGGATGAAGATAGAAGATGCCGTCTGGATGAAGATTTCTGCCGGCTTGAAGACTAAGGCCCACTTGGATGAAGACTTCTGCCGGCTTCGCTGAGGACTTCTGTCGCTTGGATGAGGATGGATTTCCGGTCTTCAAAAACTGTAAGTGGATCTTCGGGAGTTAGTGTTAGGTTTCTTTTAAGGGTTTATTGGGTGGGTTTTAATTTTAGGTTAGGGACTTTGGGTTGAAAAAGAGCTAAATGCCCTTTTAAGGGCAATGCCCATTCAAATGCCCTTTTCAGGGCAATGGGGAGCTTAGGTTTTTTAGATAGGTTTTTATTTGGGGTGGTTGGTTGTGTGGGTGGTGGGTTTTACTGTTGGGGGGGTGTTTGTATTTTATTTTACAGGTAAAAAAGCTGATTTCTTTGGGGCAATGCCCCGCAAAAGGCAATTTTAAGGCCTTTTTGATAGTTTATTGTAGGCTAGTTTTTTTTTTATAATATTATTTGATAATTTATTTTTTATTTTGTGTAGCAGTGTTTTTTATTTTGTGTAATTTAGTGTTTTTTATTTTGTGTAACTTAGTTGTTATTTTTTTGTAACAGTAATTTTTAATTGTAGATTTAAATAACTTGAGTAGGGTTAGGGTTTTAAACATGTAATATAGTTATTTTAATTGTTAGTTTAATGTAATTTTTGTATAATAGTTAAGGTAGATTAATTATTAGTTTTATATAGTTTAATGTAATTTTAGTATAAGTGTTAGGGTAGATTAATTATTAGTTGAATATAGTTTAATGTAATTTTAGTATAAGAGTTAGGGTAGATTAATTATTAGTTTAATATAGTTTAATGTAATTTTAGTATAAGAGTTAGGGTAGGTTAATTATTAGTTTAATATAGTTTGATGTAATTTTAGTATAAGAGTTAGGGTAGGTTAATTATTAGTTTACTATAGTTTAATGAAATTGTAGGATAATAGTTAGGGTAGGCTAATTAATAGTTTAATATAGTTTAATTTAATTCTAAAGGTAATTTTAAATTTATTATAAGATAGGGATGAGTTAATATTTAATGTAAAGTTAGCGGGTTGTTAGGTTTAGGGGTTAATAGCTTAATTTAGTTTATGGCAATGTGGGGGGCTGGCGGTTTAGGGGTTAATAGGTTTAGTTAGTGGTAGTGATGTGGGAGGCCAGGGGTTTAGGGGTTAATACATGTATTTAGTTAAGGCAGGCTCCGGGAGCAGCGGCATAGGGGTTAATACATTTATTTAGTTGCGGCGGGGTCCGGGAGCAGTGGGACGGGGGTTAATAACTTTATTTAGTTGTGGCGGGGTCTGGCAGCGGCAGGATAGGGGTTAAACATTTTAGTATAGTGGTGGATTTTAGTGGCAGGATATAAATTAAGTTGGGAAAAACTCACCAGAAAACAGCAGTTATGAAGCAGCAGTCACAAAGACCACTGCTCCATAACCTGTCCGCCTGCTCTGAGCTGAGGTTGATTGACATCCCGCTGCTGGCGGCCCATTGGCCGCGAGTCTGCTGGGGGCGGTGTTGCACCAGCATCTCTTGTGAGCTGCTGGTGCAATGCTGAATACAGCGAGTGTATTGCTCGCCGTATTCAGCGAGGTCCACCAGACCTTAATAAATAGGGGCCAAAGGGTGAACCTGATGGAATTAAAAAAAAATGTCCCCTAGGGCCCTTGGTTTAACAGCGCACACAATAAAAAATGCACACAATAAAATGCAACAACATTTATAGGTGTAAAAGTCTCACAGATCCAGTATCATGATGTAGAATAAGTCCCAGATAAGATCACTATTCTGGAGTCCGGCAGCTCTTACTGGCCTGACAGCCAAATCACGTGTATCAAATATCTATAAACAAAAAAACAAAGTAGAGCACACAAGAGGTCTATAAGTGCAGTAGATTTAATAAAATATACAATAAAAGCAAACGTGAGCCCAATCCCCAATTTGGAACTACTCAAATGAATAAACAAGATCCTCCCCGATCAAATGGCTGTAAAAACAAAGTCCCAAGGAAATCCTGAAGTTCAAGAGCATAATCCTGGATACCGAAGTGGATACACTGTTCAAAATAGCCGCCTGCTATTATAAAAAGTCAAACTAACTTCTTTGATTTGTCAGTACAGCAAGCTTGAAAACGAACGCTCAATGAGGCGTTGTGGCGTCGAGACGTGAAGGGGCATTTAAAAATTGTATATCAATGCAAGGGCTAACTACTTTATATCTACAGTCTTTTAAATAAAATGCATGGTCATGTATAAAGTATATTAGTTAAAGTATTGGATATATAAATTAAAATATAGATATTCTTGATTGATGCATTTATTATCAAACTATAAATACATGTCTAAAATATCCTATATAATAAAAGGCCAGGTATGTTTGTCAGATGCAGTCATGCACAGTAGAAACTGCATGAGGACAAACATACCTGGCCTTTAAGATCAACTTCAGATCAGATCGGCCGTTGCGGGGGGGCATGGTCGTGGCCGTGGTTGGGCAGAGCGGACGTGGCGAAGGGCATGATGTCCCGGCAGTGGGCATGGCTGATTGGGAGTGGGCGTGGTCTGAAAGCGACAAAGAGTGGGGAGAGATAGAGAGAGCAAAAGAGAGGGGGAAGAGGAGGCAAAAGAGAGGGGGAAGAGGGACCAAAATAGAGGGGGGAGAGAGAGCTAAAAGGAGGGGAGAGAGAGAGCTAAAGAGAGGGGGAGAGAGAGTTAAAGAGAGGGGGGAAAGAGAGGGGGGAGAGAAAGTTAAAGAGAGGAGAGTAAAAGCAAAAGAGAGGGAAGAGAGAGCAAAAGAGAGGGGAGAGAGAGCAAAAGAGAGGGGAGAGAGAGCAAAAGAGAGGGGGAGAGAGAGCTAAAGAGAGGGGGGAGAGAGAAAGAGAGGGGACGAGAGAGTTAAAGAGAGGGGAGAGAAAGCAAAAGAGAAGGGGAGAGAGAGCAAAGGAGAGGGGGGAGAGAGAGCAAATGAGAGGGGAGAGAGAGAGCAAAGGAAAGAGGGGAGAGAGCAAAGGAGAGGGGGGAGAGAGAGCAAAGGAGAGGGGGGGAGAGAGCGCAAAGGAGAGGGGGGAGGAAGAGCAAAAGAGGGGGGAGAGAGAGCAAAGGAGAGGGGGAGGGAGAGCAAAACAGGGGGGAGAGAGAGCAAAGGAGAGGGGGGGGAGAGAGCAAAGGAGAGAGGGAGAGAGAGCAAAGGAGAGGGGGAGAGAGAGCAAAGGAGAGGGGAGAACAAAAGAGAGGGGTAAAGAGAGCAAAAAAGAGAGGGGAGAGAGAGAAAAAGAAGGGGGAGAGAGCAAAAGAGTGGAGAGAGAGCAAAATTGGTGGGGGAGAGAAAGCAAAAGAGATGGGAGAGAGAAAGCAAAAGAGGGGGAGAGAAAGCAAAAGAGAGGGGGAGAGAGCAAAAGAGTGGGGGAGAGAGCAAAAGAGAGTGGGGAAAGAGCAAAAGAGAGTGGGGAGAGAGACCAAAAGAGAGGAGGAGAGAGAGCAAAAGAGAGGGGGAAGAGAGAGCGCAAGGGGTGGGACCACTGTACTACAAAAAATGGCCCAACACCAAGGTGGTGTTCATGTGTGCACGGGCTTTAGGACTAGTTTCTGTTATAAAAGACAGGTATAATTATAATTAGAGAATTAAATAACTGCATTCCTGTCATGTAATAAAACAATTGCAATTCTTATGCCTTTTGTAACATGAATATACATTTTAGAATACATATTTAGGTTTAAAATAAAAAAACACAAGAAGAAAAATAAATACATATTATTAATATTTCATAGTTAAAAGAATATACATCGGGGGCGGAGCTAACCCAGTCAATGAGCGGTCACAGGGAGTGATTGCTCTGGTGGCACTTTTCTTGTTTGACCATCTTTGAACTGGTGCACTGGGTTATCCACCTGCTCGGGGTTAGTTAGAACACCAGATGACCTCCTCGCATCATTTTGAAGCTGCAGGGCTCTCCTGGTGGAGAAGCAGCGATGCACACGGATCTGAGGCTTGTGCGGGAGAGGCTCAGGCAGCGGCTATCTTGCCCAAAACCAAGGTGGTGTTCATGTGTAATTCCTGCCTTTCACTTGCCCACCAGTTGCCCTTCTTGCCACCTAGGAAGGATCAGGCAGGCAGCTCAGATGCAGCATCAGCTTTATTATGGGACACTGTCTAGGAAGGAGAAGGATTTTGACCGCCATATTTACCACAGCACAGCTTGCTTGCTTTCCGGTTTCCATATCGTCTGGTGAGTTAAGATTGCTAATCCTCTATTACACAGGTATTCCAATACTTTTCTACAATTGTCTACTCATCTGCATGAGAGTTTTGTATTCGATGTTGGCATCACAGTGAGAAATTGGGTGGTTAATTATCCAGCACTTTTTAGCTACAAGCTCCATATTCTCACTTTAGTCTTTTCCATATCACTTGGATTTGGGACTGTTTATTATTGCAAGAAATTGCACATACACCCCTATTGTTTACTACCCCTCGATTTAGCCTCTTTTGCCATAGGAGATATGGATTAGACACGTCTTTAGGAGGGTGAGCCGGCCTGCCTTACAAAGGGAGCCTTCATAATGAAACTTATAACAAGCCTCTAACACCTTTACATGAAGTTGTACAATAGCTGTCTGCCCTCAACTGCAAGCTAGAATTGATTTTCTTTTTACTTTTTGGTCATTGGCATAGTTGGGTTTTATATATTTTTCTACTCCTCATACTTATCACCATGTCAGTCTTCTAAAAAGAAGCATAAGTGTAATAGTAGCAATTTGAACAAGCCTTTAATTCTGTGTTGTAACTCAAGAACAGCAATTGCCTAAAAAATAGATTTGTAACATTAAAGAAGCTTGATGAATTAGTTGTTAATGCTTCTTATAATGTTTTAATATTTGCCCAATAAGTGTCAGTTTATTGACTTCATAAACTGAACAATACTATCAGGGCAATTGTAAACGCAAACAGCTCAAATTAAGCAATAACGTAAATAATTGTATCCCTTGATTAGGCAGGTATAGTTCATCAAGTTATGTGAGAATAACGAATAATAATGGATTAAATAGATCTGACCTGAAAACCCAGGAGTTAGATACTTGTGTCCGTTTGCTATGAGCAGCAGCGTGGTACTCACAGAGAGAGCGGTTGTTGGCTGCAGCTGATGACGTCACCGCTACTCGCTGTGCTGTGTCTGAAGCGGCTTGCAAATCCTGTTACCTTGTAACAGCTTCAGGATGAGATGTCGAGTCTGTTGATTTCCTTGCAGTAGGTGATATATTCCAGTAGTGGATTAAGGTAGTAGTGCTGCTTAAGGTAGGAATGAAAATAAGAGATATTATCAGTAACTTTTAGGAACTCTTTAAATAGAAATTTAGAGAGGCTGTTGGAGAGTGTGGAAAACTCTCAGAGACACGCTTGAACTGTGAATCCTTTCTCAATTAACCAGCAATGAGTGCTGGGGGAAGTGCTTGATATAGGAAGAACTTAAAGGGACAGATCATTAGTAAGCAGTAACCCTGACAGAGCCCCCCACAAAAGGAACCACAGCGAGGTTCAAGGCCTGGGACGATCAGGGTTATGTCTATGGAAGAGAGAGATCAGACGTGGAGCAGATATGTTCGAGGCAGGCTCCTAGGAATCATCTTCATGTCCAAATCCTTTCCAATGTACCAAATAGAAAAGATTCCCATGGCGGAGTCTAGAATCCAGAATGCTATGAACCTCATACTGCATATCAAGGGTAGCAGAAGGTATCGGGTCTGCTGATGTAACATTGGATATGGGTAGGTTACAAGGTTTGACAAGAGACACATGGAAAGTCGGATGTATCTTGAAAGTTGATGGCAGTTGGAGTGTGACTGTTGTTGGACCATTTACCCTGATGATAGGGTAAGGACCCAAAAAGAGTTTACCTAGTTTCCTACAAGGATAGGGTATCTTGAGGTTCTTAGTGGAGAGCCATACTTGTTGTCCTACGGAATATTGAGGACTAGGTCTGTGGCGGAGATCGTAGTACCTGCGTTGTGATGCTTGTGCCTGAAGAAAATGTTCACGAATCGAAGAAAAGTTGGCAGAAATGTCGTTAACTAGATCATTCACCTGAGGACATGGGGTATCAATCTTCGGAAGTAGAGTGAAATTTGGATGTAAACCATAATTTACAAAAAATGGTGATGTGCCAGTTGTGGAACTCTTATTATTATTATAGGCGAATTCTGCTAGGGGCAAGTAGGAGGCCCATGAATCTTGTTGGTGAGAGCAGAAGCATCGTAGGTACTGCTCGAGCCACTGATTCACCCTCTCCGTCTGCCCATTCGTTTGAGGATGGTAGGCAGTGGTGAGTTTTTGTTCTATATGCAGAGCAGCACACAAATTTCTCCAGAACTTAGAAGTGAATTGGGTTCCTCGGTCACTAAGGATGGTTTTAGGAATTCCATGCAATCTTACAATGTTTTGAATGAACAAATCACTTGTGATCTTGGAAGTGGGTAGAGAGGCAATCGGTGTGAAATGTGCCATCTTTGAGAATAAATCGGTGACAACCATTATAGTGGTGTAATTGTTAGAGACAGGTAAGTCCACAATAAAGTCCAGAGATACCGCCTCCCAGGGTACTTGTGGTACAGGTAAAGGCTGTAAAAGACCCGCAGGAAGTTGTTTAGAAGGTTTGGAGGTTGCACATATAACGCATTTAGATAGATATTCTTTGAGATCGAGGTTAAGAGTAGGCCACCAAAAAGAACGCTTTAGTAAATCCGAAGTTTTATCCCTTCCCATATGTCCAGCAAGGGGGGACTCATGAACTGTTTTCAAGATTGAAGATCTAAGATTTGGAGGTATGTATAGCTTCCCTTCCTTGCAGAGTAAGCCGTCAGAATTGTAGGTAAGATCTGTATGAGGTACTGATGGGTCAATAGCAATAGCATCTTTTAACACTGTAGTTAGACTTGTTATAACACCAATGATAGAGTCCTTAGGGACAACAGTAGTAGGAATGCATGGTATTATAGGTTTAGAACCTTGTCTGGAGAATAGGGTTCGATTGGACTGAAGATACTGCAGATTTTTGTGGTCAGTATATATGACGGTTGGTTGTGTTGCGCCCTCAAGCAAGTGTCTCCAGTGATCAAAGGAACAAATTATTGCAAGTAATTCCTTCTCGCCAACTGGTTAATTTAACTCTGCTGGTTGCATCAATCTAGAGAAGAATGCGACCGGGTGTAATGGATCTTTGAACGATTTCCGTTGAGAGAGAATTGCCCCTATTGCGAACTCAGAAGCGTCAACTTCCAGGATGAATTGCTTTTCTAAATCCGGGTATTGGAGAATGGGTGCTGTAGTGAATTTATTTTTTAAAAGATCAAATACCTGTTGAGTATGGCTTGTCCACCTGAAAGGATGATTCAATTTGGTAAGCTCAGTAAGAGGTTTGGTAATAGCAGCAAATCCAGGAATGAATTTCCTATAATAATTTGAAAAGCCTAGGAAACGTTGAACATCTTTCTAACATTGAGGAGTTGGCCAGTTATGAATAGCCTGAACCTTGTCATCTTGCATCTTGATTCCATCAGGAGAGATGTTATAACCCAGGAAAGAGATATTATTTGATTCAAATATACATTTTTCTAGTTTAGCGTATAGGTTATTTTTTCGTAACCTAGTGAGAACCTCTCTAACATGTTGTTATGTCTTATATTAAAGACTTTGTTAATAAGATTCTGTAACTTGATATGAAAATAAAGGTTGTGTTGCTCTTTTATGATCTAAGCAGAAAATGAAGGTTTGAATTATCTGCATAGGCAATGTGAGCAAATTATTATGAAATCTTATTACAGACCATAAGTAAATATTCAGATTGGAGTTAAAATCTGTATAGGTAGAATGCTTGTGCAGTAATACATATGATAATCTCAGGTTCAGAGAAAAGGCTTAAGGTATTCCACTTCCTGTCTTCACGCACACACACACTCAAACTAAAATATATACAATTCCAGTCAAATCACACAATCCAAGAAATTCAGTATATGTAAGGTAAATCTTTGAGTAAGAATTATAGCAAGCTGAGATACGATACTGAGTTTGGTAACAGGTACTGCTGTTCAAAGTTCAAAGCAGGTACGGTCACATGAATTAAATATGCGTATTGACAAAAGTAAGTATGACAAGCATAAGCATATAGTTGTTCCCAGTTGTTAACTTGTGTAGTATACGATACCCAACCACTTTGAAGAGGAGCTCTGAAAGATCACAGCCGTTAGCGGTCAGAGGCTGTGTGTGTGTGCGGCTTAGTTCCGGGACGCGGAGAAAGAAGATCCGGCAGCGTAGTGATAAGGTTCAAAAATAGAAAGTTCAAAAAGGACTGTAGTTGAATCCAATGAATCTTTAGAGGTACAAGTATTGAACTTGTCGAGGTATGACCTGAAGGATGAAAACTAGAAGCTAACAAGTGTTAGCAAACAATACACTTCAATTTTCAGGCAAGGAATGATAGTAGATTGCCGCCTTATAAAGGGAGGAGAATAAGCTGGGAGCGGATAGCCCTTAAAGGGATAAAGGGATATCACACATGTATTCTATGTTGATCTAAATTTTGTGAGTAAACTAGAATATTGTCCAAATAGACAACAACATATACATCCAAAATATCTCTGAAAAGATCATTGATTAAGCATTGGAATGTTGCTGGAGCATTGCAAAGACCGAATGGCATCACTGCCGCCTTATAAAGGGAGGAGAATAAGCTGGGAGGGGATAGCCCTTAAAGGGATATCACAGTTCCCCCCCCTCAAGGAACCACCCCCGAGGACCTCAAAGAAGGTCTCCCAGGATAACGTAAGTGAAAGTTTCTCACCAACTGGGGAGCATGAATGTCAGTAGAGAGTTGCCAGGAATTATCCTCGGATCCGTAACCTTTCCATTTAACCAAATACTCCAGATGACGCCGTCGCAATCTAGAGTCCAGAATAGACTCAACTTCAAATTCTTCCTGATTTTTAACAAGAATAGTTGATGGATGAGACTGACCATGAGTAGTAGGGTCAGCGGTATAAGGTTTCAAAAGCGATACATGAAATGTAGGATGGATTTTATAAGATTCAGGTAATAGTAACCTAACAGCGTTAGGATTAACAATTTTGTCAATAGAAAAGGGTCCAATAAATTGATTAGCTAACTTTTTACAAGGAACTTGTAATTTGAGATTTCTTACAGACAATAAAACTTGATCCCCTATTTGATATGGTGGACTTGGTCGGTGATGTTGATCATAGTAACGCTTTTGATAATTTTTAGCGTTTGATAAATGAGATTTTAGAATGTCTAACCTTTCCTGAAGGTTATTTGTAAATTCTTTAGCATAAGGTGAACTAACCTCAGTCTTTGTAACAGATATGGTGTTTGGGTTATACCCATAAGTGGCAAAAAAGGGTGTCATCTTAATGGAAGCTGAAAGAGAATTGTTGTACGAGAATTCTGCCATTGGAAGATAAGTTATCCAATCATCTTGTAAGTGGGTGATGAAACATCTTAGGTATTTTTCTAATGTTTGATTTACTCTTTCAGTTAAGCCATTGGTCTGTGGGTGGAATGCTGTGGAATATCTAGAGTCAACTTTAATTAGTTTGCATAAAGATTTCCAGAAAGAAGAGGTAAACTGTGTCCCTCTGTCAGTGATGATTATATCGGGTAACCCATGTAATTTTACTATATAATCCAAAAATGTTTTAGCAGTAATTAATGCTGAAGGTAAACCTTTCAAAGGTATGAAATGTGCAAGACGTGTTAAATGATCAATTACCACTAAAATTGTAGTAAAATAGTGTGAGTTAGGGAGGTCGACAATAAAATCCATGGAAATGGTACTCCATGGCTTATCTGGAATTGACAGAGGTGTTAAGAGGCCTATAGGTTTTTTATGTTCAATCCTATTTCTTGCACACACGTCACAATTAGATACATAATTGTAAATTGTGTGATTCATTTCTGGCCACCAGAAAGTTCTTCTGGTTATTTCAATGGTTTTTTGAATACCAGGATGACCAGATAGGGTACCATCATGGGTTTGTTTTAAGATGGAGCTTCTGAGTGTTTGGGGTATAAACAGTTGAGAGTTATGATAATATAATCCAGTCTTTGTATCCTTGTTACAGGACGGGGGGATCTCAATGTTATTTTTTAAGACCTCACTTATTTCCCTTTCTAGAGTTGTCAGAACTCCTATGAATCTTTCTTCAGGTATTATAGAATCATGTTTTATATAATGGTTATTGTCATATATCCTGGATAAGGCATCTGCCTTTGTATTTAAATTACCAGTTTTGTAGCTAATAAGAAAATTAAATCGGTCTAAGAATATAGACCAGCAGGCTTGTCTTGAAGTAAGAGTCTTGCTCATCTTTAGATATTCAAGATTTTTGTGGTCTGTGTAAATGATAAATGGGAGACTAGATCCTTCAAGTAGATGTCTCCATTGTTCTAAGGAACATTTTATTGCAAGGAGTTCTTTATCTCCTATACTATAGTTGTTTTCGGCTTGAGTCAACATCCTTGAGTAGAAAGCAATAGGATAAGTCTCTGTATTTTCTTTATTCCTCTGTGAAAGAATAGCTCCTATTCCAGTATTAGAGGCATCGACTTCGAGTATAAACTGAGATTCAAAATCTGGGATTGCAAGCACTGGAGCTGTGGTAAATTGTTTCTTTAGGGAATCAAAAGATAACTGTGCTTCATCTGTCCATTTATATTTTTGTTTTTTACTAGTTAGTGTTGTAAGTGGTTTAACAATAGTTGAGAAATTATTTATAAACTTTCGGTAAAAATTTGAGAAACCGATGAATCTTTGTAAAGCCTTGACAGTAGTTGGAACTGGCCAATTAAGTATAGAAGTTACCTTTTCTGGGTCCATTTGTATCTTATTAGGTGTAATGATATAACCTAAAAATTTTATCTCCTGAACATGGAAAGAACATTTTTCCATCTTAGCATACAACTTATGTTCCTTTAACCTAGTGAGCACCCAGCGTACATGTTTTACATGCTCTTCCAAATTTTTAGAATAAATGAGTATGTCATCTAAGTAAATTATAACGCATACATCAGTTAGATCATGGAAGATTTCATTAATGAAATGTTGGAAGGTTGCTGGTGCGTTGCTTAACCCAAATGGCAATACATTGTATTGATAAAGGCCATATCTTGTTCGGAAAGCAGTTTTCCATTCGTCACCTTGTTTGATTCTTATAAGATTATAAGCCCCTTTTAAATCTAGTTTGGAATAAATGGTAGCTCCATGTAGCCGTTCAAGGAGTTCCGGTATTAGTGGTAGGGGGTATCTATTTTTTACCGTTATGTTGTTTAGAGCTCTATAATCTATGATGGGTCGTATAGTACCATCCTTGTTTCTAACGAGAAACATACCTGCTGCTGCAGGAGAGGTAGAATGAGAGATGAACCCTTTACGTAGGTTCTCATCTAGATATGATCTTACAAAAGTTAATTTGTTTTGAGAAAGGGGGTATATCTTTCCATGAGGTATCTGACTGCCAGGTATTAAATCAATTGGGCAGTCAAATTCCCTATGTGGAGGTAGACTCTCTGCCTCTTTCATGTCGAAAACCTCTGCCAGATCCTGATAAGGTCTGGGTAGAGCATTCTCCAATGAAGCTAAAGTACAATGTGGATAGCATGTCTTTAAACAGTATGGAGAGTTTAGTTTTAATTCGTTCACCTTCCAGTCAATGCTGGGATTATGCTTTTGTAGCCATATGTAACCAAGAATAAAAGTGTGTAATGAAATGGGAATTAGATCAAATGTGATATACTCAGTGTGCCCATCTTTTGTGGTTATGAGTAGTGGAATAGTATGATGGGTGATGGGTCCATGTTGTGTAAGTGAACCATCTATCAATTTAACAAATACAGGTTTTGCCTTACACACAATTGGAATTTTATTATTTTTAACAAAAGTTGTATCAATATAGTTTCCTGATGCCCCTGAATCAATCAAGGCTTTGGATTGGATGTTTTTCTGATCCCACTGTAATGAGAAAGATAAAGTCATTTGAGTATCTAATGTTAAATTGTATAATTGAATCTTTTGAAAATGCTTACCCTTCTTTTGTTTGAGAAGTATAGGGCATGTCGCAACTGTATGCTCCTTGTGAGCGCAATAGAGACACAATTTCTCTAGTCTTCTCCTGGATTTCTCCTCTGGAGTGAGAGGGCCTTTGATGACTCCTATTTCCATGGGAGTACTGTAGACAGAAGGTTTTTCATATGAAGGAGAGTAGACAGGGTATCTTTTAGGTGTGGTCTCATATCCGTCTCTTTCTGCTTTTCTTTTGCGGAGTCTGCGGTCCAACGTAGTACTCAGCTTTATAAGTGCTGAAAGAGTATCAGGGATCTCTAAACGTGAGAGTTCATCCTTTAATCCTTCCGAAAGTCCCAGACGAAATTGATTTCTGAGGCTGATTTCGTTCCATTGTGAATCATTAGACCACATCTGAAATTCAGTTATATATTCCTCAACCGTGCGTTTCCCCTGTTTTAGTGAGCGTAGCTTGGTTTCTGCAGTAATCTGTGTGTTTGAATCTTCATATAAGTTTGCCATAGCAAAAAAGAAATCCTGTAAGGAGTCTAAAATGGGATTGTTATTTTCAAAAAACCTGTTAGCCCAAGTTCTGGGTTCTCCTTGTAAAAAAGAGATAGTTGTACACACTTTAATTCTTTCTGAATGGTATGTGCGGGGCCTTAAGGAAAAAAGCAGATGACATGCATTTTTAAAATCCCTAAACTCATTACGTTTTCCAGAAAATGGTTGTGGATATTGAATATGAGGTTCTGGATGTTCTGTGGTTTTTGTAGGAAAGCATTCTTTTATTAAAGCTTTTAGTGCAACCATTTCAGCTTGTACTTCCGTTAAACCTTTATTTAAATAATCAAGTTTTTGGTAGACATTGGTTAATTCAGTTTTTACCTCCTGAGGATTCATTTTGTAGGTAATACAGAATTATACCTTATGACTACTTTCTATGTTGTTTTAAAGGCCTGAAAATTATGTTATGTCTTATATTAAAGACTTTGTTAATAAGATTCTGTAACTTGATATGAAAATAAAGGTTGTGTTGCTCTTTTATGATCTAAGCAGAAAATGAAGGTTTGAATTATCTGCATAGGCAATGTGAGCAAATTATTATGAAATCTTATTACAGACCATAAGTAAATATTCAGATTGGAGTTAAAATCTGTATAGGTAGAATGCTTGTGCAGTAATACATATGATAATCTCAGGTTCAGAGAAAAGGCTTAAGGTATTCCACTTCCTGTCTTCACGCACACACACACTCAAACTAAAATATATACAATTCCAGTCAAATCACACAATCCAAGAAATTCAGTATATGTAAGGTAAATCTTTGAGTAAGAATTATAGCAAGCTGAGATACGATACTGAGTTTGGTAACAGGTACTGCTGTATGAGAGATAATGAAAGTTCAAAGCAGGTACGGTCACATGAATTAAATATGCGTATTGACAAAAGTAAGTATGACAAGCATAAGCATATAGTTGTTCCCAGTTGTTAACTTGTGTAGTATACGATACCCAACCACTTTGAAGAGGAGCTCTGAAAGATCACAGCCGTTAGCGGTCAGAGGCTGTGTGTGTGTGCGGCTTAGTTCCGGGACGCGGAGAAAGAAGATCCGGCAGCGTAGTGATAAGGTTCAAAAATAGAAAGTTCAAAAAGGACTGTAGTTGAATCCAATGAATCTTTAGAGGTACAAGTATTGAACTTGTCGAGGTATGACCTGAAGGATAAAAACTAGAAGCTAACAAGTGTTAGCAAACAATACACTTCAATTTTCAGGCAAGGAATGATAGTAGATTGCCGCCTAATAAAGGGAGGAGAATAAGCTGGGAGGGGATAGCCCTTAAAGGGATATCACACATGTATTCTATGTTGATCTAAATTTTGTGAGTAAACTAGAATATCGTCCAAATAGACAACAACATATACATCCAAAATATCTCTGAAAAGATCATTGATTAAGCATTGGAATGTTGCTGGGGCATTGCAAAGACCGAATGGCATCACTGTATATTCGAATAGCCCATATCTAGTCCGAAAAGCAGTGAGCCATTCGTCGCCAGCTCTCATTCGTATAAGATTATAGGCACCTCGAAGATCCAATTTCGTGAAAATTGAGGCCCCCCGTAATCTTTCAATTAATTCAGGGATCAAAGGTAGGGGATACCTGTTTTTTCTGGTACGCCTGTTCAATTCCCTGTAATCGATAATTGGTCTTAACGTGCCATCTTTATTGGTGACAAAAAATATGCCTGCACCTGCAGGAGAGGTACTAGGTCTTATAAAACCTTTTCTGAGGTTCTCATCGATATAATTTTTAAGGTGTTCTAATTCTGGTTTTGAAAGGGGGTAGATATGTCCATAGGGAATTGAAACTCCTGGGAGTAAATCAATGGGACAATCGTAATCCCTATGAGGAGGCAAACATTCAGCATCTTTTTTATTAAAAACATCTGAGAAGTCTGCATATTGTTTAGGTAAAATATTATCCTCAACATGTAGCATAATTATATCTGATGAGGTCTTACTATTTTGAGTGAGATGAGGGAAAGATAAACTGAGGTCATTCCAGTTTATAGTTGGTTTGTGTTTACAAAACCAATTTATACCAAGGATTACATTAAACATTGGAGAAGATATGACATCAAAAGTGAGTGTTTCTGTGATGTGTGTGCAAGATGTTACCTGTAATGGTGTAGTCTGGTGTGTGACAGGACCTGATTTTAAAAAAGAGCCATCAATGATCTTCACAGAGACCGGAGTTCTCTTACACACCAAAGGTATTTTATTCTGTTTCACAAAAGAAAAATCAACAAAATTTCTACATGAGCCGGTGTCCAGGATAGCTTCAGTTGTTATCCTGATTTGATCCCACTGTAAAATAATAGGGATAGTTAGATATGAGGGTTTAATGATTTTCATCAGCAGGGATTCAGAGATGTTAGGCAACCTACCCTTCTTATTCTTAGCGAGAACTGGGCAGTCCTTTACTTCATGTGTGGGGCAGGCACAATACATGCACAGACTATGCAACTTCCTCCTAGTCTTTTCCTGAGAGGAGAGGGGACCCTTCATAAAGCCTATGTCCATAGGTTGTGGCGATTCCTTAGTTTGATAAACGGGAGTGGAGAGAAAGCTTCTTGTACCGCTAGCCTTTTCAGAGCGGCGTTCCCTAAGCCGTCTATCTATATTAATAGTGAGGGAAAAGAAATCTTCCAATGAATCTGGAATACCTGTGCGCGAGAGTTCATCCTTTATATCCTCAGACAACTCTAAACGATATTGAGTTTTAAGTGAGACCTCATTCCATCCGGAATCGCGGGCGGAAATTTTAAATTGTGTAATGTATGTCTCCACAGGGTTCTTTCTTTGTTTTAAAGATCTAAGTATGTTTTCAGCTGTGACCTGTTTGAAAGGGTCATCATATAATGCTGACATTTGATTAAAGAACTCATCTAGGGATCCTAGTATTGCATCATCATTTTCAAAAAAAGAGTCAGCCCAAGCCCTAGGCTCCCCCCTCAAATATGATATCACAGTGAGCACTCTTGACCTTTCAGTGGGATAAGTGCGTGGCTTCAATTGAAAAAGCAACATGCAGGAGTTTTTAAACTCTCTAAATCTTGAACGGTCACCAGAGAATTTTTCTGGGGGGGAGACCATGGGTTCAGGGATAGAATCTGCACTTGCAGGTTTAGGTGCCAGAGTCTCTCTTAAGCAGGCCTTCAAAACCTGATTTTCCACTTGTAATTCATGGAAAGAACCTGATAGTGCTTCTAATCTGTCCGAAAGGACTTGAACTTTATCACTTAAAAGATCTTGTTCCATAATTGCTGTTGAGTAAATATGTTTGGTATAGGATAATTCTGTGTACACAAACACTAAATCCTTGCTTTCTTATGGCTGGTTAATTCTGTAATAGTAGCAATTTGAACAAGCCTTTAATTCTGTGTTGTAACTCAAGAACAGCAATTGCCTAAAAAATAGATTTGGAACATTAAAGAAGCTTGATGAATTAGTTGTTAATGCTTCTTATAATGTTTTAATATTTGCCCAATAAGTGTCAGTTTATTGACTTCATAAACTGAACAATACTATCAGGGCAATTGTAAACGCAAACAGCTCAAATTAAGCAATAACGTAAATAATTGTATCCCTTGATTAGGCAGGTATAGTTCATCAAGTTATGTGAGAATAACGAATAATAATGGATTAAATAGATCTGACCTGAAAACCCAGGAATTAGATACTTGTGTCCGTTTGCTATGAGCAGCAGCGTGGTACTCACAGGGAGAACGGTTGTTGGCTGCAGCTGATGATGTCACCGCTACTCGCTGTGCTGTGTCTGAAGCGGCTTGCAAATCCTGTTACCTTGTAACAGCTTCAGGATGAGATGTCGAGTCTGTTGATTTCCTTGCAGTAGGTGATATATTCCAGTAGTGGATTAAGGTAGTAGTGCTGCTTAAGGTAGGAATGAAAATAAGAGATATTATTAGTAACTTTTAGGAACTCTTTAAATAGAAATTTAGAGAGGCTGTTGGAGAGTGTGGAAAACTCTCAGAGACACGCTTGAACTGTGAATCCTTTCTCAATTAACCAGCAATGAGTGCTGGGGGAAGTGCTTGATTTAGGAAGAACTTAAAGGGACAGATCATTAGTAAGCAGTAACCCTGACAATAAGCCAGATCCTCCACTGAGGCGCACTGTTATGGAACACAATAATACCACATTTAATATGCAAACTGAGCAATGAGCACCAGGTTAGCCTAGATCTGACCTATCTGACCTATCTGATCTTGCTTCTACTACTTTACAAGATTTACAGGTATATGCCCCAACTGAAGTTACCCCAGCCTTTATACTCGACTCACTTAAGTCTTTATTGAATGCACATCACACATCGTTCACAGAAAAACTGACTTCCTCTATAGCTGACCTTAAGAATATTAATGTGTGTTTAGACACATTTGAGAGGAAATATGAGGATATAGCAGTGTAACAGTCTAATCTCCAGAACTATTCAAAATGTCTCTGAGTACCTAGATTCGGCTGAGGATAAAATAGCGGACATTGAGAACAGGTCAATAAGAAACAATCTAAGAATTCGAGAAATTCCAGAGACTGTCTCTCTAGCTGACCTACAAACATTTCTACTGGAGCTATTCCGTCATCTTGCTCCACCATCATCAGACTCTGAAGATCTAATAGACAGAGCCCATTGATCTCTCAAGCCCAAAGGCCTGCCAGATACTCAACCATGCAATGGAATTTTTAGGTGTACCTCCGAGGAAGGGAAGTGTCCCCCCGAAATGTCACTTTGTTATATTAAAGTACACTTTGAAAAGACCAGTGAGTGCCGCCTCTTATCTATTATATATATATATATATATATATATATATATATATATGTAAGTGCCTTGGAGCCCTTTGCCATTAAGTAGATGGAAACATGTAAAATCATATTTATGCAATATTTATGCATTTAATAAAGTGTTATACTGTGTATTTACTGTAAATATTTCACATTCCAATGTTCTGCACATAGCCGAATATATTATGTATTTCTAAATAGATATTCCTATATATATCTGTATATATCTATACCAATATATAATCATCTATATATAGGTATAGATATATATTGTACCAAAAGAACATCAGATATATGTATTTATGAATATATAGAACATATTTTTCAATGTAAAGAACATTGGAATATAAAAATATTCATATTTTCATGTCGGGTTAGCAAATGAGAATATGCAATCGTTTTTGAGAAAGAGTGGGGAGTTTTTTTCCACTTTTTTTTCTCCATTTCCTTCTGTGGGGGAATATGTTAATGTACATGCAATATTCTAACTTCAGGTTTTAGCGCTAGTCAGGTCACCACTAGAGCAAAAACAGTTTACTTTCAACTCATAATATGAGCTTAACCCGACGAGCACAAAAAACTTACTTCTTTCGCAATTAACACTCAAGCAGGAGCGTTAATTTGCTTCACTCGTAATCTAAATGACTAATTTTTAGAGATAATCAAGAGCATTCTGTTACCAGCGTCTCTGAGGACATGAATCTTCTTATATCAGGGAATTTATTGGCACTACATGCCCATAACTCAGGAGGAACACAACCTGCCAGGTTGCGGGCTACAGCTCTGAATTGGGCACCTTTGCCGCAGAGATGTCAGCCTGATACACCTAAAGACAAATGAGTTGTGCCTTCCATACTCCTTTCTCGACATGTCTTAGTATATTACCACAGAGGTTTCTTGCAGACAGTTTATTGCACCTTATGTTACCCCTGGAAGAAAAGCATTTAATATCCTTGTTGCACGCCCAATTTAGTGGCAATACTAATTTTCACTGTTCGAGTTATCCTACTTTGTATCTTTGTTAGGGGTTTCCCTCTTCTTGCACTAACCATATTTTGGTTTCAGTTTTTTTCACTGCAAACAGGCTTATACCTCCTAGGAATACATACAGTTGCACTAGCATATACTAACATATCCTTTGCCATTTATGACATTACTTTCTCTGATTTGCATACTGTTTTACTGATTCATTTGTTTCCCTTATTTGATCCCCATAGTAGTAAAAATTGACAGAGTCATTAGAATTCCTCTCTAACCCAAAATTATTATTATTATTATTATTATTATTATTATTATTATTATTATTATTATTATTATTATTTTCTCTCTTTCCTTACCATATAGTCATTGCATATGTAGTACTTCTCCACAACACGTTAAATCTGTCACATCATTGGGGAGTCTTTGATGCCTTGTTTAGAAAGCAGTTGCACACGCAGACGTGTTTTATTGGCCCTTTTACTTGTAGATATTGCTTCCTTCATTCTTTGTTTCAAGCATACTTCACTTAACCCTCTGCTCTTTATAAAATTAGGCTCACATACCAGAGTTTTTCAATACATACACTTGTTTCCCTCACTGTTTTTATTTTTCCCTCACTAACTATTGTTTGTTTTCAGGTATTTTAACTGTCTACAGGTGTACACACCAAATTAGAAGTTATTTTTGTTAATTATATTTTACAAAAGTCCTGAGCTGCATTTGAATGTGCCTTACTGGTTTTTTTGAAAGTATTTGTTTAAATTCTGCAAAATGTTTTATTAGCTCAGATATGTTCTGTATAAGTTACTGTATTTACTATACTAGTGTGCTTTATCAGCAACTTTATAAGCGGATATGGTCTGCCTTATCCTATGTTTCTTTTTTTTTCTTTTTCTTACCCTAGCATAAGTTTTTGTTTTTAGGTATTTTTATTACCTACAGGTGTACACCTCAAGTTAAAGGGTATTTTTGTTTGTTATATTTTACAAAAGTCCTGAACTGTATTGGAACTAGATATGTGCATGTCGAAAAAAATTCGGTTCGGTTCGGATCGATTCGGATTTTTTAGAATTTTGGTTCAGATCAATTCGAATTCGTAAAAATTCAAATCAATTCGGTTCGGATTCGTTTCGGTTCAGAAATTCGGAATTCAGTGGGATGTGCTGTGTATTAGACTAGTATTATGTACTGTATATTAGGTGTAACCCATAGCGGAGTGATATAACCTAATATACTGTACAATACTAGTGTAATCCATGGCCATCCGAATCTACCGAATAAATCCGAATAAATCCAAACTAATTCGGATTTATTCGGTAAATTCGACACTATTTTAATTCGGAAATTCCGAATCAATCCGAATCCCGAATTTTACGAATTCGGCCGAATTTCCGAATCGATCCGAAACGAATCGCACATGTCTATTTGGAACATGTTTTACTAGTTTAAAAAAAGTAATTTTATGTTTTGAAAAATGTTTTATCAGCTAACAAGTGTTCAGTATAAATTATTCTCTATACCTGGAAGCTTTATCAGCAATTTTATAAGCAGATATTTTCTGCTTTAACCTGTGTTTTTTCTATATTTTCTTATATGCATTGCATAACTTTACCTATATACCATTCTCTTGCTTCTTTACTTCTCTTCTTTTGTGGTGGGCGGAAAGGCTCACCCTACCCCATGTGTTTATCTCACTTTCTATACTCCCGAACATACACATTATTCTTCCCTCAAATTTTTTTATTTATTTTTATTATTTATTTCTTCCTTCCCTCTCTCTAACCCATTTTATTGACAACTACATTTAATTCCTGTAAAAAAGAAGGATCCTGTGCACGTCCTTGTAAGGAAACAAATAAACTCCAGTAGTAAAAAGGTAAAAGAAAATCTTTATTTAATTACTCCATAGGATAAAAAAGGTATAACCAACTCTCTAAGAGTAAGCTAAAACTAGTCTGACCAGTTTCGGCGCAACATGGCCGTAGTCATAGACATATTACATGTGTTCCTGTGAACACCTTATATACCTGTCAGCCACTTCCCCAATAGGGGTGGTTTACAAAAAAACATTTAAAAACAATATTAACTCTATACTTGCAGTGAACTTAAAGGGACAGTTTACTCAAAATATTTCTCCCCTTTAATTTGTTCCCAATGATCTACTTTACCTGCTGGAGTGTATTAAATTGTTTACAAGTAGCTCCTTTACCCTTATATTGGCATTTGAAATTGTTGATTTAGCATGTGGTATCCCCACCTATTCTGAAAGTTTGTGGCCGCGCGTACCAGCTATAGATAAGCTTTGTAAACACAGCCAGTAGAAGAAATTACAATCCCAGTGTGATAAAGCAGAGATAAGGTAATAAAATGTTGATTTTCCATTGTTCTCTCAAAGTACTGTTGATTGTTTTAAGGACAGATATAAGATAAAGAAGCAGGTATATGTTCACAATGTGATACAGTAATGAGATCTAATTATACCTACAAGCTCAACCCATTTTATTAGGTTGTGGCTTCAAAACACAAAATCAGAGCTTTAATATACACAAATAAGCCTTAAAAAGCTAATTTTCATGCTTTTTTTTACCAACTGCAGAGTAAAAAATGTAATTGTAAACGCATTAAGGGAAAAACTATTTTACAGTATACTGTCCCTTTAACTTATTAACTGCCAGAAACAATCTAAGCAACATTTTTAGTAACAATTAATATTACATGGATAGCAAGATACAATTAGTTGAGTGAAACACATTACATCTGTATCATATTAATATATATGCTCATACATGTTATTAAGGCTTAATGACTGTATCTAGAATGTGACAAAATTTGGTTATTAATATGCTAATATGGTAAATGGGGTGTATTTAATACATCAAATATCTAGTCATAGTGGAATCCGGAGAATGCAACTACTATGAAAGATTAAATATGATTATCTAGTTAAAGTGTGTAGCTATACTGCATACTTCAGTCAAACCTAAGCAACACCCAATATAGGATGGTAACATATCAATTTTGAATCACTATCCGTGTAAACAGTATATGTCTTTAATCAAATATTTAACTGCCATAATAGAATATAAACCCAAAATATATTAGGTAGTAGTTACCATTTCGGTAAACCACAGTAAATAGACAACACAATCATTATATAAGAATAAGATATTACATATATTGATGAAGTAAACTATAATCATACTCTAACTATGCCAGTAGTTAATGATGTCAAATTCTGAGTTGAAACCTCCAGGAAGCAGGCTACCAAGTCTATGTATCCAGTATATTTCCTGTCTGGAAAGTATCTGGAATTTATCCCCTCCCCTAAGGGGTCTGGAGATAAGCTCGATAGCCTGCCACCTGAAGGTTCCAACATCACCACAATGAACCTCCAAAAAGTGTTTAGAGAAGGCTGAAACCGCTCTTTCCTGTGTTACATAAGATAGATGTTCCCTGATCCGTTTACCTACTGGCCTAGTTGTTCTGCCTACATATTGTTTGTGGCACTGTATGCATTCAATCAAATATATAACATATTTGCTGCCACACTTGATGCATCCCTTTGAGTCAAAAACTTCAGATGTATGAGCTGAGGTAAAGGTCGTAGAGACATTCATGTGGTCGCATGATTTGCATGTCCTTTTACCACACTTATAGGTTCCCTTAACTTGCAGCCATGAGCTACCACTATCCTCTTTATGTAGCAAACTTGGAGAAAGTAAATTCCCTAGAGTTTGATTTCGTTTATACACAAAATTACAACCATCACTTATAAGTTCACGTAGAACCTTGTCCCCACGAAGAATGGGCAAGTTTCTATCTATCACCTGGCACACTTGATGGTATTGATTTGAAAAGGCCGTAACCAGAGTGGGCTTAGTTTTAGTTGATGGCTGGCATTTTGATGCTTTATTTTTTGATTGATCAAATAGATGGTTTCTGTCCATCGAAGAGATTTCTTCGAACGCTTTATTTACCAAGTTCTTTTGGTAACCCCTATCTTTCAATCTACACTTTAGATCCTTGCTCTCTTTAAGGAAATCCATCTCCCGGTACAGTTCCACTTAATCCGCATGAACTGGCCCTTTGCAATGCCTTTGAACACATGTCTGGGGTGGCTACTTCGGGCATGCAGGAGTGTGTTCCCAGTGATTGGTTTCCTATAAAGAGACGAAGAAATACTTCATGACTCACAGTCAGATGTAAGTGTTATGTCAAGATAGTTGATCTTTTTCTGATTCCATTCAAATGTGAATTTCAGACCTGTGAGCTTTATCAGCAATCAGCAATTTTATAAGCAGATATTTTCTGCTTTAACCTGTGTTTTTTGTATATTTTCTTATATGCATTGCATAACTTTACCTATATACCATTATTTTGCTTCTTTACTTCTCTTCTTTTGTGGTGGGTGGAACGTGCTCACCCTACCCCATGTGTTTATCTCACTTTCTATACTCCCGAAAATACACAGTATTCTTCCCTCAAATTTTTTTATTTATTTTTATTATTTATTTCTTCCTTCCCTCTCTCTAACCCATTTTATTGACGACTACATTTAATCCCAGATATCTCCTATAACACATATCATTATCTAGACCTAGTTGAACTAGTTTCCCCCCTTACCCCCCTTCCCATTTTAAAGTACTCCTATCAGATGGGCCTTACTGTGCAGTTTTTCTTGTATATACCCCAATTAAACCCATATCTCTTGGCTCTCTCACCAGCCAGTGGGCTCCTTGAGACAACTAGCTAACTAGCATATCTTCACCACTTGTTTTGTGTTTTTTCTTCTTCCCACCATGGATTTGGTCTATACCTCACTTAATGTTAGGGGACTTAACACCCCGACTTAATGCAGCAGGTTACTTCAATACTTACTGCAAATCCAGGAAACTCATTGTGTAAATCAACCACCCATTCCCTTGAAGTCCAGACACTATCCAGTGATAAAAACCCTCCTATTCTAATAAATACAGGGGTGTCACATATAATCCCTTATGTAATAAGACATTTAAGATTTTAACAAAATTGGTATATTTTGGGAGAATACTGCTCAGAAATCCAAGAATTTAAGCAGTTACCGAGAGCAGTGTATCCCAGGGGATATACACGTGGTAAGAGAATAGATAAAGCCATGGTACTTTGGCACTCCCAGGGATGGCACACATTCTTGCTTGGGTTGTGCCCATTGCAATAGTGTAATTAAGGGAGATGATATATCCCACCCATATACAGGGTACAAATATAAGATCAGAGATTTCTTTTTAATTCGACCTATGTGGTCTATGCCATTAAATGCCCATGTGGGATATTATATGTTGGTGAGACCATCCAAAGGATAAGTGACGGCATAAGACAACATAAATCTAATATAAGAAACCCTGACTTAAGCTATTTACCAGTACCTCATTTCCACCAGATCAATCAAGTAAATCGATTAAGATTCATGGTTCTAGATCAGGCTTAAAGGAGAGCTAGAGGTGGAGACAGACAAAATTATTTGTTATATAAAGAGGACAGGTGGATTTGGAAATTAGACACTATGGATCCAAAAGGCATGAATAGAGAATTTGATTTAAATCCTCTAATTTAAATATAGTTTAGTATGTTTTCTGGTTTTCTCATGTAATATATATATATATATATATATATATTGTTCCTTATTTTTAGATGTATTTTGAGATGGGTTTTAATCTGACTGATCCTAGCCATTGAAAATAGGAATATGCTCTGGTTGTAAACAGGTTAACAGTGATGTCAGGGTGTTCTCACTGTGATACTTTGTTACCCCCCTCCCCCAGTGCTCGAACTGTGATTAGTTAGGATTTAATGGATATTTGTTAAATGTTCACATTGTATATTGTGTGTTTAGCTTGACAAAACTTTACAAGGTATGGAAGTGGATGCACTAGGGGGGTGTAAGCCTCTCTCTGGGTAACTTCCTCAAAAAGTTACCAAAGATTATTAGATGAGAAGGGTGTGTATAAGAGGGTGCTGATAAGCTTAAACACCAATTAAAGTCTATATCAAAATATATCAGAATACCTTATTCAAATGTTAAAGTGAAAGTAAATCCTAGCATTTTACAAATGCTAGGATTTACTATTGAAACAAATAAAGGAAACTTTCATTCATGAAGTATTAGATACTTCATGTACAAAGATCCTTTATTTGATTCAATTGATCGCCACTCTTAGCTCCTACAGCAGCCCATAAATATATATATATTTAATATATATTTAGTACTCGGCTAAAGAACTGATATGCAAATGGATAAAACCCAATATTCTAAAAAGACATATGTATCCAGAGAGTCTAAAATTCAGGGGCGTCTCCCTTAAAATGTATAATGTGCATGCAACTTAGTAAGAGTCTTCCAATATACCACCTTAGAATGTTTGGGATAAAAACTTCATTCAAACTTCATTAAAAGTTAATTAACCCCAAAAGTGGTACTCACAGTTGGGTAATCCAGCTCCACTTGATCTGACATTGGGCCCTCTTTATCCCAGTATCTGGTGCCAGGGGCCAATCTTTGTGGAGGTGGACTTCAGAGGCTTCTTCCACTGCCTCTGCTCCGCAATCTTTGGTTCTTTGACTCTCTTCTTTGAGCCCTGGTCTTCATGTGGTCGCCACGGCACACTGAAATCCCTGAATCATGGAATCATGGAACTCCTATATATAGGGATACCACTTAATAATGAATGGCTGATTTTAAATCAGTCAGTCCCTGGGCAAGATTACATATGCGGTATAGGTTTCAGTGCAACTGCTGAAACTCATGCCTCCTGTAAGTTCACCTCGCACATCAGGTGAATCACAAATACTGTGGCAGCAGATCATATACTGCCGTAAGTCAGATAAACCGACGAGGTACAGAAATTTGCGGAAATAGACATTTCTGTAGTCGCCAGTGACTTACGGCAGTTTATGAACTGCTGGTGCCTAAGGAAAAATGTTTAATCACCTCTAAATATCTAACCCGCCTCTCAAAAATGAACCCAACATGTCAAAGCCCCCATATCCACCATCCCCCCACATCGCAATTACTAATAAACTGTATTAACCTCTAAACCTCCATCCCCCCCCACAATGCAATCTACCTAATAAAGTGATTAATCCCTAATCCGCCAACCCCCACATCACAAAGTACCTAATAAATGTATTAACCGCTAATCCACCATCCCCCCACAACGCAAAGTACCTAATAAATGTACTAAACCATAATCCGCCACCCCTCCACAATGCAAACTACCTAATGTATTAACCCCTAAACCATCATCCCCCTACAATCACTAAGCCCCTAACCTAATACCCCCTAAATTAACCCCAATTACATAAAATAAAAAAACACTATCTTCCTAAACAATTAACTAAAAATTACCAAAATAAAAAAAAAATCCTAATTTAACATTAAAAAAAATCTTAACATTACAAAAAAGAAACCCCTAAAATTAAATTAAACTAAAAACTCTAATATTACAAATTATAAATAAATCTAAGATTACACAAAAAAAATAATGAAATTATCTAAAATAAAAAAACTAAACCTAATTTTAATACCTCTTTAAAAACAAAAAAAGCCACCCCAAAATATAAACACCGCCTAATCTAACACTAAACTACCAATAGCCCTTAAACTGGCATTTTGTAGGTAATTGCCCTGAAGAAAACAGCTTCTTTCCATTAAAAAATACAAATCAACCCCTAACAATAAAACCCCCACCCACCCAAATCTCCAAAATAAAAAAGTCCTAACTCTAAAAAAATCTAATCTACCCATTGCCCCTAAAGGGGCATTTGTATGGTCATTGCCCTTAAAAGGGCAATCGGCTTTTTTGCTGCCCATTAAAAAATTAAAAAAGCCCTAATCTAAAAAAACCACCCCAAAATATTAAAAAAACCTAACACTAACCCCAAAAAATGTACTCACCGTTCCTGAAGTCCAGAGATTCATCTTTTTCCAGGTGGAGAAAAGTCTTCTTCCAGGCGGATCCATCTTCATCCATTGCGGCACCATCTTCTTTCTTCTTGCCAGAGGTGCGGAGCGATCTTCTGATGTGCGGATCTGGAGCGCTGGTCCTCCTTGGAGACGGCAGTCAGCAAAAGAGCTGATTAATATAAATGCCCCTTTAGGGGCAATGGGTAGATTACATTTTTTTTTTTAGAGTTAGGTCTTTTTTATTTTGGGGGGTTGTGTAAGTGTTTTTTTTTACAGCCAATAAGATGAGAGCTACTTAATCCTATTTGCTGATTTGAATTTGAAGAATCAAATCAGCCAATAGGAATGCAAGTGACGCCATATTTAAACATGTAACTTGCATTCGATGTTCAGTGTATGGTGGTGATCGTACGAAGAAAAAGTGTATTAACAGTTTGCGCGGGCATTGGAAATGGGGTATTATTTAAAGATTAGCGGCTTCCGATACTTTGTATGGATCACAATAATGTTTTCGGCAGCCAGAGACCGGTTGCCGAAATTGAATTATAACGGGCCTTGGAAGCAGTCGATAAATTAAATGAGGAAAAAGGAAGCTGAGTCCTGAGGTCAGTAATGGAGTTTATTGCAATGCAGGCTTACAACAAGTTAGGTGAGCTCCATCTAACGCGTTTCGCGCATGAGCACATGCGCTTCATCAGTCGATAAATGATATTGCTTCCGACAGCATATGTGCACACAAACTGAATTACGGCTCAATGGAAACAAGCCCTTAGTGTATATATTTCCATTAATAAAGCTGCAGTTTAGCCTTTTTATTTATATATAACTCCCATCCCAACATAAAAAAATGGGGGAATGCCCCTTTCTTTCCAAAATTTAAATAATAATAATAAAACAAGTAATAGTCTGAATTCTTAAGGGGGTAAAGTAGTTCATTTTGTGAGGCTTTAGGCAGGAATTTAATAAACGTAGACTACTTCTTAAAAAGATATGAATTTCATGTTTATTATGTAATGGAACAGCATGTTGTTCTAAAACCCTCTGATGAAGCGCACGTACGCATGCGTGAAACGCATCAGGAAATAGGGAGCACCTTACTGACCATTACAGGCTCTGCTCCAAAAAACTTTTAGATTCACTACCTTTGGAACTCACTGCCTCCTTTTTCCTCACCACATGTTCTAAAACTAATTGCTTCTTAATAAAAAATTTCCAATTACTAAGTTTAGGTCTTTGTTCGCTTTTCCAATTTCTAAATAACAAATTGCTAGCTGTTAATATAGTCAAGTTTATAAATTTACAATACTTATCTGACACCTTTTTGCTTAGGAAAATTATTTGCTCTAAGTCAAAATGAAAATAATTTTTTTAAATTTTACTGACCCAAAATTCTAAATTAAACCAAAATTGTCTTATTAAGGGGCATTCCCAAAAAAAGGTGAATCAAGTCAGCAGCATGGAGACTGCATTTTGGACACTTTTTAAATTGACTGCTTCCTCAAGCTGCTCCTTTTGTAGGGGTGTAATATGTTATATAAATTAGCTTTAGGTTTGATTCCCTTCAGGTTGCTGATAGAGTAGTTTTTTTTCCACCTTTCTAATAGCTCTGTATAACCTCAGTATTAACATTTCCCCTAAAATCGTGTTCCCACAACCTAGATAATATTTCTAGATTATTCTGGCCTTCTAGGGTGATGATAAGCCTATACCATTATTTTTAATAAGTTCATCTACATAATGGGGGGTAGTTATCAAGCCATCAACCTCAAATACGCTGGAATTCCACAGCGTATTTGTGGCGAGGCTGATACGCCTTAGTTATCAAAGGCTCGAGACCGGCAAAAGTAGAATTTTGTGACGTAAGCTTCGATCTGCCGGACTCAGTCCGACACAGATCGATTCTTACGTCACTCCAGATGTTCCGCACACAAGTGCGGCACATTCTCACTACTTTTGCTAGTTATCAAATGACTAGCAGGTACGCTCGGCACTTTTACGGCCCAGCGTACCTGGTTTTCAATCCGCCGCCCCTGGAGGTGGCGGATCCCATAGGAATCAATGGGAGTCTGACCATAGCGAAAGTACAAGTTCGCTGCTGCCAGACATCCCATTGATTTCTATGGGAGCTGTCTGCACCTAACACCCTAACATGTACCCCGAGTCTAAACACCACTAATCTGTCCCCCCTACACCGCCGCAACTAAATACAGTTATTACCCCTAAACCGCCGCTCCCAGAGCCCACCGCAACTATAATAAGTGTATTAACCCCTAAACCGCCGCTCCCGGAGCCCACCGCAACTATAATAAGTGTATTAACCCCTAAACCACCGTTCCCTGAACCCGCCGCAACCTATATTAAATGTATTAACCCCTATCCTGCCCCCCCTACACCGTCGCCACCTATAATAAATTTATTAACCACTATCCTGCCCCCCACTATGCCGCCGCCACTGTAATAAAATTATTAACCCCTAAACCTAAGTCTAACCCTAACCCTAACGCCCCCCTAACTTAAATATTAATTAAATAAATCTAAATAATATTTTTTATTATTAACTAAATTAATCCTATTTAAAACTAAATACTTACCTTTAAAATAAACCCTAATATAGCTACAATATAAATAATAATTATATTCTAGCTATCTTAGGATTTATTTTTATTTTACAGGCAACTTTCAATTTATTTTAACTAGGTACAATAGCTATTAAATAGTTATTAACTATTTAATAGCTTACCTAGCTAAAATAAACTGAAATTTACCTGTAAAATAAATCCTAACCTAAGTTATAATTACACCTAACACTACACTATACTTTAATAAATTATTCCTATTTAAAACTAAATACTTACCTGTAAAATAAACCCTAATATAGCTACAATATAAATAATAATTATATTGGAGCTATCTTAGGATTTATATTTATTTTACAGGTAACTTTGTATTTATTTTAGCTAGTTAGAATAGTTATTAAATAGTTATTAACTATTTAATAACTACCTAGCTAAAAGAAATACAAAATTACCTGTAAAATAAATCCTAACCTAAGTTACAATTAAACCTAATACTACACTATCATTAAATTAATTAAAGAAACTACCTACAAATAACTACGATTAAATACAATTACATAAACTAACTAAAGTAAAAAAAATAAAAAAAGCTAAGTTACAAAAAATAGAAAAATAAGTTACAAACATTTTACAAATATTACAACAATTTTAAGCTACTTACACCTAATCTAAGCCCCCTAATAAAATAACAAACCCCCCCAAAATAAAAAAATGCCCTACCCTATTCTAAATTAAATAAAGTTCAAAGCTCTTTTACCTTACCAGCCCTTAAAAGGTCCTTTTGTGGGGGCATGCCCCAAAGTTCAGCTCTTTTGCCTGTAAAAGAAAAATACAACCCCCCCAACATTAAAACCCACCACCCACATACCCCTAATCTAACCCAAACCCCCCTTAAAATAACCTAACACTAATCCCCTGAAGATCATCCTACCTTTAGTTGTCTTCACTCAGCCGAGCCACCGATGGAACTGAAGAGGACATCCGGACCGGCAGAAGTTATCCTCCAAGGGGCGCTGAAGAAATCTTCCATCCGATGAAGTGATTCTCCAAGCGGCGCTGAAGAAATCTTCCATCCGGGCGAGGTAATCTTCCAAGAGGCGCTGAAGAAGTCTTCTATCCGGGCGAGGTCATCGTCGAAGCCGGGTCTTGAATCTTCATCCCGCCGACGCGGAACATCCTCCTTTCCCGACGAACTACCGACGAATGAAGGCTCCTTTAAGGGACGTCATCCAAGATGGCGTCCCTTCAATTCCGATTGGCTGATAGAATGCGAGCTCAATCTGATTGGCTGATTGGATCAGCCAATCGGATTGAACTTGAATCTGATTGGCTGATTCCATCAGCCAATCAGATTTTTCCTACCTTAATTCCGATTGGCTGATAGAATCCTATCAGCCAATCGGAATTGAAGGGACGCCATCTTGGATGACGTCCCTTAAAGGAGCCTTCATTCGTCGGTAGTTCATCGGGACAGGAGGATGTTCCGCGTCGGCGGGATGAAGATTCAAGACCCGGCTTCGACGATGACCTCGCCCGGATAGAAGACTTCTTCAGCGCCTCTTGGAAGATGACCTCACCCGGATGGAAGATTTCTTCAGCGCCGCTTGGAGAATCACTTCATCGGATGGAAGATTTCTTCAGCGCCCCTTGGAGGATAACTTCTGCCAGTCCGGATGTCCTCTTCAGTTCCATCGGTGGCTCGGCTGAGTGAAGACAACTAAAGGTAGGATGATCTTCAGGGGATTAGTGTTAGGTTATTTTAAGGGGGGTTTGGGTTAGATTAGGGGTATGTGGGTGGTGGGTTTTAATGTTGGGGGGGGGTTGTATTTTTCTTTTACAGGCAAAAGAGCTGAACTTTGGGGCATGCCCCCACAAAAGGCCCTTTTAAGGGCTGGTAAGGTAAAAGAGCTTTGAACTTTATTTAATGTAGAATAGGGTAGGGCATTTTTTTATTTTGGGGGGTTTGTTATTTTATTAGGGGGCTTAGATTAGGTGTAAGTATCTTAAAATTGTTGTAATATGTTTTTAAATGTTTGTAACTTATTTTTTTTATTTTTTGTAACTTAGCTTTTTTATTTTTTGTACTTTAGTTAGTTTATATCATTGTATTTAATTGTAGTTATTTGTAGGTAGTTTATTTCATTTATTTAATGATAGTGTAGTGTTAGGTTTAATTGTAAATTAGGTTAGGATTTATTTTACAGGTAATTTTGTATTTCTTTTAGCTAGGTAGTTATTAAATAGTTAATAACTATTTAAAGTTACCTGTAAAATAAATATAAATCCTAAGATAGCTCCAATATAATTATTATTTATATTGTAGCTATATTAGGGTTTATTTTACAGGTAAGTATTTAGTTTTAAATAGGAATAATTTATTAAAGTATAGTGTAGTGTTAGGTATAATTGTAACTTAGGTTAGTTTTTATTTTACAGGTACATTTCTCTTTATTTTAGCTAGGTAAGCTATTAGATAGTTAATAACTATTTAATAGCTATTGTACCTAGGTAAAATAAATTGAAAGGTGCCTGTAAAATAAAAATAAATCCTAAGATAGCTAGAATATAATTATTATTTATATTGTAGCTAGATTAGGGTTTATTTTAAAGGTAAGTATTTAGTTTTAAATAGGATTAACTTAGTTAATAATAGAAATCTTATTTAGATTTATTTAATTAATATTTTAGTTAGGGGGGTGTTAGGGTTAGTGTTAGACTTAGGTTTAGGGGTTAATAATTTTATTACAGTGGCGACGGTGTAGTGGGGGGCAGGATAGGGGTTAATAAATTTATTATAGGTTGCGGGGGTCCGGGAGCGGCGGTTTAGGGGTTAAACTATTTATTTATTTGCGGCGAGGTGCGGGATCAGCAGGATAGGGGTTAATAACTTTATTATAGAGGGCGACGGTATAGGGGGGGCAGGATAGGGGTTACTAGGTATAATGTAGGTGGCAGCGGTGTCCGGGAGCGGCGGTTTAGGGGTTAATACATTTATCAGAGTTGCGGCGGGGTCTAGGAGCGGCGGTTTAGGGGTTAATACATTTATAAGACTTGCGGCGGGGTCTAGGAGTGGCGGTTTAGGGGTTAGTAACTTTATTGAGTTGCGGGGGGCTCCGGGGTCGCCGGTATAGGGATAGAACAGTGTAGTTTAGTGTGAGTGGTTAGTGACAGGCTAGCAAGAAAGCTGTCAAACAGCCGAAGAGCAGCGAGATCGGATGAGTGATAACTCTCACAGTCCGCTGCTCATCGCCCCGCGGCTTTTTGACAGCTTTTTTTGATAACTTAGGCGTATTTTTTCAGGTCCGCGGCGGGGAAGGTAGGTGAGCTTAGGCGGGCGTATTGGGCCGGCGAAGGCAGGAAAGTAGACACGTTGATAACTACCCCCCAATGTCTGGCCAGCAGGTATGCAAAAAAAAAAAATGTCCCTGTTCGGGAGCATGTATTCTAGTTTTGTGTTTCAATTGCTTTTTCCTCTAAGCTCAATGTCTGAAAGGTATACTTTAAACCCTTATTTGACCAGTTTGTAAATATGGCTGAGTTAGTCCCTTCTGGGAAAGCCTACTTTAATTTTCAACAGCCTCTGTTATGTGTAATGAATAAAAATGCCCTTTACTGGTATAACAAAATCTGAAACTTTTAAAACCTGTAAAACACAATAAAAGCATATAAATATTTAAGAATTATGTTGAATAAACCTGAATAATTCATATATTGCAAAATATTTGATAAATTAATAAATTAATACAATAATTCTTGTTTCATATTAAATTATATAAATGTATTTATATAGCCTTATGTATATATGTATAGCCTTGGGACAGTTATGTATGTATAGCCTTGGGGCAGTTATGTATGTATAGCCTTGGGACAGTTTTATGTATTTTGGTAATAACCCCTTTTTATTTTTTTTATGTATTTTTAAGTACTCGTCTGGTTTTCAGAATTGTGCAATTTTTTTTTTAACTATGCTGAATCTTAAGAGGCTTAGGAAGTAGAGACATCCTTTTTTCGGTTTAAGGCAGGGTCGTATTATGGCCTAGGTCAACAAAGCCTGGGCCTAGGGCAGCAGATTTGAGAGGGGCAGCACATATGCTCTATCCTCTCTATAACGACAATTTCGTTGTGGGGGCTTCCGGTTTAGGGGTTAATAGTTTAATTTAGTATATTTAGTTGTGGGGGGCTTGTGGTTTAGGGGTTAATAGGTTTATTATAGTGGCGGCGGTGTCGGGGAGCGACAGAATAGGGGTTAATATATTTATTATAGTGTGGGCGATGTTGGGGTGCAGGGGAATAGGGGTTAATAACTTTAGTATAGTGGCAGCGATGTCGGGGAGCGGCGGAATAGGGGTTAATACATTTTATTAGTGGCGGCGATATCGGGAGCAGCAGATTAGGGGTTAGTTTATGGGTGTTAGTGTACTTTGTAACACTTTAATTCTGAGTTTTAAGTAACAGTTTTGTTGTGTAAAACTCATAACTACTGCTCTCAGATGGCGGTACGGAACTTGTCTTTATAGGGTGTAAAGCAAGCTTTTTAACCTTACCTCAAAACTTGTAATGGCAGCACTATGGAAACTCCATGAAAATGCGTCATTTTTACAAGTTCGGGACTGATGTTGCGTTACAGGCTAAAAGGCTTGCGGTACAGCTATACCGACAAGACTTGTAATGGCTGCGTTGCTGTTTTAATGCTGCAATTACCATTTTTTCAACTTTAAAACATGAACGCAAAACTTGTAATCTAGGTGATTAATAATAGAAGTAAATTAGAATGTTGCTTTTCAATTGCATGTTATATCTCAATCAAGAAAGAAAAAACCTGGGTTTCATATCCCTTTAATGTATTATCCAGGAAATTAACCCTTTCACTGCTAAGCCTTTTTCATACCCCTATGCTAAGCCACTTTTGAGATTTATCTGCTGCTTACATTTAAACACTATTGCAAGTCAAAAATGATAGATTGTTTTTTTCAGCAGGCCCAGAAGATTCAGAATATAATACTATTAAATTTATATATCACTAGTGGGAAAGCCTGCCCAGAGGGCAGTCTTTTGTGGTGATGGAACCACCGAACCACCCTGCCATTTTTGGAAGGGCAGTCTATTGTGGTGACGGAATCAAGCCTGCCATTTTCAGAATGTGGATTCTTTCATCACCCTTTTTGCTCTCTCTCTCCCCCCCCCTCTCTTTTTCTCTCTCTCCCCCCTCTCTTTTGCTCTCTCTCCCCCATCTATTTTGCTCTCTCTCCCCCCTCTCTTTTGCTCTCTCTCCCCCCTCTTTTGCTCTCTCTCCTCCCTCTCTTTGCTCTTCCTCACCCCTCTCTCTTTTGCTCTCTCTCTCTCTCTCTCTCTCTCTCTCTCTCTCTCTCTCTCTCTCCCCCCCTCTCATTTTCTATCTCTCCCCTCTCAGTCTATGTGTTGTTAATAACAATTAAAAAAAATTGAACTACAGAAAAAAATGAACAAATTATCAAAAATAAAAAAATGAAACCTAATCCCTATGAGAATAAAAAAGCCCCCCCCCAAATAAAAACACCCCCTAATCTAATGCTAAACTTTCAATAGCCCTTAAAAGGGCTTTTTGTATGGCATTGCCCTAAGTTAAACAGCTCTTTTGCAGTTACCAAAAATTCTAAGTCCCCCTAACAGTAAAACCCACCACCCACCAAACCCCCCAGGTGAATTCTGTTGGCTGCCTCGCGCTGCCAACATTCCATTGAGGATGCGTGCGCAACTGCCGACGGCAACGGACATTACAAACTCAATTATAGTATAGATGGTATTTCAGAAAGCTGCAACAAATGTAAACAAAATGTACAGTTGTGCTTAGATTTTAGTAAATTATATTAAAAATGGCCAAGTGACCACTGCTGTTACTGTGATCACCTTACTAAATTGTCACCCAGGGAAGCCCCTTTGTACAGAAATAAAAGCTTTTTTTTTTTCTTGCATGGGGTCACTGCAACCACAGTGATCACTTTAATATACAGACAAAATTCTTTTTTTTTTTTAAGAGACTGATTTTCGTACTATAAAATAAAAGTTATTAGGGGTCTCTAGACATAACATATGTTCTTTATAAATCCTAAAATGTCTCATTCCCCAGTAAAACCACATATGTTATGTTATCTATGTGGCTTTCCAACACCATTGCTATTTGGGGTCTTGGAGGTCTGTGCCTAGAAAGGAAGCTTATATTGAGGGTTTGAACAACCTTACCAGTTCCAACTGTCCTGTCACATTCTAGGCCCCACCCCTTCTGTGATGTCAACAAGCAAGTTCGTGATGACATCATTGGCATTTCCATGCAGCTCTAGGAGTGCCACACACTACTGACACAACTGATCGGGCCTGCAGTGCAGGGCAATTGTCAAACACAGCATTCCCTTTCATGATCAGAAAGCAGAAATTTGCATGACAACACATTTTCGTCACCTGCATGCAAACGGTTAAAAATTACTTCAATGTCCCTACAAATAACCACAAATAAAACTCAACTTTTATTTAGGTAACATTTATTCTTACTTTTCCTTTGCTAACCTCTTTTTACTGCACTTTTACCATGATAAACATATACCTTATTATGAACAGCATAATGCCAGATACACAACTCAAAGGGAAAAGTTAAAGCAGACACAACATATATGTATATGTGTGTGTGTGTGTATATATATATATATATATATATATAAGCAGATCCAATCTAATACTTTAAACCTTAGAAAATTAAATAAATACATTTACAGTGTTATTAAATGAGAATGACATAAAAACAAAGAGTCATTCCCTGCATAGGTTTGCTTTTTTCTTTTGTACAGTAAGTCAAATGAATGTGAACATGAATGAGCACTGTTTCCCACAAGAAGACAGCTTTGTCTCACAATGTGCGGCATATGTTTCGACTTAGTGGTGAAGATAAAATATGCTATATATATATATCATTTTTTTTGTGTATTCCTTAGCGCAGGCTCAAATATGCTATTTATGTGCCACTGCTAAACCATAGAAATATCATTCAGAAAGAGGACAACTTGGCTAGGCCCATAAAAAGAAATTTTGCTTTGGGCAATAAAAATCAATCAGCTGAAATCGACTTATTGCAACCACTAACTGGCAGCAAAATTGAAAGCAACCTGGGGCCATTACAATCTCTTTATACTGAAATGAGCCAGCTCATACTGAAACTACTGAAATGCAGCAGTTATGTTGTTGTTGGTTCCAGCATATGCTTAAACGCTCGCCAGACATAGTGTTTACTGTATGAAAATCCTCAACAAAGCTTTCTGAGGCGCTCTCTTCTGGAAAATTAATGAAATTGGCATTTGTATGTGAACTGGCAGAAAATTGAAATCAAATAACATGTCCTAGTTCTGAGAAAGCTGTATTTTCACATGTGATGGAGAATGAGATACTGTTTAGGGGATTTTTCAATGTGCGTCTGAGATCAACCAAAAAAATTGCATTTTTTAAATTTTTTTTTTTTAATAATGACAGATTGTAGGAAACAATAAAACTAGAAATATTTTCCCTCAATAAAAGTAACTGAGATTATTAAAATGTTTTGAGTTGTCACGTTCAGACTTTTTTACATGGAAATAAAGCCCATGCAATATTATTAATTTATACAATGTGAATGTTGAAATATATCACATATTTTATAATAGTCCAATAATAAAGGTCTCATAACCCTTATACAAGTTATTTAAGTTAATATGTTTAGTGCGGGGTTCTAAATTCAACAAATATGTATTGAGGTCAAAGTGACCCACATACAAGTTATCATGAGAGGCAGTACTAAATAAGAGTAGATAATGATATAGATAACTACATAGATAATAACACTTTTCAAGCCTTATTGTTTTGTCATAGTAAGATTATAAAATAATTTTATATTTTTTTTGTTCAGAAAAATAAACTTAGATCAAATAAGGATATATTTTTTCCTCAAAGTTTCTTTATGTAATACTTTGAAGAGGATAATAGTACAATAAAATTTGTTTTTCTTTAAGGGGTCTCCCATAAACATTGAATAACTAATATTTGGATCAATAAATTTGCTAGTACATCCAGAATTTCCTGTTTTGTTGTCTGGATATTGGTTTATACAAAATAAAAAAACTTTAATGGCAACGTTGTGAGTAACACTCTTAAACAAGGTTTAATGTAGCTAAGTGCATGCAGGCACAATTAATACAAAATGTGAGCTTCTAATCAGTAAATAGTATCAAATGTAATTCTCACATTAACTTAAGGTGACATTTTTCAAAATCTAAAAAGAAAATAAACGTTCAATCAAAATGTTTATCACTTTAAAACATTGATTGATGATGGATACACAAATATATTCCAAGTCCTCCACCTGCATCCCACATGCATGAAATGACCCAAATAACACACATTTCTATTGCAAAAGTGTCACTCTCAGGTTTTTTTTATATATTCAACCATTAACTTGATATATATTTACTGTTTATATAAAATTATAACAGAAGGAACATTAAATGATAAAGAATTGCAGAAATGCTTAATTGGAGGATTATTAAACATATTTGATTTGGTCATAGTTTTGCCAATCCTCTCTTCTTTCCAGGGATCTCTCTTATTTGCCCAAATATTTTTACAATCTCATAGGCTCCTTTATTTATGTTCTCTCTTATTTTTTACATGTAAAATCTTCTTTTCAAACATTTAGGGCTGGATTACCAGTGGAGCAATATTTAACGCTCCCTCTTGGGCTTATGTGCGCAAACCCGACAGGAGCACACTTATTCTTCGTGTGCACTAACCTGACATGAGGTGTGTTATGTATTTTATTTAAATATAAAATATTGAAAAATATGAATAATGAATGTAAATAATTATTATAGATGTACTAAAATAATAGAATGTATATGGATGTTTTACAGTATCAATAAAAATTAATTATTTTGTAATATGTTTTCAATATTTTATATTTTATATTTACATAACATGCTGTAAAGATAACTAATTCTTCATGTGCACTAATCTGAAACTACCTTTGACCTACAGTGCGAAACGCAAAATGTGTTATGCCTATTTTGCATAACTTTTTATTTTAAAACATATATTTCTGATAATGTTAATGTAAAATATGTATCTATACCTATATATCTATATGAATATATACTGGTATAGATATATACAGATATATAGAGGAACTTCAATTTATAAATACAAAGAACATGTTCCCCTATATAAAGAACATTGGAATGTTAAATATTTCCAGTAAATACACAGTAAAACACATTATTAAATATAATTTTATATATATATATATATATATATATATATATATATATATATATATATATATATATATATATCCCATAGCCCTTTGCAGCCAGATACATGGCCATAAACCATATACCTTTGAATTATTTTTTATGACTAATTTTTACCAGGTAGTATTTATATGTAACTATTTATTTTAATGTATTTATGTTGTGTTTGTTGTAGATTTTATTTTAGCCCTAACCCTTTAGGTCTTCAGTCGTGCTAACTCGATGAGTCAAATTTACTTTGTGATCGATCGGTCATCTTTACTTTCAACTTGTAATACAGTGCTAATGTTAGTGCAGTCGCGATATTGATATTACGACTCACGCTACAGTTAGCGTGTCACTTGTAATATAACTCTTAATATTGTACTCTTGTACTCTTATTAAGCTGATCATTTTGATGTACCTGACATTTTAATGTCTTTACACCCAATGTGCCTGAAATAAGAAATAGAATTCACAGATTTGCAGAAAGTTGTTGATTTTTTTAAGCTAGACTGTGTGACAGAAGAGTATTTGTATGTGTGTACCAGACTGTATCAAATTGTAAAATAAAGTGTGTTTCTTCCAGTAACTACTAGTTTGTCAATTTCCTAGGTGAAAATTGTTGATTTCTTAGACTCCCTTATTTTGTTCAAAAAAGTTGGCAACCCAAGCATATGTACGCTGGTGCTGCAGTCTCTTTAGATCATATAATTATAATGCTGGGTCTACTTTTTGTCTCATAAAATATATTGCAGATATCCATGTGTATTAACAAGTTATTGTAGATATCCATATGTCCTGTGAGCAAGTTATTGCAGATATCCGTATGTCCTGTGAGCAAGTTATTGCAGATATCCATATGTCCTGTGAGCAAGTTATTGCAGATATCCATATGTCCCGTGAGAAAGTTATTGCAGATATCCATATGTCCTGTGAGCAAGTTATTGCAGACATACATGTGCATTGTGAGCAAGTTATTGCAGATATACATGTGCATTGTGAGCAAGTTAATGTAGATATCCATATGTCCTGTGAGCAAGTTATTGCAGATATCCATATGTCCTGTGAGCAAGTTATTGCAGATATCCGTGTGCATTGTGAGCAAGTTATTGCAGATATCCATATGTTCTGTGAGCAAGTTATTGCAGATATCCTTGGGCATTGTGAGCAAGTTATTGCAGATATCCATATGTCCTGTGAGCAAGTTATTGCAGATATCCATGTGCATTGTGAGCAAGTTATTGTAGATATCCATATGTGCTGTGAGCAAGTTATTGCAGATATCCATGTGCATTGTGAGCAAGTTATTGCAGATATCCATATGTCCTGTGAGCAAGTTATTGCAGATGTCCATGTGCATTGTGAGCAAGTTATTGAAGATATCCATATGTGCTGTGAGCAAGTTATTGCAGATATCCATGTGCATTGTGAGCAAGTTATTGCAGATATCCATATGTCCTGTGAGCAAGTTATTGCAGATGTCCATGTGCATTGTGAGCAAGTTATTGCAGATATCCATATGTTCTGTGAGCAAGTTATTGCAGATATCCTTGTGCATTGTGAGCAAGTTATTGCAGATATCCATGTGCATTGTGAGTAAGTTATTGCAGATATCCATATGTTCTGTGAGCAAGTTATTGCAGATATCAGTATGCATTGTAAGTTATTGTAGATATCCATATGCATTGTGAGTAAGTTATTGCAGATATCCATGTGCATTGTGAGCAAGTTATTGTAGACATCCATGTGCATCGTGAGTAAGTTATTGTAGATATCCATATGTCCTGTGAGCAAGTTATTGCAGATATCCATGTGCATTGTGAGCAAGTTATTGCAGATATCCATATGTCCTGTGAGCAAGTTATTGCAGATATCCATATGTTCTGTGAGCAAGTTATTGCAGATATCCATATGTCCTGTGAGCAAGTTATTGCAGATATCCATGTGCATTGTGAGCAAGTTATTGCAGATATCAATATGCATTGTGAGTAAGCTATTGTAGATATCTGTATGCATTGTGAGTAAGTTATTGCAGATATCCATGTGCATTGTGAGCAAGTTATTGTAGTCATCCATGTTCATCGTGAGTAAGTTATTGCAGATATCCATATGCATTGTGAGTAAGTTATTGCAGATATCTATGTGCATTGTGAGCGAGTTATTGCAGATATCCATGTATATTAACAAGTTATTGCAGATATCCATGTGCATTGTGAGCAAGTTATTGCAGATATCCATATGCATTGTGAGCAAGTTATTGCAGATATCCATGTGTATTAACAAGTTATTGTAGATATCCATATGTTCTGTGAGCAAGTTATTGCAGATATCCATATGTTCTGTGAGCAAGTTATTGCAGATATCCATATGCATTGTGAGCTAGTTAATGCAGATATCCATGTGCATTGTGAGCAAGTTTTTGCAGATATCCATGTGTATTAATGAGTTATTGTAGATATCCATATGTTCTGTGAGCGAGTTATTGCAGATATCCATAGGCATTGTAAGTTAATGCAGATATCCATGTGCATTGTGAGCAAGTTATTGCAGATATCCATATGCATTGTGAGTAAGTAATTGCAGATATACATGTGCATTGTGAGCAAGTTAATGCAGATATCCATATGTTCTGTGAGCAAGTTATTGCAGATATCCATATGCATTGTGAGCAAGTTATTGCAGATATCAATTATGCATTGTGAGCAAGATATTGCAGATATCCATATGCATTGTGAAAATTGGGTGCAAGACTACATTACACTACTAATCTTACAGATATGAAATAAGGTTTATTAAAATAAATTTAAAAGTGAAAATATTTATACAGATACAAAGTCAAAAACCCCTCCCCTCATTAGTGCAACAAATCACATACAAAGCCACCTGATTGGTGGATAAGGACACACCCTAAAACACATTCTGGTGTGTAACATCAATTAATTAATACAGAGTCCCAAAACCTATGTAAACAAGTGAAATGATTGGTGGAAAACGACACACCCTAAATCACATTCAGGTGTGTAACATCAAATAAGTAATACAGAGTCCCAAAACCTATGTAAGCAAGTGAAATTAACAGCATCATATACAAAACAAAATAAAGATATAAATATCAGAAGATAGACAACAAAGAACCTATACTAGATGTCAATTGAATACCGTGAACACCAGCTCAAGGTCTGACTTGGATACCACCATGGCACCCCAACAACAGAGCCAAACAGCGGCTGGCACCACCTCTACCTGGAAGGATGAGGAGGACCTAATTATTTATCAACTTGAGCTCAAGAGAACTGTGCCCACATGAAAAGAAGGTCCTTAATAGAGGACTAAACTTTGTACCCACCACACGATTAGACCAATTTGACTCATGGCTCTCACTAACCCCAGCATCAAGACCTACATTAGAATGGTGACACAAGACACACACATGGTTTTTGGAACACAGGTGAGACATATTCTGAACATGTATGAGAAAAAGGCTATTGAGTGTTTAGCCAAGGATCCCACGATAGTAATAGGACCGGCGGACAAGGGCGGAATGATGTAATGTCCCAACTACAAAATGGCATCACCTATATGCCCCTAGATGGGGACCCAACCAAGAAATTTCAACCTGAAATCTAAATTGTTTTACATGAAGGTTTGGAGAAGGGTTTGATACAACAGAACACATTTGATTGGATGATGGTGGCTTACCCCATCACACCAGTGTTGTTTACCATACCTAAGGTGCACAAAAGATTGGACAAACTGCCCAGAAGACCCATAGTCTCGGCAAGGGGCTCTATTCTACAAACCCTTTCCATATGGGTGGACCAATACCTACAACCATTGGTCAAACAGATACATCAGGGATTCAACAGACATGATGGACAATCTGAAACACATGGACATATCACCTACTGACTGGCTGGTTACCATGGATGTAACCAGTCTCTATACTGTTATACCCCATAGCGATGGGGTTCAAGCCATCAAGATGGTCCTCCTACATCACCCATATGTTGGACTGGACCCTGAGTTTATCTGCAAGATAATCAAACTTTGTTTAAAACTAAATTATTTTAGATTTGAGACTACATTCTACTTTTAATGTATGAGTACGGCGATGGAGTCCAATATGGCCCCATCATATGCTAACCTCTTCATGGAGGATTTAGAGAACAACACAATGAAGGTATATGATAATAGCATACAGGGTTACAAGAGATACATCAATGACATCTTCTTAATTTGGAGAGCATTAGAGGATACGTGGTATCTGAATTGAACGGCTTGTCCACCCCTATTAAGTTTAAGACCAATAAAAGCCTAGAGGAAATAGACTTTCTGGACCTTAGGATCTTTAAAGACAACAATAGTCTTGTTACTACACTGTTCCAGAAGCCCACAGACAGAAACTCCATACTGCTGGCATGCAGATACCATCCCAGATTGCTTATAAGGGCAATTCCCAAAGCACAAATGACAAGGGTTATCAGGAATATCACCAAGAAGGAAAGAACAGAGATACAACTACAAGAGATGTCTCAGAAGTTTCTCAAAAGGTACTATGCACACAATCTCATCTCTGATGTGCACAAGGATTTATTATCGGCTGAATTTTAAAAACTACTCTCTCACAATAAAGAGGATATTAAACAGCGACTAACCTTCATGTCAATCTATAGACCGAACATTCAAGTCACTGCCAAGAGCCCATGTGACAAATGGTGGATAGTACAGTCTAACCCCACCCTACCCTTTGCATCACTTGACCCACCAAGAATGGGCAAGTAGCTTAAAGGATGTACTTATGCTTACAGATCCTACCCACTGCTATAAGCAAGAAACGTGGTTCAAATCGAAGAAGATGTGTTACATGTCACGCCATGGTACAGGGGCCCACATTCAGACACCCGCATACCAACAAGAGGGAACCAGATTTGGCACTACTTGACATGCAACACCAAATTTGTTATCTACCTATTGAGCTGCAATTGTGCCAAATTCTATGTAGGTAAAACTGATGATGACATCAAGAAATGGATGGTGAACCACAGGAGTGCTATTAGATCTGCCCTGGACACTGGAAAGACAGACCAACCAGTAGCCATACACTTTTGGAGGCCAAACATACTGTTAAGGATTTGCGTTTCATATTAATTGACCATGTCCCACCCCTTAAACGAGGAGGTGACAGAAAGAAGAAACTCCTAAAAGTGGAGGCCAAATGGATATTCAGATTGGACACCTTATACCTTAAGGGGTTAAATGTAAATATTGATTGGCATTGTTTTCTCTAATTTATGATTGTTCCAATTAGATTATATCCTGTACTAGAACATGAATTACATAAGTATATTTGTTCATGTTGTTTTTCATAAATGCACACTGTACTTTACTATGTACTTAATATCCATATAAGGTACCTGACACATACGTGCATTAGTAGCACCTTGCATAGTCTATTTTGGGGGTGGTAGATTGATATCCTATACTATAAAAGACCAAGTGTGTTTGTCCGAAGCTGTCACCTGGCCTTAAATCCCTACCTGATCTGCCGACTGCCGCAAGCAGAAGTGGGGGTGACCGAGCGTGCGCGTCGGAGTGTCCAAGTGCAAAGTGGGCATGGCCTAGCATGAATACCCATGAAGGGGTGGAGTCTAGCGTGAATGCCCATGAAGGGGCGGAGCCTAGCGTGAAGATGCATGAAGGGGGCGGGGCCAAGGAGGGCCGTGAAAGGCCGTGGAGAGAGCTCAAACAGCTCAAAAGAGGGGAGAGAGAGGAGAGAGAGATCAAGAGGGGAGAGAGAGATCAAGAGGGGAGAAAGAGAGAGGGGGAGAGAGAGAGAGGGGGGAGAGAGAGGTGGGAGAGAGAGAAAGAGGGGAGAGAGAAAGAGGGGAGATGTGGAGAGAGAGAGGGGAGAGAAAGAGGGGAGAGAGAGAGGGGAGAGAGAAAGAGAGAGGGGGAGATAGAGAGAGAGGGGAGAGAGAGAGAGGGGAGAGAGAGAGAAGAGAGAGAGAGAGGAGAGAGAAAGGGGAGAGAGAGAGGGGAGAGAGAGAGGGGAGATGTGGAGAGAGAGAGAAAGGAGAGAAAGAGGGGAGAGAGAAAGAGAGAGGGGGGAGATGGAGAGATGGGAGAGAGAGAGGGGAGAGAGAGAGAGAGAGAGAGGGGAGAGGGAGAGGGGGGGAGAGAGAGACAGAGGGGGGAGATAGAGAGCGAGAAAGAGAGAGAGGAGAGAGAGGGGGAGAGAGAGAGAGGAGAGAGAGAGAGGGGATAGAAAAAGAGGGGAGATGTGGATGGAGAGAGAGAGAGAGATAGAGAGAGAGGGAAGAGAAAGAGGGGGAGAGAGAGAGGGGAGAGAGAAAGAGAGAGGGGAGAGAGAGAGGGGAGAGAGAGAGAGGGGAGAGGGAGAGAGAGGGGAGAGGGAGAAAGAGGGGAGAGAGAGAGAGAGTGGAGAGAGAGAGATGGGAGAGAGAGGGATGGGAGAGAGAGAGGGGGAGAGAGAGAGACAGAGGGGGGAGATAGAGAGGAGAGAGAGGAGAGAGAGATAGAGGCAAAGAGAGAGAGAGGAGAGAGAGAGAAGAGAGGGGGGAGAGAGGGGAGAGAGAGAGAGAGAGAGAGACATGAGAGAGAGAGAGGGGAGATAGAAAGAGGGGGGAGAGAGAGAGGGGAGAGATAGAGAGATTCAGAGAGGGGAGATAGAGAGAGATAGAGAGGAGAGAGAGAGAGAGAGAGAGAGAGAGAGGGAGAGAGAGAAATGAGAGAAATGAGAGAGAGAGGGGAGAGAGAGAGGGGAGAGAGAGAGGGGAGAGAGAGAGGTTGTGAGAGGGAAGAGAGAGAGATTGGAGAGAGAGGGGAGATAGAGAGGGGGGAGAGAGGGGAGATAGAGAGAGAGGGGAGATAGAGAGAAAGAGAGAGGGGAGAGAGGGGAGATAGAAAGAGAGAGGAGAGAGAGAGAGGGGAGCGAGAGAGAGAGGGGAGCGAGAGAGAGAGAGAGGGGAGCGAGAGAGAGAGGGGAGCGAGAGAGAGGGGAGAGAGAGAGGGGAGTGAGAGAGAGGGGAGAGAGAGAGGGGAGAGATAGAGGGGAGATAGAGAGAGTGAGGGGGGAGAGAGAGTGAGGGGGGAGAGAGTGAGGGGGGAGAGAGAGTGAGGGGGGGGAGAGAGAGAGAGGGGGGAGAGAGAGAGGGGGGAGAGAGAGAGAAAGAGGGGAGATGGAGAGAGGGGAGATGGAGAGAGAGAGAGAGAGAGAGAGAGAGAGAGAGAGGGGGGAGAGAGAGAAAGAGAGAGGGGAGATGGAGAGAGACAGGGGAGATGGAGAGAGAGAGAGAGAGAGGGGGAGAGAGAAAGAGAGAGGGGAGATAGAAAGAGAGGGGAGATAGAGAGGGAGAGAGAGAGAGCAAAAGAGGGGGGAGAGAGAGAGTGCAAAAGAGAGGGGGGAAAGAGAGAGCGCAAAAGAGAGGGGGGAGAGAGAGAGTTCAAAAGAGAGGGGGAGAGAGAGAAAGCAAAAGAGAGTGGGAGGGGGAGAACTCAAGGGGTGGGACCACTGTACTGCAAAAAATAGCCCGTGTGAACGGGCTTTAGGACTAGTATATATATATATATATATATATATATATATATATATATATATATATATATATATATATATATATATAGCCTATGTGTACTAGATTTTGATTGTGGTCGCTATTTCTCATAGCCTGACAGCAACACACATTTTAGCTGTCTGCTGGCATATACCTATTGGTTGCCTATGAACCAATCAGCAGCTGGGTTGGTTCGCAGCCCCCCATTGTGTCATTTGACTATACATTTTGGTGGCCCCGCCCCCTATGGCCCACGTATGTGCCTGTTTGTTTGTCATGTTGAATATACGTGTGCTGCAAACAGTGTTGAATATGAATGTGTACACTGTTTCTCTGGTAATGTTTTTACCTTAAACACGCTACCTTACATTCGCCTAGATTTAGAGTTCTGCGGCCAAAGGGGTGCGTTAGCTACACATGCTTTTTTCCCCCCGCACCTTTGAAATAACGCTGGTATTGAGAGTTCTCAGAAGGGATGCGTTAGGCTCCAAAAAGGGAGCGTACAAGCATATTTACCGCCACTGCAACTCTCAATACCAGCGGTGCTTACGGACGCGGCCAGCTTCAAAAACGTGCTCGTGCACGATTCCCCCATAGGAAACAATGGGGCAGTTTGAGCTGAAAAAAACCTAACACCTGCAAAAAAGCAGTGTTCAGCTCCTAACGCAGCCCCATTGTTTCCTATGGGGAAACACTTCCTAAGTCTGCACCTAACACCCTAACATGTACCCTGAGTCTAAACACCTCTAGCCTTACACTTATTAACCCCTAATCTGCCACCCCCGCTATCGCTGACCCCTGCATATTATTTGCTGTTATCTGCCGTTCCGTACACCGCCGCAACCTACGTTATCCCTATAAACCCCTAATCTTCTGCCCCTAACACCGCTGACCCCTATATTATATTTATTAACCCCTAATCTGCCACCCCCAACGTCGCTGCCACCTACCTACAATTATTAACCCCTAATCTAGCGAACGGACCTCACCACTACTATAATAAATGTATTAACCCCTAAAGCTAAGTCTAACCCTAACGCTAACACCCCCCCTAAGTTAAATATAATTTTATTCTAACGAAATAAAATAATTCTTATTAAATAAATTAATCCTATTTAAAACTAAATACTTACCTGTAAAATAAACCCTAATATAGCTACAATATAAATAATTATTATTTTGTAGCTATTTTAGGATTAATATTTATTTTACAGGCAACTTTGTATTCATTTTAACCAGGTACAATAGCTATTAAATAGTTAATAACTATTTAATAGCTACCTAGTTAAAATAATTACAACATTACCTGTAAAATAAATCCTAACCTAAGTTACAATTAAAACTAACACTACACTATCAATAAATTAATTAAATAAACTACCTACAATTATATACAATTAAATCAACTAAACTAAATTACAAAAACAAACAAATACTAAATTCACAGTCTATACGTATATGCATTTGTGATTGGCTGATTGCTATCACATGGTACAAGGGGAGTGGAAATATACATAACTTTGAAATTTGTTATAAAACAATCTACTACTCATTTGAAGTTCAGACTAAGTGCTATTGCATTGTCTTGTTATCTTGCATTTGTTGATTATGCAAATCGATTGTGTTGACTGGTCCTTTAATTATTTGATGTTGCACACCTGAATGTAATTTATGGTGTGTCGTTATCCACCAATCATTTCACTTGTTTAGACTTTGTATTAATTAATTGATTTTACACACCTTATAAACCTCTCAATAACATTTGAACTGCACTAATTTCTCTAACTTAAAGGGACAGTCAAGTCCAATTTTTTTTTCATGATTCAAATAGGGCATGTCATTTTAAACAACTTTAAATTTACTTTTATCACCAATTTTGCTTTGTTCTCTTGGTATTATTAGTTGAAAGCTAAACCTAGGAGGTTCATATGCTAATTTCTTAGACCTTGAAGGCTGCCTCTAATCTAAATGCATTTTGTCCGTTTTTCACCCCTAGAGGGCATTAGTTCATGTGTTTCATATAGATAACATTGAACTCATGCACGTAAATTTACAGAGCAGTGAGCACTGATTGGCTAAAATGCAAGTCTGTCAAAAGAACTGAAATAAGGGGGCAGTCTGCAAAGGCTTAGATACAAGGTAATTACAGAGGTAAAACGTGTATTATTATAACTGTGTTGGTTATGCAAAACTGGGGAATGGGAAATTAAGGGATTATCTATCTTTTAAAACAACACAAATTCTGGGGTTGACTGTTCCTTTAAGGGATACTATAATCAAAATTAAACTTTCAGATTCAGTATTAAGAAACATTCCAATTTACGTCCATTATCACATTGTGTGCAGTCCTTTTATATGCACACTTTCTAAAGCATCAGCTACTACTGAGCATGATATTATTGGCAGTGTATTCATTTGAGTCTGTTATTGGCTGATGGCTGTCATGTGATACAGACAGAGGGCTGGCAAATTGAAGTAAGTTTTGAAATTTGTCCAGTAAGATTTGTGCAGCAGCAAATCATTTGTTTCAGACTAATCATTCGTAGCGAATATTCCGGAAAATTCTTTTTTCAGAATATTAATTTGCTGCACTATTTGATATTCTAAAATGAAACAAATACAGTACTGAATATTTGGTAACATTTACATTAGTTTTTGCTAGAACAAATTTAAAGGTTCCTTTACTGCAGGTGAAAAACTGTTTGTAGTTTCATGATTACCTATAGTGGGCTGGGGTCGCACTAACCCTAACCCTTTTTCACAGAGCACAGGGCCACGCTAATAGGAAGCTTAGCATAGCAGGTCCCAGAATCTAGGCTAAAGGACCTTCTCCATTAGCATGGGCTCTTCAGATCCTCCACGTTGAGCCTCCTATTAGCACGGCCTTGGGATCTGTGAAGAAGGGTCAGGATTAGCGTCACTCCCCAGCTCACTATAGTTACGTTTTTTTCCATTTTAAAGCTAATTTAAAGGAATATTTATGCATGGTAACAAATTGCATTAGTATATATTCATTTTCTTTATAATAGTTTTTGCATTTGTTCAGATATTCGTTTTGGGAAAACTAAACAAATATCCATATTATTGTGATGAATATGCATTCTTATGCAGACGTCTTGTAAGTGCCATTTTGATGCATTACCTTTTTATGAATTTGTTGATTTATCAATTCTACTGTGCTTAAAGAGAAAGAAAAGTAAAAATTAAACATTCATGATTCAGATAGAGCATGCAATTTTATACCACTTTCCAATATACTTCTGTTATCAAATTTCCTTTGTTCTCTTGGTAACCCATATTAAAGAGTAAAACTAGGTAGGCTCACAAGAGCTCTGGAGTGTGCAGTGTCTTTAGTACTTTATGACAGCAGTGTTTTGCAACATTGTATAGCAAAGCTACAAATAATGTGGCAAAACTCAGCTGCCATAAAGTACTAAAGACACGTGCGCACCTAGTTTTACACTTTAATAAAAGATACCAAGAGAACAAAACAAATTTGATAACAGAAGTAAATTGGAAAGTTGTTTAAAACTGCATTCTCTATCTGAATCATGAAAGTTTAATTTTGATTTTACTGGCCATTTAATGGTAAATACAGGCATGTTCATATGTACAAGAAAATGCCATGCAAGATGCATATTCTAGGCTGTCTATATGAAATTGCTTGTGTGTACAATACCGTCCTTGCAGTCTTTAGTTACACTGCACTTTTATTTTCACTTACCAGCATAATTTGCTTGTTATAAATTTGAAGCTGGAAGAGCAAACAATTTTACATTAAGTAGTATTAAGTATAATTGCACCCTGCAGAATAATTCCCCAAATACCTTGTAAGAAAAATAACCATATATTGCACATAAATATTTGTGTTCACCTACATTCTTACTCTCACATGTTCTATTTCAGACTTCACTCCAGAACATGGATTATTTATTACATCATTAAGTCTTGCCCTCCCCGGAATGATACATTTCCATCCATTAAGGCATTATACACTTGGGCATTACATGCATCATAAATGAAATATTGATTTTAGTACACATTACTTTATTGTTTTATCATAAATAATTCCTTTCTGTCAGACAGTGTTGTAGCTCTTCAGGAATAATGTGTTGTTTGTATTAACAGACATTTCCTACAGTATGTTTCATATTTAAAGCAATAAAGTAGTTTTGATATTGCATTAGTAATAATTACAATTTTAGCCTAGGCTTTTTTGTTTAGACACAGCGGTATCAAAGCAGATACCAATTGTAGAGAGATGCATATGTTTTCAATTGTTAAATAATGCTGTATGGATAAAAAAGATGGCAAATTAATCATTTCAAGTGATGGTAAATTTGAGCTTTCTGGAATAGCTCAATAGGTTACCATTATGATGTATACTAAAGTCGTTTTTTTTTTTTGTTTTTTTTAATTAATCCCTACGTTTTTAAAAATTATATCAAATTATTTACCATTCCTACCTCCACCCCCTTGAAGTTCTGGCTTTTGACTGCCTGTGACATAGAGAGCGGTCCCTCCCAGGTGCACCTTGATCTGGGTGAAATGTAGCACATGCGCATTACTTCTGAATGACCTTTTTTCTGGAGGGTTAGGCACCTAACGGTCTGTAGATCCATTGGATATAACAGAAAAATGTCAGAGAGAAAAAAAGAGGACATTGGCGGCGATTGGAGGAGTGGTATCCTAAATACAGAATCAGTATCTGTGATAAGAGGTTTATTTGACTGTTTTTAGAAAAAAAAATATGAATGAAAGTGATGTTTATTTTTGATAATATCTCTAAAGCTATTGTGCAGAGCAATGGACTTTACCATCACTTTAAATGGGACACATTGGCCCACATTCATTAAAACCCTGCACGTGCTCAGTAGTAGTTTGTGAAACTAATTTCTTATGGAAAAAATCACTGCAGCAGCATTGCAACTGGAACATTTGAAGAATTCCTATAAAAATGTATCCTTTCTTCTCAACACTGCAAATCATTCTCCATCAAAGACAATTGGACAGCATCTTACTATTCATCTCTCTGGGCATAGAATAAGTTCCATTGTGAAGGAAACTAGTATGTCAAGAACTAAATGGCTAAATGTTATAAAACAAGCAAATAAAAAAAAAACTTTTATGTTAACAAATGAAGAAAAGAAAACTTGAGAACAGTTAAAGTGAAATAAAACAAGAATAAAAAAAAGAAGCAACATTGTCATCTTAGAATTAGCAAAACACAACTGCCAGATTAGATTATACCCCAGTGCCACAGAGTGTTTATGAATTTCATGAAGTTACCTAGGAGTCACCACTGATTGGCTAAAATGCAAGTCTGTCAAAAGAACTAAAAAAGGGGGCAGTTTGCAGAGGCATATATACAAGGTAATTACAGAGGTAAAACGTGTATTATTATAACTGTTGATTACTCAAAACTGGGGAATGGGTAATAAAGGGATTATCTATCTTTTTAAACAACAAAAATTCTGGTGTTGACTGTCCTTTTAAAGTCTTAGACAGACGGATTGAGTTTTGTCAATCTATCTATCTCTCTGTGAAACACTAACTTCACATTAATTTGACTACAGAAATTTGAGGTGATGGTTTATATGGAATTAAAGGGAGAGGGAAATCTAAAAAAAGTATATCATGCATTTAAAAAGAACACTATTTAAATGTACTAACAATGGTCTAGATCGTTTTCACGATTGTTTGCGCTCCATTTTAATTGCGCTCATATTACAAGTTGAGCTATAATCCTTACCACGATCTCACAGCTGTGGTTAACTGTTTTCCAAAAATATGACAAAGTACAGTTACACTCATATTAACACTGTCTAATAAAAATTATTTTAAAAAAATATTGCATTAAAAAGTTATAAGGGCTAAAAGATATTAGATCTCAGGTGTTACAAAACAAAAGCAGGCAATGGGCTTTAACATAGAGATACAAACATATACATATATGTCTATATAAGTGTACATATGTATTAATGTATTTATATGTGTACATATGTATTTACAGACATATATACACATATAAAAAAAAAAATATTTGTATATATATATATATATATATATATATATATCTAAGTGCAATGGAGCCTTTTCCCTTTAAGTAGATGAAAACATGTAAAATAATATTTATGCAATATTTATATTTAATAAAGGGTTTAACTGTGTATTTACTGTATATATTTCACATTCCAATGTTCTGCATGCAGAATATGTTCTATGCACTTTTTAATAGATATATATATATATATATATATATATATATATATATATATATACAGGTAGCCCTCAGTTTACGCCGGGGTTAGGTTCTAGAAGGAATGGTTGTAAATCGAAACCGTTGTAAATTGAAACCCAGTTTATAATGTAAGTCAATGGGAAGTGAGGGAGATAGGTTCCAGGCCCCTCTCAAAATTGTCATAAGTAACACCTAATACATTATTTTTAAAGCTTTGAAATGAAGACTTTAAATGCTAAACAGCATTATAAACCTAATAAAATAATCACACAACACAGAATATATAATTAAACTAAGTTAAATGAACAAAAACATTTGCTAAACAGCATTATAAACCTAATAAAATAATCACACAACACAGACTTCACTTGCATTTTTCTGCAGTTTTTTCTATGCATTCCAATCTGGACTGATTTATAGACAGGAAGATCTTGTTCCTTTGAAATCTGCGCGATAGCTCAGGTCTGGTTAAACTGATTAATTTCAGCTTGCTTGGCTTTGCTGCAACACAATCGGACAGCTCCACCTACTGGCTATTTTAATAAATGCACTTCTTCTCAATGCTTTTCAATAGCAGTCACATGACTGGAAAAAAAAGGTTGTTATTCTGAAACATGTGTAAATTGAACCGTTGTAAAACGAGGGCCACCTGTATATATATATATATATATATATATATATATATATATATATATATATACCTTTATTTAATCATATCTATATAGGTTTAAATATATATTTGTTTAAAAAAACATCACATATATGTAGAAGTATTTATTTATAAATAAATAGAACATATTCCGTTACATAAAGAACATTGGAAAATGAAATATTCATATTATTATGTCGGGTATGTGCATATTACAGTATACAATCGGGAATGCACATATTACAAACAAACATGTTAAAGAACATCAGAATTTGAAATATTTATATTTTCATGTCTGGTTTGCGCTTATGAGAATATGTCATGGTGTTTGCGTGAGAGTGAGTGTTCGTTTTTTTTTTTTCTCTCCATTGACTTCTATGGGGGAATGCGATTTTCGAATTTCGACTTTAAGAGCGATTTGGGTTACCAATGGAGAAAAAACTCTTTACTTTCAACTTGTAATATGAGCCCAATACAACCGGCTCAAAAATTAAAATCCTAGCAGAGTTTTCTCTATAGTGAAAACGCAAAATACAGATTCACTTGTAATCTTACCCAATGGGGCATATTTATAAAGCTCTGTATCTAAAGACCGCTGCTCCATAACTTGTCCGCCTGCTCTGAGGCGGCAGACAGAAATTAACCTGATCGAATACAATCGGGTTGATTGACCCCCCTGCTAGTGGCCGATTGGCCGCGAACCTGCAGGGGGCGGCATTGCACCAGCAGTTCACAAGATCTGCTGGTGCCCTGTCAGCATTTATCAATGCGCCGCGATGTGCAGCGGACATGTCCGCTCGCAAAATTGGTATATATACCCCAATATGTTTTGCATGAAAAAAAATGTTGTTGTTTATTTTGATTGTAAAGCTAACATGCAGTGTGTATCTGTGTACAACTGCCTGATAAGCATATCCCTTTCTTATTAGTGGACAGTGATATGCCTCACATACATAAACAATTTCATTTTTTTAGTACAGAATTAGCAAAAAAATATTCAAAATTTAATATATTTCAAAATGTCCTCTTATAGAAAATGACATTTGTGTCACTGGTAGCATGTCAAAGAATAAAGTTTAGAATGTTCGAAATGTAGCAGATGAGAAATAATACATGAGGGCTGGTAAAAGGAAGGGTGGAAAATATGTAAGAATTATACAATATTGACTTTGGCTGTATGTAATCAAATTTCCAATACCCAAAAGTAAATCATTCCTTATATATTCTCTGTGTATAAGGAAGAATTTTTTTTTTCTTTCTCTTAAAATATGTGTATGTGTGTAAGTATGCAAAGTTAGTAATCCACACTCACTGGTTTATACTTGAAAATAAAACATTTATAATAACAAAGCAAAATTGCCTGACCGCTGAAGCAGTCATTTACACTATACCAACTGACCTTTACATAGGAATAGAAAGGTAAGGGATCAAAGACCCTTTGCTATTATGTGGCTTTGTGGCTTATTGACTCCCAACAATCCATAGTCAGGTCCTTCTGTGAAACGGAGAAGGTCACATGCAATTAGGAGGTGTTTGAAAGCAGTGGCACATCTTGATCTGTTTTGATTGGGGGAGGTGCTTTTAGGGTGTACAGTTTTTAGAGAAGCAAGTGACCCAACATTTAAAAAATATAAAACTCCCCTCATTTAAAACAGGATGCATACACCTCTAAATCCATGAGGTCACCATGGTGATGACTTGCACTACTAGTCCACAGGAAGGTGGTGGGGGAGAGCTGTCTACCTATTATGTACCACTTTTCTTTTACTGTTGCGCTATTTAAAAACTCTGCGCTAATACAAAATGGAAAAAATGAATCGTTTGCAATGCAAAAGAAAATTTGTTTGTGCAATTTTTATTGAATACAAGTTAAATACCAGCTTCATGATGACTTTTTCCTCAATTTACAAACCCATTATGGGCTTAAATTATGCATGAGTTGAACATTCCAAAAGATTATACTTTAGGATTTTATAACTATGTCTTACAATAAAAAGTACTGATGGAAAACTGGAAGATAAAATGCAAATGTTTGTCACTTTGCACTAATTTCACTTTACGCATAAAATCAACAGGAATAAAATATAACACATTACTCTTGGGAATACAATGTAGTGTATTAATACATTAACCAATTAAAGATGGCAGGTTAAGCATTTCCTCACTGCCATCCTTGAGCAAAGGCATACATCTTCTATCACTTAGGAAGGACAATATTCCTTCTGGCTCAATTTGTCATTGTGCAATTAGCTCTCAGAGGAGCCTGTTCAATGGCCAGCATCAGATAGGTTACTTTTTGCAGCATCCCTTCTCACTCCCTTGCATCACTTATACTAGAAGAAAATCACTCTCATGGAGACTCTAGGGTCTCTGATGTTATGCAACAAACACTCAACGTATACTTGTCCAATCCAAACCTTTTTACATACTGCTCATATTCTCAGACCTTCTATTTCTATTGCTGATATAGCTGCTGCCTCTACTTTCTGGTTGTCCAGTGTTTTAGAGCAGTTTTCTGATGACCCTGTTAGTGCAAAATATTTTATTTGTAATGCTGTGTTTGATATTATGAAGATTTATATCAAAAGCAAGTCCTTAGCTATTTTTGCAAGGAGAGCTCTGTGGCTTAAATTCTGGAATGCTAAAATGGTGTCTAAATCTAGGTTATTGTCTCTTTTTTTTCAAGGAATCAAGTTATTTAGGTCTGATTTAGCTTCTATTTCTACTATTACTGGGGGGTAAAGGATCTTTTTTCCCCTCAAGACAGGAAGTCTAAAGGAAAATCCAAAGCTCCTAATCATTTTCTTTCTGACTTGGAGGCTTACTCATCAGTTTATTATTCAGGGGGCTTCTTTTGCTTGTCCTACCTGGTCTGTGATCACCACAGATGCAAGTCTACCAGGTTGGGGAGCTGTTTAGGGCTCTGACAGCACAGGGGTTTTTGGATCCTCGGGAGGCAAGGTTACCTATGAATATTCTAGAACTCCATGCAATTTTTAGGGCCCTTCAATCTTGGCCTCTGTTGAAAAGGGAGTCTTATCTCTGTTTCCAGACAGACAATGTCACAGCAGTAGCTTATGTCAACCATAATGTGGAATTCACAGTTCGTGGGCTATGATGGAGGTATCTTGAATTCTCTCTTGGGCAGAAGTCAATTACCGTATTTTCCAAATCTCTGCAATTCACATGCCAAGAGTGAATAATCATCAGTCTCTACATGCAGGGGAGTGGTCTCTTCATCAGGAGGTGTTCAATCTGTTGTGGCTCTTTGGGGTCTACCAAAGATAGATCTGATGGCCTCTCATTTGATCAACAAACTTCCCAGGTACTTTGTGAGATCCAGGGATCCTCAGGCAGAGGTAGTGGATGATCTAGTAGTTCCTTGGTCATTTTAGCCTGTGTTTCTGTTTCCTCCTCTTGTTCTACTTTCCAGAGTGATTTCCAAGATAAAGCTAGAAAAGTAATTTGTAATCCTGATTGCCCTAGCGAGGCCTCACAGGATTTGATATGCGTATCTGGTTCAAATGTCCATTTGCACTTCTTGGCCTTTTCCTCTGTGGTCAGACCTTCTGTCTCAAGGTCCTTTATTCCATCTGGATCTAAAGTCTCTAAACTCTGATTCAGGCTCGTACACCTGTTTCTAGGAAGATTTATCACAAGGATTGGAAAATTTCAAAATTCCTAGGATTCTTCAATTTTTTTCAGGATGGTTTACATAAGGTTTTATCTGAAAGCTCCCTGAAAAGACATATTTCTGATCTTTCATTGTTAGTCTTCCTGATGTTCATTGTTTTGTTTAGGCTTTGGCTTGAATTAAACCAGTTATCAAGCTTAACCTGCTGTTAAGGGTTTTGCAGGCTCCTCTTTTTGAGCCTATCCATAAATTGGACATTAAACTTCTTACATGGAAAGTGTTGATTCTTTTGGCCATATCTTCTGCTAGAAGAGTTTCTGAAATATATGTTCCTTCTTGTGAGCCTGCTTATCTAAATTTTTCATCAGGATAAGGCTGTTTTACGGACGGCATTTCATTTCTTGCCTAGGGATGTTTCTTCAGATAACATTGGTATAGAGATTGTTGTTCCTTCTTTGTGTCCTAATCCTAAGAATGCTTCTGAAAGATCTTTGCATTCTCTGGATGTTGATAGAGCATTGAAATATTATGTTGATGCTACTAATGATTTCAGACAAACCTCTAGTTTGGCCTACAGTATGAAAAGTCAGAAGGCCTCTTCTGTTTCTTTTGACTCTTGGTTGAAACTTTTGATTCACAGAGCTTATTTTGAGGCAGGTCAGCCTCCGCCACAGTAGATTATGGCTCATTCTACTTGATCAGTTGCCACTTGTTGGGATTTCAAGAATGAGGCTTCAGTTGATGAAATTTGTCTTCTTTGCATACTTTTACCATTTTGACATGGTTGCTTCATCTGAAGCAGCCTTTGATAGAAAGTTCATTCAGGCAGTTGTCTCAGTTTGATGATTAATCCTGTTGTTTAAGTGCATTATAAAAAATAAAAATATTTCTTTTGGCTTGTGGATTTATTTTCTCAGTGAAAAATTAGTTTTTTTTTAAAAATCCCTCCCTTTATGTAATTATTTGTGGGCTTCCACAATTTGGGTATTAGTTCCCATGAGTAATGGATCATGGACTCTCACCACCTGTATGAAAGAAAACATTTATGCTTACCTGATAAATTAATTTCTTTCATGGTGGTGAGGGCCCCAAGCCCCACCTTTTGTTTTCTTCTTCATTTGTTTGAGCACATCTTTTTCCCTGCTCCTTTTATGACTCTTATTCCTTTTTCTTACCTCACTTGCTTGGCTATACGTTAGACTAAGGTATGCGTGAGGTGGGAGGGTTTTTATAGAGCTCTTGAGGTTTGGGAATCTTTGCCTCCTCCTAGTGGTAGAGGAGTAATTACCATGAGTAATGGATCATGGACTCTCACAACCATGAAAAAAAATATTTACCAGGTAAGCATAAATTATGTTTTTTACTATTACATTTCCTATTTAACACAAAGCAGTCACCTTTATGTAAATACATTGCCCATTACTTGGGAAAGATGTGTTTAAAGGGACAGTGTATTACAATAGGTATAATAATCCTGCTATAAATATTTTTTAGTACTATTACATTGAATTGGATTATTTTATATATTTAAAGGGACAGTAAAGTCATAATTAGACATTCATGATTCAGGCAGAACACACAATTTTAAACAACTTTCCAATTTACTTGTATTATTTAATTTGCTTCCTTCTTTTGTTATTCATTGCTGAAAGGTTTATTTGTTTTAAAACAAACTGCAAAAACATAAGGTACGCTACAAAAATATTCTATCATTATAAATATAAAAAATAAATACACAGATGTATTATCATTTGGAACAATTATTTTAAGGGATACTTAACCCAATTTTTTTCTTTTATTATTCGGATAGAGCATGCCATTTTAAGCAACTTTCTAATTTACTCTATTGGTTTCTTTATTTGAAAAAGCAGGAATGAATGATTAGGAGCCGGCTCATTTTTGGTTCAGCACCATGGATAGTGCTTGCTGATTGTTGGCTACATTTAGTCACCAATCAGCAAGCGCTACCCAGGTACTGAACCTAAAATGGGCTGGTTCCTAAGCTTTCATTCCTCCTTTTTGGATAAATATACCAAAAGAACTAAGAAAAATAAAAGGAGTAAATTAGAAAGTTTCTTAAAATTGCATGCTCTATCCGAATCATGAAAGAACAAAATTTGGGTTTACTATCCCTTTAAATATTTATAGCACTGGCATACTTTAATAAATACTCATGTACACAAGGTTACATTACAGTATTCACTTAGGAGTCCAAAGGGAGTAGTGTGAGTTCCACCACCACCAAACCGAGGCTGTGTCCATTCAGTTCGGCAATATGCCATAATTGCCTTAGTTACCATCAACTAGGCCTGTGCGAGAATCATTGGATGTAAGGATATCTCAAGAAAGTCCCAATAATGTAAGTGATCATGATTTCATTAAGCATATTTTTCCCCTAATTGTTGATGTGCTTGGTAGTCATCTGTAGTTCTTTGTTTTGTGGTTTTATAGTCCATAAGCCACATTTGTATGGATTCTTTTGTTGTCTTCACTAATAAAGTATATTGTCAGTCTATAGGTATCTGACATATGCATAATATAATATAATTCATTTGCAATTCTAACTGCGCCACACTTTTCAACCAATCACGATTTTTTTTTAACAAAACACATGTCAACCATAATTCAGTGCAAAGTTTATTTTCACAAAAAAATAAATTTATCATCCGTATTAACAGCAGCTAATGAGAATTTATAATACATTTTACTAATTGCACTACAAAAAATAAATAAATTGTACCACTTCCTTAAATCCCATTAGTCTTGAAAAATATTGCTATGGTGGCATAACACTATATTCTGGAAGAAAACTGAGTGCTTGTGGCTGCCTTAGAGTCACAATATATCTATTTAATGGGATTAAGGAGGAGGGAGAAGAAAGGATTGTCATGTGGAGTGACATCGAAGATATTGTCAACTTGACTGCGCAGAATCAGAATTCCGTTCTGCAATATCAGAAAAGATATTCCCGACATAAAAAGGAAGGTTTTAAGGAAGAAAAAACAATTATGCAAATTTAAAAAAACTAAAAGCTAATAACATAATTGGAAGGATTCAATGACCAAAATTGAAACAGTATTTCCTGAACCTTTTGAGAAAATACAGTTTCTGATATTTCACAACAGATTAATATTTGTTCTGAGGACCCATCACATCCCTTTCATGTGGGTTCTGTGTCCCCCTTGCATCTTGCAAATATTGAAAAAAATGTAAATGGCAAAGACTAGTGTTCAATAGGACCTTTTTTTTAAAATGTCGTCAAATTATGTACAAATCATTTGGCTACAAAAAATGTTTTACTTATATTTCAGACACTCTGGATTATAGCAATATTTTTCAACACTCATTTGTGCCAGAAATGCCAGATTTCACTTTGCTGATATCTGATTCCTCAGGTAATTTGATATTTAATGAACAATTTACAGTGTAAAAAGTCAAACATTAACAAATAAGAAAATATAAACGTATTCACAGATATAGACATATATTTATAATTTGTGAATGAGGATTTTTTGTAATTAACACTTTGTTTAAAAAAAATTATATTTACCCACATATATATATATATATATATATATATAAAACAAACAATGTAAATAGTGGGATTGAAAGCTAAATATTCCTTTAAGAAGCTCCTCACTAACTAGCGCACTCCTTAAAAACAATCTCGTATTCAATGGGTTTGTTTGTCCCAGAACTCACTAAAGCCTGGGACAAACCATAACACTGGAATATACAAATATAAATAAGACTTAATATTTTGAACAATAAAAAACGACACTTGCTTCGAAAATCACAAAACAAAATGAATAAAATAAAATTCACTTAATATGTAAATAAAGTCTCACATATCCTGAAATCCTGTTTGGATTTTAATGTTGAAGTGTGTTTCACTCGCACTGTTCTGGAGTCCGGCTGCTCTGAAAGGCCTGACAGCCAAATCAGATAGAACAATGAATGTAGAATGACAATAAGAAAAAAGAGCGCCCAGAAAGACTCTAAGTGCAATATAATTTATTACAGATGGTTAAAAAGCTGTAGCCCCAATCCCCTTTGTAGAGCTACTCACAAGAAGCAACCTCAAACATGTGAGGTATGTAATAGCATTCAAAATCTCAATCAGCGTTCTCCCTGGAGTTTATAGAAATGTCAGCGGAAAAGATGTTTGCATTAAACAATCCCTGAGGCGCTGTTGGGACTTGTGTCCGTCTCATCCAATGGATATCTTTTCAAAAACAGACTCTCGTTAAGAATTGCTTGAGAGTGTAACACCAGTCTGGGTTGAAGTGATAACGTCAGTGACATGAAGGGGGCGTGCCTGACGCGTTTCACGGAAGTGACTCTGCTTCATCAGAGGAAATACACGCCTCCCCCTTCTCTCGGTACTTGTACTATTTGCACATTGGAAAGTCTGCCTCTCCTTCATGTCATTGGTTTTGAGTTAAAGGAAATCCCTCTGATCTTCTAATTCTGACAGACTAAAAATTGATACAATATAAAAACAATTCCGAATATGTAACAAGGTTATGCACGACAAATTCTAATCTTTTCCACTTTGGAACTATAAATTAAATATATATTTAAAACATTCTGAAATACTTTTTTACTACGTATAATAATTCACTTAAAAAATTCCATCTAAAATCTCATTCTCTCAACTATTAAATAACTTAAATAAAATCTAGAAACCAACATAAATATCTCTTATACAAAGCCATACATGGATGCAAGATTTTTCATTGCACCCATATATATCCAAAAAAGGGGGTTAGAACAGAGCATATTTTATCATCAAAGAACTGAGGAAAAGCCTGTAAATCAACTTCCCTATTCAATTAATATGGATTAAATAGGGAAGTTGACTTACAGGCTTTTCTTCTCTTTAATTAAAAGAAGCCTCATGTATTGTATTGCATTTTTTTCTATTTCCTCAGTTCTTTGATGATAAAATATGTTCTGTTCTAACACCCCTTTTTTGGATATATATGGGTGCAATGAAAAATCTTGCGACCCGCAAGATTGAGAGAATGAGAATTTAGATGGAATTTTTTTAAGTGAAGTATTATATGTAGTAAAAAAGTATTTCAGAATGTGTTAAATATATATCTAATTTATAGTTCCAAAGTGGAAAAGATTAGAATTTGTCGTTCATAACCTTGTTACATATTTGGAATTGTTTTTATATTGTATCAATTTTTAGTCTGTCAGAATTAGAAGATCAGAGGGATTTCCTTTAACTCAAAACCAATGACGTGAAGGAGAGGCGGACTTTCCAATGTGCAAATAGTACAAGTACCGAGAGAAGGAAGAAGCGTGTATTGCCTCTGATGAAGCGGAGTCACTTCCGGGAAACGCGTCATACACACCCCCTTCACGTCACTGACGTTATCACGCCAACCCAGACTGGTGTTACACTCTCAAGCAATTCTTAATGAGAGTCTGTTTTTAAACGATATCCATTGGATGAGACGGACACAACAAGTCCCAACAGCGCCTCAGGGATTGTTTAAAGCGAACATCTTTTCCGTGGACCTTTCTATACACTCCAGGGAGAACGCTGATTGAGATTTTGAATGCTATTACATACCTCACATATTTGAGGTTGCTTCTTGTGAGTAGCTCTACAAAGGGGATTGGGGCTACAGCTTTTTAACCATCTGTAATAAATTATATTGCACTTAGAGTCTTTCTGGGCGCTCTTTTTTCTTATTGTCATTCTACATTCTTTGTTCTATCTGATTTGGCTGTCAGGCCTTTCAGAGCAGCCGGACTCCAGAACAGTGTCTTTCTGGGCGCTCTTTTTTCTTATTGTCATTCTAGATATGGCAACCACTGTCTCCTAGGGTTTAAATGCAAATAGAGGACAATCCAGTTAAAGTTTTCAAAACTTTATTTTCTTCCAAAATAGCAAGGTGACTTTAACAGCAGCATACAGTTTGTTCACAGGTAAGGCAAAAGGGCAAGCTTCTCTGCACAAGCTTCCAAAACAGCAAATCTCTGCACTAATGGACTACGAAAATCCTTAGTGGGGAGCAGTTAGCTTGCACTTGGGACATGCAGAGCAATAATTATTAATGGCCTTAAAAACACCTGGCCAGTAAAACCTTCTAAGGACCCTTTCTTTAGTCTTATCCATTTTCAGGTGCCCCCTAGTATGTGACTATGTGCAAAATTTAACACTGTATTATGAAAAACGTGAGGTACCAACAACTGTTTAACAATATCTGTGCCCTTTTTGTCTATTCTGTATAGCAAGTTATTATTTACTTCAAAGTGAGGATAAGGTAATGTATTTTCTGGCTGTGAAATAACACCATTTACAACCCGGATATAATTTCTTGCTTCAGCCAAAGTGGGATCCTCCCATTGGGCACTTTTAAAATTACCACAATTAGCCTCCAAATCTAATAAATCATCATTTCTTTCTGGTCTCCTATCATTACAGGCATAGGACAACAAGTTTTACCTTTACTGTTTTCGTCCAAATCAATTTCAGAAAAAGGAAACACAAAATCCTTAATTGTTTCATTCCCTTTGGACTCCTTAGCTGAATTTACTATTAACCCCTTAACGACACGAGTCGTACAGGGTACGTCGCACAGAACCTGGTCTTTAAAGACCAGTGACGTACCCTGTACGACTTTGGGGATTAAAGCGGCTGGAAGCGATCCTGATCGCTTCCAGCCGCTTTACGGTTATTGCAGTGATGCCTCGATATCGAGGCATCCTGCAATAACATTTTTCCCCCATCCTATGCAGAGAGAGCCACTCTGTGGCCCTCTCTGCACCGGCATCGACGGCCGCAATCGTTGGTGGGTGGGAGCTGACCGTTGGAGGCGGGTGGGCGGCCATCGGTGACAAATTGAAGAGAGAGGGGGGCGGGATCGGGGGCGGGGTTGTTGGGCGCGCGCACGGGAGAGCGCGCGTGGACGGGGGCTGGTGGGTGGGCGCGTGCACGGGGAGGGAGCGGGTGGGAACCGCTACACTACAGCAAAATAATTATATAAGACTGGCAGTAAGGGGGGATACAATCCCCAACAAAAATAAATCTAAGGGATCTGGGAGCGGGTGGGGGATTTGTCTGTGGGGGGGGGAAGCTACACTACAGAAAAAATGGGAAAAAAATTTAAAAAACCCATTTGTATTTGCAAACAGGGTACTGGCAGACAGCTGCCAGTACCCAAGATGGCTCCCAGTAAGGTAGAGGTGGAGGGTTAGAGAGCTGTTTGGGGGGGGGATCAGGGAGGTTGGGGGCTAAGGGGGGATCCTACACAGCTGCATATGTAAATATGCTTTACAATTTTTAATTTTTTTTTAAATATACCTTTTATTTTAGTACTGGCAGACTTTCTGCCAGTACTTAAGATGGCAGGGACAATTGTGGGTTGGTTGAGGGAAGAGAGCTATTTGGGAGGGATCCTGGGGTGTGATGTATCAGGTGGGAGGCTGATCTCTACGCTAAAGCTAAAATTAACCCTGCAAGCTCCCTACAAATGACCTAATTAACCCCTGCACTGCTGGGCATAATACAAGTGTGGTGCGCAGCGGCATTTAGCGGCCTTATAATTACCAAAAAGCAACGCCAAAGCCATATATGTCTGCTATTTCTGAACAAAGGGGATCCCAGAGAAGCATTTACAATCATTTATGCCATACTTGCAAAAGTTGTTTGTAAATAATTTCAGTGAGAAACCTAAAATTGTGAAAAATTTTACGTTTTTTTTAATTTGATCGCATTTAGCGGTGAAATGGTAGCATGAAATATACCAAGATGGGCCTAGATCAATACTTGGGGTTGTCTACTACACTACACTAAAGCTAAAATTAACCCTAGATGCTCCCTACATGCTCCCTAATTAACCCCTTCACTGCTGGGCATAATACACGTGTGATGCGCAGTGGCATTTAGCGGCCTTCTAATTACTCAATTTCAGTGAGAAACCTAAAGTTTGTGAAAATATTTGGGAAAAAGTGAACAATTTTTTTTATTTGATTGCATTTGGTGGTGAAATGGTGGCATGAAATATACCAAAATGGACCTAGATCAATACTTTGGGATGTCTTCTAAAAAAAATATATATACATGTCAAGGGTTAATCAGGGATTCCTGACAGATATCAGTGTCCCAATGTAACTAGCGCTAATTTTGAAAAAAAAAATGGTTTGGAAATAGGAAAGTGCTACATGTATTTATGGCCCTATAACTTGCAAAAAAACAAACAAAGAACATGTAAACATTGGGTATTTCTAAACTCAGGACAAAATTTAGAAACTATTTAGCATGGGTGTTTTTTGGTGGCTGTAGATGTGTAACAGATTGTGGGGGTCAAAGTTAGAAAAAGTGTGTTTTTTTCCATTTTTTCCTAATATTTTATCATTTTTTTAAAGTAAATGATAAGATATGATGAAAATAATGGTATCTTTAGAAAGTCCATTTAATGGTGAGAAAAACGGTATATAATATGTATGGGTACAGTAAATGAGTAAGAGGAAAATTACAGCTAAACACAAACACAGCAGAAATTTAAAAATAGCCCTGGTCCTTCAGGGAAAGAAATTGAAAAATGGCCGTGTCCTTAAGGGGTTAAAGCCCATAATTAAAAAATCTTAGGAAAATTTCTTCCTATCACCACCTCATGAGCTTATTTGGGTACTACACCTACCCAATGTTTTAAAGAACCACGTTGTGGTTTACATCAGCTGTAGCATATTCACGTTTATCACCATGAAACAAAGAATACCCATTTTATGCATATGATCTATAGTCACATAAGGTACTATACATTTTGCCACTAATGTAACCATACTACCTGAATCAAGTAATGCTTTACACATTCTATCATTTACAGTCACCAAACACATATGAGAGACATCACTATTATCAGGATGTGTACAGTTAGACAGAAATGAGTGTGGCCTTGCATTATCACTTGTACTATAGTCCATCAGTTCATCTTTAAGGGCACAGTCTCTGGCAACATGACCAACCTCATTACACTTAAAACATTTAATACTATAATTAGATTTCCTTCCAGGTTGGTTATATTTAAATATTCCTCTATCTCCCAGAGGAGTGTCCCTTGTATCTTGTAAATATAACTGCTGGTCTCTCACCCCCCTTCCCCCTTGAATAGACTTACCAGTTCTTGTAGAGTTCCGGCAAATTGGAGAGGAGGGTAAATCTGCTGGAGTTAGATGCAAAACTTCTCCTGCCGCAATATACCTTTCCACTAAAGCAATCAGTTGGTCTGCAGTTTGAGGGTCACCCTGACTGACCCATTGACGCAGGGAAGCAGGTAACCCTCGTTGAAAGCGATCCATCACAAATAACTCCACAATATATTAGTGGAGTTAACCTCTGGTTGCAGCCATTTTCTGGCAAGGTGAATGAGGTCAAACATCTGTGATCTTGCAGCTTTATCACATGCATATCTCCAAAAGTAGAATCTTTGAGCACGTACTGCAGAAGTCACTCCTAGGTGTGCCAGGATCTCAGCCTTCAGCTTTTCATAGTCACTGGCTTGCTCTGGCTCTAGGTCAAAGTGCGCCTTTTGAGGTTCTCCACTTAAAAAAGGTGCAAGTATGCTCGCCCACTCATCTGCTGGCCATCCTTCTCTTTCCGCTGTTCTCTCAAAGGCAAGAAGATATGCCTCAACATCGTCCGCTGCAGACATCTTTAAAATATAATGACTAGCTCGTATAACTTTAGAGCCTTGACAGCCACCAGCAGGATCAGAGTTCAGTCTCTAAGATATAGCTTGAATCTCTTGCCGCAAGGTGCACATGGCATTCTGCTGTTCCTCACAAACCTTCCTGAATGTATCTGCTTGAAATGTGACCATCTGTTGCACCAGCACTTCAGTACTCTCTTTCTGTGTTTTTGCCATAATCATAGCGTTCTCTGTCTGTGCCAACACCAACTGCTGCAGAGCTGCACTGTTTTCAGCAGCTTTTCTATTGGACTCCTGGTTCACAACGTTAGACTGAATCAGTGCTTTAATATCTTCCTCCATGTTGCTTGCAAATTATAAAACCCACAGACATAAAATGTGGCGGCCTGCTTTCTCCACCATATGTAACAAGGATCTTTGGCAACCACTGTCTTCTAGGGTTTAAATGCAAATAGAGGACAATCCAGTTAAAGTTTTCAAAACTTTATTTTCTTCCATAATAGCAAGGTGACTTTAACAGCAGCATACAGTTTGATCACAGGTAAGGCAAAAGGTCAAGCTTCTCTGCACAAGCTTCCAAAACAGCAAATCTCTGTCTGCATTGTCTGCAGCAATACAAATGTCCTTTACAGGATGTAACAGCAAACAGAAATTCAGCAAAACGTTTAGTACATCATGTTTTTCACTACACATCATATCAGGCCTCCTTCTTGGCTGTAATCTACTTAGCTAGAGAAATGCTTCCCTTTTAAACCCTATGAGCAGTAATCATGAGCCACACCTGAGTTTAATTGTCTTTAACAGCTGTAAGGGTATTCACAACTAAAAAACACTAATCACTTCCCTGGGGTTTCTTAGCAAAATGGTAAAGTGAAATGTATTAAACTTGGTCTAATATATACTCCCTCTATCACCAAACCAGACTTTCTTTCACAATATATATATAAGATTCCTAAAAGAGGAAACAAACAAAGGCGCCTCTAAGTGCAATATCATCAGGGTAAAAACACAGAATAGGCAGATAAGAAAACCAATCACATGTAGTGAATAGTGATGTCCCGAACTGTTCGCCCGCGAACAGTTCACAGCGAACATAGCTTGTTCGCGTTTGTGGGCGAACATATGGCGATGTTCGATCCGCCCCTATGTGTCATCATTGAGGAAACTTTGACCCTGTATGTCACAGCGGTCTGACACATTAGAGCCAATCAACATCAGACACTCCCTCACAGACCCTCCCAGCTACTCGGAATCCGCCATTTTAGACTCATAACGACCTTGCTTTCTTAATGAGAGGACGTGTTGTGTTTTTGCTCCTGACATTAATAGGAAAAACATAGCTAGGCTAGTGTATTTAGTGTCCACTACAGTCCAGAAGGACTCCACTCATCTCTGCTGCAAGCACAGCACCCCAAAAAGCCCTTTTTAGGGCTATATTTTGGGCCGTTTTTTGTTTTTTTTTCGTATTTTTTTTATTAGCATTTGCCTGGCTTTCAGCCTGTGTGTTTAAGGCTCACAGCATATGCTGTGATTACTGCCACCACTGATATCTCCCTAACAACATTAGTTTAAATTTAACTAACCAAAAATTTTAATTATTTTGCTAGTGTATTTTTTTTTTCATTTTCTATCAGGCCTGTGTCACACAGCATATACTCTGGTTCATTGCTCTGTGCCAGCCACCAGTGTTAATATCCGTTTATAACATTATTTTAAATTTTTTTTTTTATTTAAATCATTTTTCTAGTGTAATCTAATTACATTTACTATCAGGCCTGTGTCTGTCATGCTCACTCAGCATTAATATACCTCATTTTCTTTCAGTCTTTTGGTTAATTGGTCTGTGCCAGGCAGCTACCCACCACTCATATCTTCTTCACCTTAATTTAAATATATAAAAAAAAAAGTTTAAATTTGTTTGATAGTGTAATCTAATATAATTTTCTATCAGGCCTGTGTGTTTTGCTGACATACAGAGCCTACTGTGTTTACTTGCTGCCCTCCCTAGTCTATGAGCCACGACTCATATGTGTTTAACCTTTTTTTAATTCCCCCCCCCAAAAAAATAATTTAAATCATTTTTCTAGTGTAATCTAATAGTATTTTCTATCAGGCGTGTGTGTATCTGACTTACAGAGCCTACTGTTTTTAATAGCTGCCCTTCCAAGGCTATCAGCCACGACTCATATGTATGTGCTTAACCTTTTTCTTAAAATTCCCCAAAAAAAGTATTTAAATCATTATGCTAGTGTAATCTAATTTTATTTTCTATCAGGCCTGTGTCTAACTGTCTATCTGACTTACACAGCATACTGTTGTTAATTGCTGCCCTACGTAGCAGCCAGCCAGTGCGACCACTCATATGTGCATTGCACTTCTTAACATAATTTTAATATTAAAATCTAAAATTTTTAAATATTTTGCTAGTGTAATCTAACTTAATTTTCTATCAGGCCTGTGTTTTTGTCACTTACACAGCATACTGTGTTAAATTGCTGCCCTACCTACCATCCACGACTCATATCTGCCAGCCTGTGTGCCAGGCCCAACTAGCCAATTTGTGGCACCAATCATAATTCTTGTAACAGAATCAAAAAAATTAAAAATCATAATTTTTTGGACTGCAAATATTCAGTCTACTAGTGCCATTGAATTGCAGTTTCCTCCTGCCTGGCAGCCTGTGTGCCAGGAACAAACTAGCCAATTAGTGCCACCAATCCTAGTTGTTGTAAAAGTATTGTTAATCTTTAAAATTCCAAATTGATCGCTTGTGATTCCTCAGTTTGCTCGTGCCATTGAATTGCACTTTCCTCCTGCCTCCCAGCGTGTTTTCCAGGCCCAACTAGCCAATTAGTGGAACCAGTCATAATTCTTGTAACAGTATATAAAAAAATAAAAATCATAATTTTTTGGACTGCAAATATTCAGTCTCCTAGTGCCATTGAATTGCACCTCCTGCCTGCCAGCCTGTGTGCCAGGTCATCTTGCCAACTATTTACACCAATCATAATTGTTGTCACAGTATTGTTACTAATTAAAATTAAAAAAAATTTGATTGTTGATCTTAATCCTCAGTTTGCTTGTGCCATTGAATTGCACTTTTCTACTGCCTTCCAAGCCTGTGTGCCAGGCCTACTTTCAAAATATTTACACCAATCATATTTGTTGTCACAGTATTCTTAATAATTAAAAATTAAAATTTTTGGTAATAGTTGTTCTGAATCCTCAGTTTGCTCGTGCCATTGAATTGCACTTTCCTCCTGTCTTGCAGCCTGCTGTGTGCCAGGCCCACCTAGCCAATTATTCCCAGCAATCATATTTCTTTTAACAGTATTGCAAAAATTGTCAATCATCACTGTTTTGACTGTCAGTATTCAGTCTCCTAGTGTCCTTGAATTGCATTTACCTCCTGCCTGCCAGCCTTTTGTGCCAGGCCGTCTTGCCATCTATTTACACCAATCATAATTGTTGTCACAGTATAGTTACTAATTAAAATTAAAAGTTTTTTGATTGTTGATCTTAATCCTCAGTTTGCTCGTGCCATTGAATTGCACTTTTCTACTGCCTGCCAGCCTGTGTGCCAGGTCTACTTTCAACATATTTACACCAATCATATTTGTTGTCACAGTATTCTTAATAATTAAAAATTAAAATTTTTGGTAATAGTTGTTCTGAATCCTCAGTTTGCTCGTGCCATTGAATTGCACTTTCCTCCTGCCTTGCAGCCTGCTGTGTGCCAGGCCCACCTAGCCAATTATTCCCAGAAATCATATTTCTTTTAAAAGTATTGCAAAAATTGTCAATCATCACTGTTTTGACTGTCAGTATTCAGTCTCCTAGTGTCCTTGAATTTCATTTACCTCCTGCCTGCCAGCCTTTTGTGCCAGGCCGTCTTGCCAACTATTCACACCAATCATAATTGTTGTTACAGTATAGTTACTAATTAAAATTAAAAAAATTTTGATTGTTGATCTTAATCCTCAGTTTGCTCGTGCTATTGAATTGCACTTTTCTACTGCCTTCCAAGCCTGTGTGCCAGGCCTACTTTCAAAATATTTACACCAATCATATTTGTTGTCACAGTATTCTTAATAATTAAAAATTAAAATTTTTGGTAATATTTGTTCTGAATCCTCAGTTTGCTCGTGCCATTGAATTGCACTTTTCTACTGCCTGCCAGCCTGTGTGCCAGGCCTACTTTCAAAATTTTTACACCAATCATATTTGTTGTCACAGTATTCTTAATAATTAAAAATTAAAATTTTTGGTAATAGTTGTTCTGAATCCTCAGTTTGCTCGTGCCATTGAATTGCACTTTCCTTCTGCCTTGCAGCCTGCTGTGTGCCAGGCCCACCTAGCCAATTATTCCCAGCAATCATATTTCTTTTAACAGTATTGCAAAAATTGTCAATCATCACTGTTTTGACTGTCAGTATTCTGTCTCCTAGTGTCCTTGAATTGCATTTACCTCCTGCCTGCCAGCCTTTTGTGCCAGGCCGTCTTGCCAACTATTTACGCCAATCATAATTGTTGTCACAGTATAGTTACTAATTAAAATTTAAAAATTTTTGATTGTTGATCTTAATCCTCAGTTTGCTCGTGCCATTGAATTGCACTTTTCTACTGCCTTCCAAGCCTGTGTGCCAGGCCTACTTTCAAAATATGTACACCAATCATATTTGTTGTCACAGTATTCTTAATAATTAAAAAATAAAATTTTTGGTAATATTTGTTCTGAATCCTCAGTTTGCTTGTGCCATTGAATTGCACTTTCCTCCTGCCCTGCAGCCTGCTGTGTGCCAGGCCCACCTAGCCAATTATTCCCAGCAATCATATTTCTTTTAACAGTATTGCAAAAATTGTCAATCATCACTGTTTTGACTGTCAGTATTCAGTCTCCTAGTGTCCTTGAATTGTATTTACCTCCTGCTTGCCAGCCTTTTGTGCCAGGCCGTCTTGCCAACTATTTACAGCAATCATAATTGTTGTCACAGTATAGTTACTAATTAAAATTTAAAATTTTTTGATTGTTGATCTTAATCCTCAGTTTGCTCGTGCCATTGAATTTCACTTTTCTACTGCCTTCCAAGCCTGTGTGCCAGGCCTACTTTCAAAATATTTACAACAATCATATTTGTTGTCACAGTATTCTTAATAATTAAAAAATAAAATTTTTGGTAATATTTGTTCTGAATCCTCAGTTTGCTTGTGCCATTGAATTGCACTTTCCTCCTGCCTTGCAGCCTGCTGTGTGCCAGGCCCACCTAGCCAATTATTCCCAGCAATCATATTTCTTTTAACAGTATTGCAAAAATTGTCAATCATCACTGTTTTGACTGTCAGTATTCAGTCTCCTAGTGTCCTTGAATTTCATTTACCTCCTGCCTGCCAGCCTTTTGTGCCAGGCCGTCTTGCCAACTATTCACACCAATCATAATTGTTGTCACAGTATAGTTACTAATTAAAAAAAAATTGATTGTTGATCTTAATCCTCAGTTTGCTCGTGCCATTGAATTGCACTTTTCTACTGCCTTCCAAGCCTGTGTGCCAGGCCTACTTTCAAAATATTTACACCAATCATATTTGTTGTCACAGTATTCTTAATAATTAAAAATTAAAATTTTTGGTAATATTTGTTCGGAATCCTCAGTTTGCTCGTGCCATTGAATTGCACTTTCATCCTGCCTTGCAGCCTGCTGTGTGCCAGGCCCACCTAGCCAATTATTCCCAGCAATCATATTTCTTTTAACAGTATTGCAAAAATTGTCAATCATCACTGTTTTGACTGTTAGTATTCAGTCTCCTAGTGTCCTTGAATTGCATTTACCTCCTGCATGCCAGCCTTTTGTGTCAGGCCGTCTTGCCAACTATTTACACCAATCATAATTGTTGTCACAGTATAGTTTCTAATTAAAATTAAAAAAAATTTGATTGTTGATCTTAATCCTCAGTTTGCTCGTGTCATTGAATTGCACTTTTCTCCTGCCTGCCAGCCTGTGTGCCAGGCCCAACTATCCAATTAGTGACAGCAATCATATTTCTTTTAACAGTATTGCAAAATTTGTCAATCATCACTGTTTTGACTGTCAATCTGCAGTCTACTAGTGCCCTTGAATTGCATTTTCCTCCTGCCTGCCTGCCTGTGTGCCAGTCCCAACTAGCCAATTAGTGCCACCAATCATATTTATTGTAACAGTATTGGAATTTTTGTTAATCATAACTGTTTTGACTGTGATTCTTCAGTCTCCTAGTGCCATTGAATTGCAGTTTCCTTTCTCCCAGCGTGTGTGCCAGACAGGCCCATTTGCCAACTAGTGCCAAACAATCATATTTGTTGTCACAGTACTTTTAATATTTAAAAAAATTAACAATTTCTTATTTTTAAAACATCTGTCTTTTTTGTTATTGTCAGTCTCACAGCGTATACTGTGCCCACTTTCACAGTGCCACCACTCAATTGGTGTAATAGTATTGTTAGTGTCCATTTTAAAACAAATGACAGGCAGAGGCAGGCCACCCCGCAGGTTCCATGGTCATGGTGCTGTGATTCCTTTAGACCCTACAAATATGCACATTGTTCAGACGCCGGGTGCCAGGGGGGACGCAAAAAGTTCTGAGGAGGACCTAGTTGAATGGCTAACACAGGACACCCAATCTTCTTCAGCTTCCGCTGCTAGTCCTCCTAACCTTGACGCACCATCTACATCCAGCTGTGCTTTGGGCAGGTCTCAAGTGACCAGTGCCACTCCCCCGCCTGTCGCCACCAGCAACACTAGCACCACAGCCGCTTCACTTGATCTGTCACAGGAGTTATTGACACATCATTTGGACGAAATGAGTGATGCGCAACCATCATTGACAGAGAATGTAGACAATAGTGATCAGTCTCAGTCAGGCAGCATTACCGACATGGAGGTACGGTTTGATGATGATGATGTTGTACCCGCTGCTGCTTCCTTTCTTGATGTGTCAGATACAAGTGAAGCGGTTGATGATGATGTGTCGGTGGATGTCACGTGGGTGCCTGCTAGAAGAAAAGAAGAAGAGGGGGAAAGTTCAGATGGGGAGATAGAGAGGAGGAGGAGACGATTTGGAAGCATGGGGAGGTCGTCTCAAGGAGCTAGTGGCACAGTCAGACAGCATGCATCGGCACCCGGGGTCAGCCAGACAGCACGCCAACGCCCATCAACGCATGCTGTTGCCACCACCAGAATGCCGTCATCGCAGAGCTCAGCAGTGTGGCATTTTTTTTGTGTGTCTGCCTCTGACAACAGCGATGCCATTTGCAACCTGTGCCAAAAGAAACTGAGTCATGGGAAGTCCAACAGACACCTAGGTACAACTGCTTTGCGAAGGCACATGGTCTCGCATCACAAAGGCCGATGGGAAGAACACATGAGTAGAAGCAGCACACAAAGTGAAAGCCGCCCTCCTCCTCCTGCTCCAGCATCTTCAGCCACGTCAACCAGTGCTGTCCTCCTTGCCCCCTCTCAACCATCCTCCACTGAGTCTCTCTTACGTAGCAGTTCCTGGTCATCTGCCCACAGTCAGGTGTCTGTCAAGGACATGTTTGAGCGTAAGAAGCCAATTTCTCAAAGTCACCCCCTTGCCTGACGTCTGACAGCTGGCTTGTCTGAACTCTTAGCCCGCCAGCTTTTACCATACAAGCTGGTGGAGTCTGATGCTTTTAAAAAATGTGTATCTATTGGGACACCGCAGTGGAAGGTACCTGGCAGAAATTTCTTTTCACAAAAGGCAATCCCAAACCTGTACTCTGTTGTGAGAAAGGAAGTTATGGCATGTCTGGCACACAGCGTTGGGGCAAGGGTCCATATGACCACGGATAGCTGGTCTGCAAAGCATGGTCAGGGCAGGTATATCACCTACACTGCGCATTGGGTAAACCTGCTGACTTCTGACAAGCATGGAATGCATGGCTCTGCAGAAGAGTTGGTGACACCGCCACGACTTGCAGGCAGGCCTGCTGCTACCTCCTCTACTCCTCCTACTCCATCCTCTTCCATAACCTCTTCCTCGGCTTAGTCCTCTTCAACTTCTGCGTCTTGCTCCACATCTATGGCACCCCCCCAGCTCCCCAGGTACTATGCTACATCCCGGGTACAGCAGTGTCACGCCGTCTTGGGGTTGACTTGCCTGAAAGCGGAGAGTCACACCGCACCAGCACTCCTGACCGCCCTGAATGCACAGGTGGATCAGTGGCTGACTCCGCACCAACTGGAGATTGGCAAGGTTGTTTCTGACAATGGAAGTAATTTGGTGGCGGCATTGAAATTGGGCAAGTTGACACATGTGCCGTGCATGGCACATGTGTGTAATCTAATTGTACAATGATTTGTCCATAAGTACCCAGGCTTACAGGACGTCCTGAAGCAGGCCAGGAAGGTGTGTGGCCATTTCAAGTGTTTCCTACACGGCCATGGCGCACTTGTCCGATATCCAGCGTCGAAACAACCTGCCAGTGAGGCGCTTGATTTGCGACAGCCCGACACGGTGGAATTCAACACTCCTAATGTTTGACCGCCTGCTCCAACAAGAAAAAGCTGTTAATGAGTATTTGTATGACCGGGGTGCTAGGCCAGCCTCTGGGGAGCTGGGGATATTTTTGCCAAATTACTGGACGCTCATGCGCAATGCCTGTAGGCTCATGCGTCCTTTTGAGGAGGTGACAAACCTTGTCAGTCGCACCGAAGGCACCATCAGCGACATCATACCATTTGTTTTCATCCTGGAGCGTGCCCTACGAAGAGTGCTGGATCAGGCAGTAGATGAGCAGGAAGAGGAAGAGTTGTGGTGTCCATCACCCCCACAAACAGCCTTATCAGCATCGCTTGCTGGACCTGTGCCAATGCAGGAAGAGGATTGTGAGGAAGAGGAGTCAGAGGAGGAATGTGGCTTTGAGGAGGAGGAGGAGGAGGAGGAGGAGGAGGAAGAAGACCGAGCACAACAGGCATCCCAGGGTGCTTGTTGTTGTCACCTCTCTGGTACCCGTGGTGTTGTACGTGGCTGGGGGGAAGAAGATACCCTCAGTGAGATCAGTGAGGACGAGGAACGGGACATGATTAGCTCAGCATCCAACCTTGTTCAAATGGGTTCTTTCATGCTGTCATGCCTGTTGAGGGACCCTCGTATAAAAAAGCTGAAGGAGAACGACCTGTACTGGGTGTCCACGCTCCTCGACCCCCGGTATAAGCATAAAGTGCCTGAAATGTTACCAAATTCCCGCAAGTTGGAAAGGATGGAGCATTTTAAGAATAAATTAAAAACTATGCTTTACACAGTGTATAAGGGTGATGTCACAGCACCACGGGAATGTAACAGGGGAAGAGATGAAATTAATCCTCCTCCTCCTCCCACGACCACGGCGGCAAGGACAGGACGCTTTCCTGACATTTTGTTGATGGAGGACATGCGTACCTTTTTAACTCCCATGCACCATCAGAGCCTTTAGGGATCCAGCCTTAGAGAAAGACTCAACCGACAGGTAGCAGACTACCTAGCTTTAACTGTGGATCTCGACACTCTCAGGAGCGATGGACCCCTTGACTACTAGGTGTGCAGGCTGGACTTGTGGCCTGAGCTATCCCAATTTGCAATGGAACTTCTGGCCTGCCCCGCTTCAAGTGTCCTGTCCGAAAGGACTTTCAGTGCAGCAGGAGGTTTTTCAACTGAGAAGAGAAGTCGCCTAGGTGAAAAAAGCCTTGACTATCTCACTTTTATAAAAATGAATGTAGGATGGATACCGAAGGAACTGACATTGGGTGATACATTTGAATAAAAAAGGCCGGATGATGAGATGAGCTGGCTTGGGCTACAACTGGTACACAGGCTGGCCATTTTTTTTTTATTATAAAGCCGGAGGACTTGCTTGACTTATCCGCCAACAACTAGTGTTCAAGCCACAAGCTTTTAGGGCACTTTATAAATGTTTTACAAACATCAATTTTTCTGGCCGCTGCTACAGCAGTTGCTACAACAATACCCAAATTTTTCAGTCATTTGTACATTCCTAATTTTTCTGGCCTCTGCTGCTGCTCTGTGGGTACAAAACTCAAATAAAAAAAATAAGGCACATAACAGTGATTAAACTGTTACGAATAGTACAACTTAGTACTAGAATAGTAGCACACCACTCATATCTGGTGGACCATTAAATTGAACGCAAATTGCCACAAATTTGAAGGTGGAGGACCGACCAAGCATCTTTATCCGTCTCTTGGTTGCTCTAAATTATCTCTGTGTTCCATCTAGGCCATACCTGTACTCTATTGTGCAAAAGGGTGGCGTTTCATGCTGTTGTGCCTGTTGCGGGTCGTGGCCCATGGTATAAAAAGGCTGAAGGAGAACGACCTGTAATGGGTGCCCCAGCAAATTTTTAGAAAAATGTTTCCGGGTCCTCTCAATTATCTCCGGGTTTCTAAAATGGATGCCATACCTGTACTCGCTTGAGCAAAAGGATGGCATATGTGGTGGTGTTTCCTGCAGTTGTTTCTGTTGAGGGTGCTGGACCCTCTTATAAAAAGGCTGAAGGAGACCGACCTGGAGTGGGTGTCCAAACATGGTTTTTGGGGCAATTTCACTTTTCCAAACAATTATCTGTGGGTTTCTAAAATCAATGCCGTACCAGTACTCTATTGTTCAAAAGGATGCCATATGTTCTCTTTCCTGCTGTTATTTTGTTTGAGGGTCCTGGACCCTCTTATAAAAAGGCCTAAGGAGAAAGAGGTGTACTGGGTGTCCATTCAATTTTTTTTCTATTTCACATTTGCCCAAAATTATCTCTGGGTTTGTAAAATCAATGCTGTACCTGTACTCTATTGATCAAAAGGATGCCATATGTCCTCTTTCCTGCTGGTGTTTTGTTTGAGGGTCCTGGACCCTCTTATAAAAAGGCCTAAGGAGAAAGAAGTGTACTGGGTGTCCATCGAATCATTTGTTTATTTCAAATTCCCAATTGCAAAAAATTCTCTCCGGGTTTCTAAAATCAATGTCTTTCCTGTAATCTAATTTTCAAAAGGATGCCATATGTCCTCTTTCCTTCTGCTGGTTTTGTTGAGGGTCCTGGAGCCTCTGCTAAAAAGGCCTAAGGATAAATAAGTGTACTGGGTGTCTAATCAATGTTTTTGTAGATTTCCCGGTTGCAACTAATTATCTCTGTGTTTCTAAAATCAATGCCTTTCCTGTAATCTATTATTCAAAAGGATGCCATATGTCCTCTTTCATGCTGTTGTTTCGGTTCAGGCTCCGGGACCCTCTGCTAAAAAGACCTGAGGATAAATAAGTGTACTGGGTGTCTAATCAATGTTTTTTTCTATTTCCCGGTTGCAACTAATTTTCTCTGGGTTTCTAAAATCAATGCCTTTCCTGTAATCTATTATTCAAAAGGATGCCATATGTCCTCTTTCATGCTGTTGTTTTTGTTGAGGCTCCGGGACCCTCTTATAAAAAGGGCTAAGGATAAATAAGTGTACTGGGTGTCTAATCTATGTTTTTTTAGATTTCACGGTTGCAACAAATTATCCCCGGGTTTCTAAAATCAATGCCTTTCCTGTAATCTATTTTTCAAAAGGATGCCATATGTCCTCTTTCCTGCTGCTGGTTTTGTTGAGGGTCCTGGAGTCTCTGCTAAAAAGGCCTAAGGATAAATAAGTGTACTGGGTGTCTAATCAAGGTTTTTTTAGATTTCACGGTTGAAACAAATTATCCACAGGTTTCTAAAATCAATGCCTTTCCTGTAATCTATTTTTCAAAAGGATGCCATATGTCCTCTTTCCTGCTGCTGGTTTTGTTGAGGGTCCTGGAGCCTCTGCTAAAAAGGCCTAAGGATAAATATGTGTACTGGGTGTCTAATCAATGTTTTTTTAGATTTCCTGGTTGAAACAAATTATCTCCGGGTTTCTAAAAACAATGCCTTTCCTGTAATCTATTTTTTGAAAGGATGCCATATGTCCTCTTTCCTGCTGCTGGTTTTGTTGAGGGTCCTGGAGCCTCTGCTAAAAAGGCCTAAGGATAAATATGTGTACTGGGTGTCTAATCAATGTTTTTTTAGATTTCCCGGTTGAAACAAATTATCTCCGGGTTTCTAAAATCAATGCCTTTCCTGTAATCTATTTTTCAAAAGGATGCAATATGTCCTCTTTCCTGCTGCTGGTTTTGTTTAGGGTCCTGGAGCCTCTGCTAAAAAGGCCTAAGGATAAATAAGTGTACTGGGTGTCTAATCAAGGTTTTTTTCTATTTCCCGGTTGCAACAAATTATCTCTCAGTTTCTAAAATCAATGCCTTTCCTGTAATCTATTATTCAAAAGGATGCCATACGTCCTCTTTCCTGCTGCTGTTTTTGTTGAGGCTCTGGGACCCTCTTATAAAAAGGCCTAAGGATAAATATGTGAACTGGGTGTCTAATCAATGTTTTTTTTAGATTTCCCGGTTGCAACAAATTATCTCTGGGTTTTCTAAAATCAATGCCTTAAATGTATTCTATTGTTCAAAAGGATGCCATATGTCCTCTTTCCTTTTTTTTTTTTTTCTCTGTATTTTTGTTTATTTTAACTGAAGCATGACTTCAGGAGTCAGGCGTGGTCCTAGGTAGTGGTTGTTAGCAGATTCTTTTCAATGCAAATTGCAATTGCCACAGCGTGCATAAAATGTGCGTCACCAGTCTCCAAATCTTACCTTTTTAATGCCAATTGATTTTGCCACAGCTGGAACAACAGTAAATAACATGTGCGTCACCACAGTCTCCAAAGCTGTTGTCAGATGTATACAAAAACACTGATAAAGTATTCCTTTCGGGGCAAAAAGAGATGGCTACCGGAACACTCCAGGAACTTCCCAAGAGTCGCTGTCTTGTGTTTCTGGTGATGTTGGAGACATCTGTGTTGTGTACAGGGAGGCCCAAAATCCTCTCCATCTCTGTGCACCACAGGACAGGACATCTTTGTCATCCATAAGCACAGGAAATTGCTGGCATTTTCCTTGCTTCAAGAAGTTCAGCTTTTGTGGTGATAGTACAGACTTTAATAAACTTTGGTTTCCTACCATACTCAAGACAATCTTGTAGTTCAAGCTTCGGACTTGCTGTGGGAAACAGTGGCCTGTCCATACCAGGAAGATGATTTAGACAGAAGTAACGATCTCTGCTTCCAGGTGACACATGTTTATCGTCAATCATCAAAGGGGTTGCATGGAGAATATGGCAGATGGCCCCTTATTCACATGTTTGTCCAGAGCCACAACATTTGCAAACAGCCAGAAGAAAGGTCGGTTCTCACCAGCCTTAAGTTGCGCTTCATTTACCAAATGCTGATATTCAAAAAATAGACAAACAGTGCCTTAAAAAAGACATTTGCGATTATGGATTCACCAGAGCAAGGTCATTGCAAGTACTTCCCACGATAACAAAATTAAAATGCCACAACTCTGCAATCTTCCCCTTCACATTATTATTGTCACACTCCCTTGTACTCCTATGCCCAGCTCCCTGCTCTTGTATTTGTTAAGGGTCCTGGAGCCTCTGCTAAAAAGGCCTAAGGATAAATAAGTGTACTGGGTGTCTAATCAATGTTTTTGTAGATTTCCCGGTTGCAACTAATTATCTCTGTGTTTCTAAAATCAATGCCTTTCCTGTAATCTATTATTCAAAAGGATGCCATATGTCCTCTTTCATGCTGTTGTTTCGGTTCAGGCTCCGGGACCCTCTGCTAAAAAGGCCTAAGGATAAATAAGTGTACTGGGTGTCTAATCAATGTTTTTTTCTATTTCCCGGTTGCAACTAATTTTCTCTGGGTTTCTAAAATCAATGCCTTTCCTGTAATCTATTATTCAAAAGGATGCCATATGTCCTCTTTCATGCTGTTGTTTTTGTTGAGGCTCCGGGACCCTCTTATAAAAAGGCCTAAGGATAAATAAGTGTACTGGGTGTCTAATCTATGTTTTTTTTAGATTTCAGGGTTGCAACAAATTATCCCCGGGTTTCTAAAATCAATGCCTTTCCTGTAATCTATTTTTCAAAAGGATGCCATATGTCCTCTTTCCTGCTGCTGGTTTTGTTGAGGGTCCTGGAGCCTCTGCCAAAAAGGCCTAAGGATAAATAAGTGTACTGGTTGTCTAATCATGTTTTTTAGATTTCACGGTTGCAACAAATTATCCCCGGGTTTCTAAAATCAATGCCTTTCCTGTAATCTATTTTTCGAAAGGATGCCATATGTCCTCTTTCCTGCTGCTGGTTTTGTTGAGGGTCCTGGAGCCTCTGCCAAAAAGGCCTAAGGATAAATAAGTGTACTGGTTGTCTAATCATGTTTTTTAGATTTCACGGTTGCAACAAATTATCCCCGGGTTTCTAAAATCAATGCCTTTCCTGTAATCTCTTTTTCAAAAGGATGCCATATGTCCTCTTTCCTGCTGCTGGTTTTGTTGAGGGTCCTGGAGCCTCTGCTAAAAAGGCCTAAGGATAAATAAGTGTACTGGGTGTCTAATCAAGTTTTTTTTAGATTTCACGGTTGCAACAAATTATCCCCGGGTTTCTAAAATCAATGCCTTTCCTGTAATCTATTTTTCGAAAGGATGCCATATGTCCTCTTTCCTGCTGCTGGTTTTGTTGAGGGTCCTGGAGCCTCTGCTAAAAAGGCCTAAGGATAAATATGTGTACTGGGTGTCTAATCAATGTTTTTTTAGATTTCCTGGTTGAAACAAATTATCTCCGGGTTTCTAAAATCAATGCCTTTCCTGTAATCTATTTTTCGAAAGGATGCCATATGTCCTCTTTCCTGCTGCTGGTTTTGTTGAGGGTCCTGGAGCCTCTGCTAAAAAGGCCTAAGGATAAATATGTGTACTGGCTGTCTAATCAATGTTTTTTTAGATTTCCCGGTTGAAACAAATTATCTCCGGGTTTCTAAAATCAATGCCTTTCCTGTAATCTATTTTTCAAAAGGATGCCATATGTCCTCTTTCCTGCTGCTGGTTTTGTTTAGGGTCCTGGAGCCTCTGCTAAAAAGGCCTAAGGATAAATAAGTGTACTGGGTGTCTAATCAAGGTTTTTTTCTATTTCCCGGTTGCAACAAATTATCTCTCAGTTTCTAAAATCAATGCCTTTCCTGTAATCTATTATTCAAAAGGATGCCATACGTCCTCTTTCCTGCTGCTGTTTTTGTTGAGGCTCTGGGACCCTCTTATAAAAAGGCCTAAGGATAAATATGTGAACTGGGTGTCTAATCAATGTTTTTTTTAGATTTCCCGGTTGCAACAAATTATCTCTGGGTTTTCTAAAATCAATGCCTTAAATGTATTCTATTGTTCAAAAGGATGCCATATGTCCTCTTTCCTTTTTTTTTTTTTTCTCTGTATTTTTGTTTATTTTAACTGAAGCATGACTTCAGGAGTCAGGCGTGGTCCTAGGTAGTGGTTGTTAGCAGATTCTTTTCAATGCAAATTGCAATTGCCACAGCGTGCATAAAATGTGCGTCACCAGTCTCCAAATCTTACCTTTTTAATGCCAATTGATTTTGCCACAGCTGGAACAACAGTAAATAACATGTGCGTCACCACAGTCTCCAAAGCTGTTGTCAGATGTATACAAAAACACTGATAAAGTATTCCTTTCGGGGCAAAAAGAGATGGCTACCGGAACACTCCAGGAACTTCCCAAGAGTCGCTGTCTTGTGTTTCTGGTGATGTTGGAGACATCTGTGTTGTGTACAGGGAGGCCCAAAATCCTCTCCATCTCTGTGCACCACAGGACAGGACATCTTTGTCATCCATAAGCACAGGAAATTGCTGGCATTTTCCTTGCTTCAAGAAGTTCAGCTTTTGTGGTGATAGTACAGACTTTAATAAACTTTGGTTTCCTACCATACTCAAGACAATCTTGTAGTTCAAGCTTCGGACTTGCTGTGGGAAACAGTGGCCTGTCCATACCAGGAAGATGATTTAGACAGAAGTAACGATCTCTGCTTCCAGGTGACACATGTTTATCGTCAATCATCAAAGGGGTTGCATGGAGAATATGGCAGATGGCCCCTTATTCACATGTTTGTCCAGAGCCACAACATTTGCAAACAGCCAGAAGAAAGGTCGGTTCTCACCAGCCTTAAGTTGCGCTTCATTTACCAAATGCTGATATTCAAAAAATAGACAAACAGTGCCTTAAAAAAGACATTTGCGATTATGGATTCACCAGAGCAAGGTCATTGCAAGTACTTCCCACGATAACAAAATTAAAATGCCACAACTCTGCAATCTTCCCCTTCACATTATTATTGTCACACTCCCTTGTACTCCTATGCCCAGCTCCCTGCTCTTGTATTTGTTAAGGGTCCTGGAGCCTCTGCTAAAAAGGCCTAAGGATAAATAAGTGTACTGGGTGTCTAATCAATGTTTTTGTAGATTTCCCGGTTGCAACTAATTATCTCTGTGTTTCTAAAATCAATGCCTTTCCTGTAATCTATTATTCAAAAGGATGCCATATGTCCTCTTTCATGCTGTTGTTTCGGTTCAGGCTCCGGGACCCTCTGCTAAAAAGGCCTAAGGATAAATAAGTGTACTGGGTGTCTAATCAATGTTTTTTTCTATTTCCCGGTTGCAACTAATTTTCTCTGGGTTTCTAAAATCAATGCCTTTCCTGTAATCTATTATTCAAAAGGATGCCATATGTCCTCTTTCATGCTGTTGTTTTTGTTGAGGCTCCGGGACCCTCTTATAAAAAGGCCTAAGGATAAATAAGTGTACTGGGTGTCTAATCTATGTTTTTTTTAGATTTCAGGGTTGCAACAAATTATCCCCGGGTTTCTAAAATCAATGCCTTTCCTGTAATCTATTTTTCAAAAGGATGCCATATGTCCTCTTTCCTGCTGCTGGTTTTGTTGAGGGTCCTGGAGCCTCTGCCAAAAAGGCCTAAGGATAAATAAGTGTACTGGTTGTCTAATCATGTTTTTTAGATTTCACGGTTGCAACAAATTATCCCCGGGTTTCTAAAATCAATGCCTTTCCTGTAATCTATTTTTCGAAAGGATGCCATATGTCCTCTTTCCTGCTGCTGGTTTTGTTGAGGGTCCTGGAGCCTCTGCCAAAAAGGCCTAAGGATAAATAAGTGTACTGGTTGTCTAATCATGTTTTTTAGATTTCACGGTTGCAACAAATTATCCCCGGGTTTCTAAAATCAATGCCTTTCCTGTAATCTCTTTTTCAAAAGGATGCCATATGTCCTCTTTCCTGCTGCTGGTTTTGTTGAGGGTCCTGGAGCCTCTGCTAAAAAGGCCTAAGGATAAATAAGTGTACTGGGTGTCTAATCAAGTTTTTTTTAGATTTCACGGTTGCAACAAATTATCCCCGGGTTTCTAAAATCAATGCCTTTCCTGTAATCTATTTTTCGAAAGGATGCCATATGTCCTCTTTCCTGCTGCTGGTTTTGTTGAGGGTCCTGGAGCCTCTGCTAAAAAGGCCTAAGGATAAATATGTGTACTGGGTGTCTAATCAATGTTTTTTTAGATTTCCTGGTTGAAACAAATTATCTCCGGGTTTCTAAAATCAATGCCTTTCCTGTAATCTATTTTTCGAAAGGATGCCATATGTCCTCTTTCCTGCTGCTGGTTTTGTTGAGGGTCCTGGAGCCTCTGCTAAAAAGGCCTAAGGATAAATATGTGTACTGGCTGTCTAATCAATGTTTTTTTAGATTTCCCGGTTGAAACAAATTATCTCCGGGTTTCTAAAATCAATGCCTTTCCTGTAATCTATTTTTCAAAAGGATGCCATATGTCCTCTTTCCTGCTGCTGGTTTTGTTTAGGGTCCTGGAGCCTCTGCTAAAAAGGCCTAAGGATAAATAAGTGTACTGGGTGTCTAATCAAGGTTTTTTTCTATTTCCCGGTTGCAACAAATTATCTCTCAGTTTCTAAAATCAATGCCTTTCCTGTAATCTATTATTCAAAAGGATGCCATACGTCCTCTTTCCTGCTGCTGTTTTTGTTGAGGCTCTGGGACCCTCTTATAAAAAGGCCTAAGGATAAATATGTGAACTGGGTGTCTAATCAATGTTTTTTTTAGATTTCCCGGTTGCAACAAATTATCTCTGGGTTCTCTAAAATCAATGCCTTAAATGTATTCTATTGTTCAAAAGGATGCCATATGTCCTCTTTCCTTTTTTTTTTTTTTTCTCGGTATTTTTGTTTATTTTAGAAAATTTAATGCACTTATAGGTTCACTAAGATTATGACTTTGCACACTGCCATTTTCCATGCAGCATTTTGACATGTCGTGTGATATGACTAGAAGAATGGTATGTTTTGAATCTGCTGAGCATAATAACAAAAAAAAATTTTTAATTTAACTTGAGTTACTAACTGAAGCATGACTTCAGGAGTCAGGCATGGTCCTAGGTAGTGGTTGTTAGCAGATTCTTTTCAATGCAAATTGCAATTGCCACAGCGTGCATAAAATGTGCGTCACCAGTCTCCAAATCTTACCTTTTTAATGCCAATTGATTTTGTCACAGCTGGAACAACAGTAAATAACATGTGCGTCACCACAGTCTCCAAAGCTGTTGTCAGATGTATACAAAAACACTGATAAAGTATTCCTTTCGGGGTGCAAAGAGATGGCTACCGGAACACTCCAGGAACTTCCCAAGAGTCGCTGTCTTGTGTTTCTGGTGATGTTGGAGACATCTGTGTTGTGTACAGGGAGGCCCAAAATCCTCATTTACCAAATGCTGATATTCAAAAAATAGACAAACAGTGCCTTAAAAAAGACATTTGCGATTATGGATTCACCAGAGCAAGGTCATTGCAAGTACTTCCCACGATAACAAAATTAAAATGCCACAACTCCGCAATCTTCCCCTTCACATTATTATTGTCACACTCCCTTGTACTCCTATGCCTAGCTCCCTGCTCTTGTATTTGTTAAGGGTCCTGGAGCCTCTGCTAAAAAGGCCTATGGATAAAGAAGTGTACTGGGTGTCTATTCAATGGGGCCTAGTTATCAAGCCGTCAACCTCAAATACGCTGGAATTCCGCAGCGTATTTGTGGCGAGGCTGATTCGCCTTAGTTATCAAAGGCTTGAGACCGGCAAAAGTAGAATTTTGTGACGTAAACTTCGATCCGCCGGACTCAGTCCGACACAGATCGATTCTTACGTCACTCCAGATGTTCCGCACACAAGTGCGGCACAATCTCACTACTTTTGCTAGTTATCAAAAAACTAGCAGGTACGCTCGGCACTTTTACGGCCCAGCGTACCTGGTTTTCAAACCGCCACCCCTGGAGGTGGCGGATCCCATAGGAATCAATGGGAGTCTGACCATAGCGAAAGTACAAGTTCGCTGCTGACAGACAAGCCATTGATTCCTATGGGAGCTGTCTACACCTAACACCCTAACATGTACCCCGAGTCTAAACACCGCTAATCTGACCCCCCCTACACCGCCGCAACTAAATAAAGTTATTACCCCCTAAACCGCCGCTCCCGGAGCCCACCGCAAGCTACTCTATACATATTAACCCCTAAACCGCCGCTCCCGGAGCCCACCGCAACTATAATAAATGTATTAACCCCTAAACCGCCACTCCCTGAACCTGCCGCAACCTATATTAAATGTATTAACCCCTATCCTGCCCCCCTACACCGTCGCCACCTATAATAAATTTATTGACCCCTATCCTGCCCCCCACTACGCCGCCGCCACTGTAATAAAATTATTAACCCCTAAACCTAAGTCTAACCCTAACCCTAACGCCCCCCTAACTTAAATATTAATTAAATAAATCTAAATAAATTAACTCTTATTAACTAAATGAATCCTATTTAAAACTAAATACTTACCTTTAAAATAAACCCTAATATAGCTACAATATAAATAATAATTATATTCTAGCTATCTTAGGATTTATATTTATTTTACAGGTAACTTTCAATTTATTTTAACCATGTACAATAACTATTAAATAGTTATTAACTATTTAATAGCTTACCTAGCTAAAATAAAGAGAAATGTACCTGTGAAATAAATCCTAACCTAAGTTACAATTACACCTAACACTACACTATACTTTAATAAAGTATTCCTATTTAAAAATAAATACTTACCTGTAAAATAAACCCTAAGATAGCTACAATATAATTAATAATTATATTATAGCTATCTTAGGATTTATATTTATTTTACAGGTAACTTTGTATGTATTTTAGCTAGTTAGAATAGTTATTAAATAGTTATTAACTATTTAATAACTACCTAGCTAAAAGAAATACAAAATTACCTGTAAAATAAATCCTAACCTAAGTTACAATTAAACCTAATACTACACTATCATTAAATTAACTAAATAAACTACCTACAAATAACTACAATTAAATACAATTACATAAACTAACTAAAGTACAAAAAATAAAATGCCCCAAAAAGTTCAGCTCTTTTGCCTGTAAAAGAAAAATACAACCCCCCCAACATTAAAACCCACCACCCACATACCACTAATCTAACCCAAACCCCCCTTACAAAAACCTAACACTAATCCCTTGAAGATCATCCTACCTTGAGTCGTCTTCACTCAGCCGAGCCACCGATGGAACTGAAGAGGACATCCGGAGCGGAAGAAGTTAATCCTCCAAGCGGCGCTGAAGAAATCTTCCATCCGATGAAGTCATCATCCAGGCGGCGCTGAAGAAGTCTTCGATCCGGCCGATGTCATCTTCAAAGAGGCGCTGAAGAGGTCTTCTATCCGGGCGAAGTCATCTTCCAAGCCGGGTCTTGAATTTTCCTTCCGCCGACGCGGAACCACCTTCTTCACCGACGGACTACGACGAATGACGGCTCTTTTAAGGGACGTCATCCAAGATGGCGTCCCCTCAATTCCGATTGGCTGATAGGATTCTATCAGCCAATCGGAATTAAGGTAGGAAAAATCTGATTGGCTGATGGAATCAGCCAATCAGATTGAGCTCGCATTCTATTGGCTGTTCCGATCAGCCAATAGAATGCGAGCTCAATCTGATTGGCTGATTGGATCAGCCAATCGGATTGAACTTGAATCTTATTGGCTGATTCCATCAGCCAATCAGATTTTCCTACCTTAATTCCGATTGGCTGATAGAATCCTATCAGCCAATCGGAATTGAGGGGACGCCATCTTGGATGACGTCCCTTAAAGGAGCCGTCATTCGTCGTAGTCCGTCGGTGAAGAAGGTGGTTCCGCGTCGGCGGAAGGAAGATTCAAGACCCGGCTTGGAAGATGACTTCGCCCGGATAGAAGACCTCTTCAGCGCCTCTTTGAAGATGACATCGGCCGGATCGAAGACTTCTTCAGCGCCGCCTGGATGATGACTTCATCGGATGGAAGATTTCTTCAGCGCCGCTTGGAGGATTAACTTCTTCCGCTCCGGATGTCCTCTTCAGTTCCATCGGTGGCTCGGCTGAGTGAAGACGACTCAAGGTAGGATGATCTTCAGGGGATTAGTGTTAGGTTTTTGTAAGGGGGGTTTGGGTTAGATTAGGGGTATGTGGGTGATGGGTTTTAATGTTGGGGGGGGGTTGTATTTTTCTTTTACAGGCAAAAGAGCTGAACTTTTTGGGGCATGCCCCCACAAATGGCCCTTTTAAGGGCTGGTAAGGTAAAAGAGCTTTGAAATTTATTTAATTTCGAATAGGGTAGGGATTTTTTTTATTTTGGGGGGTTTGTTATTTTATTAGGGGGCTTAGATTAGGTGTAAGTAGCTTAAAATTGTTGTAATATTTTTAACATGTTTGTAACTTACTTTTTTATTTTTTGTAACTTAGCTTTTTTTATTTTTTGTACTTTAGTTAGTTTATGTAATTGTATTTAATTGTAGTTATTTGTAGGTAGTTTATTTAGTTAATTTAATGATAGTGTAGTATTAGGTTTAATTGTAACTTAAGTTAGGATTTATTTTACAGGTAATTTTGTATTTCTTTTAGCTAGGTAGTTATTAAATAGTTAATAACTATTTAATAACTATTCTAACTAGCTAAAATAAATACAAAGTTACCTGTAAAATAAATATAAATCCTAAGATAGCTATAATATAATTATTAATTGCATTGTAGCTATCTTAGGGTTTATTTTACAGGTAAGTATTTAGTTTTAAATAGGAATAATTTATTAAAGTATAGTGTAGTGTTAGGTGTAATTGTAACTTAGGTTAGGATTTATTTCACAGGTACATTTCTCTTTATTTTAGCTAGGTAAGCTATTAAATAGTTAATAACTATTTAATAGTTATTGTACATGGTTAAAATAAATTGAAAGTTACCTGTAAAATAAATATAAATCCTAAGATAGCTAGAATATAATTATTATTTATATTGTAGCTATATTAGGGTTTATTTTAAAGGTAAGTATTTAGTTTTAAATAGGATTCATTTAGTTAATAAGAGTTAATTTATTTAGATTTATTTAATTAATATTTAAGTTAGGGGGGCGTTAGGGTTAGACTTAGGTTTAGGGGTTAATCATTTTATTACAGTGGCGGCGGCGTAGTGGGGGGCAGGATAGGGGTTAATAAATTTATTATAGGTGGCGACGGTGTAGGGGGGGCAGATTAGGGGTTAATAAATTTATTATAGGTGGCGACGGTGTAGGGGGGGCAGGATAGGGGTTAATAGGTTTAATATAGGTTGCGGCGGGTTCATGGAGCGGCGGTTTAGGGGTTAAACTATTTATTTAGTTGCGGAGAGGTGCGGGATCAGCAGGATAGGGGTTAATAATTTTATAATAGAGGGCGACGGTATAGGGGGGGCAGGATAGGGGTTACTAGGTATAATGTAGGTGGCAGCGGTGTCCGGGAGCGGCGGTTTAGGGGTTAATACATTTATAGGACTTGCGGCAGGGTCTAGGAGCGGCGGTTTAGGGGTTAATACATTTATAAGAGTTGCGGCAGGGTCTAGGAGCGGCGGTTTAGGGGTTAGTAACTTTATTTAGTTGCGGGAGGCTCCGGGGCGCCGGTATAGGGGGTAGAACAGTGCAGTTTAGTGTGAGTGCTTAGTGACAGGCTAGCAATAAAGCTGGGAAAAAGCCGAAGGGCAGCGAGATCGGATGAGTGATAACTGTCACAGTCCGCTGCTCATCGCCCCGCGGCTTTTTGACAGCTTTATTTGATAACTTAGGCGTATTTTTTAAGGTCCGCGGCGGCGAAGGTAGGCGAGCTTAGGCGGACGTATTGGGCCGGCGAAGCCAGAAAAGTAGACGGCTTGATAACTACCCCCCAATGTTTTTTTAGATTTCCCGGTTGCAACTAATTATCTCTGTGTTTCTAAAATCAATGCCTTTCCTGTAATCTATTATTCAAAAGGATGCCATATGTCCTCTTTCATGCTGTTGTTTCGGTTGAGGCTCCGGGACCCTCTTATAAAAAGGCCTAAGGATAAATAAGTGTACTGGGTGTCTAATCAATGTTTTTTTCTATTTCCCGGTTGCAACTAATTATCTCTGGGTTTCTAAAATCAATGCCTTTCCTGTAATCTATTATTCAAAAGGATGCCATATGTCCTCTTTCATGATGTTTTTTCTGTTGAGGCTCCGGGAGCCTCTTATAAAAAGGCCTAAGGATAAAGAAGTGTACTGGGTGTCCAATCAATGTTTTTTTCTATTTCCCGGTTCAGATAAATTATCTCTGGGATTCATAAATCAATGCCTTTCCTGTAATCTATTTTTCAAAAGGATGCCATATGTCCTCTTTCATGCTGTTGTTTCTGTTGAGGCTCCGGGAGCCTCTTTTAAAAAGGCCTAAGGATAAAGAAGTGTACTGGGTGTCCAATCAATGTTTTTTTCTATTTCCCGGTTCATATAAATGATCTCTGGGATTCTAAAATCAATGCCTTAACTGTAATCAATTGTTCACAAGGATGCCATATGTCCTCTTTCATTCTGTTGCTTCTTTTGAGGCTCCGGGACCCTCTTATGAAAAAGCCTAAGGATAAAGAAATGTACTGGGTGTCCAATCAATGTTTTTTTTTATTTCACAGTTGCAAAAAAATTATCTATGGCTTTCTAAAATCTATGCCTTACCTGTCATCTATTGTTCAAAAGGATGCCATATGTCCTCTTTCCTGCTGTTGTTTTTATTCGGGGTCCGGAACACTATTCTAAAAAGGCCGAAGGAGAACGACCTGTACTGTACTGGGTGTCCAATCCTGTTTTTGTTTTCAATTTCACGGTTCATAATAAATATCACTGTTTAACTAAAATCAATGCCATACCTGTACTCTGTTGTTCAAAAGGATGGCATATGTGGTGTTTCATTATGTTGTGGTTGTTGAGGGTCGTGGCCGTGGGACAGCATATAAAATGGCTGAAGGAGAACAACCTGTATAGCCTTGCTCCTCTTTTTAGGCAGTCCAGCTCTTTGCATACATGCCCACAGACTCTGTAACGCATGCCTCTTTTAGGGAGAGGTGCAGCCATAATGCAGGGTCAGAGCCTCTGCCTGCAACTGTTATACTCGATTTTGCGAAAGGAAGTAACCTTACCATGGTTCCCTGCACGCACGTATTGTTGTTATATTTTGGTGAGGGTAATCATGATGGCCATGTAGACCACCACAGAGATTCCTGGAAGTAACAGGAATGAGATGAAAGTGCTAAGAATAGTACTACTTAAAACAACCGAGTTAGCCATGGGTGTTAATCCAAGACCGCTTGGCTTTATTTTTGTTTTGGGTGCGGCTAATCATGCAGGCTATATAGATCTGCCACCATTCGGTGTTGTATCAGCTATTTAACTAATAAGAACAGAACTACCAAAATACAGCCAATGAAGGGCCTTATGAAGACTTAGCCAAGGTTGGATTGTAGTATTTGGTTAGGCTAATCATGATGGCCATGTAGACCACCACTGAGAGTCCTGGAAGTAACAGGGATGAGATGAAAGTGCTAATAATAGTACTACTTGAAACAACCAAGTTAGCCATGGGTGTTAATCCAAGACCGCTTGGCTTTATTTTTGTTTTGGGTGCGGCTAATCATGCAGGCCATATGGAGCTGCCACCATTCGGTGTTGTATCAGCTATCAAACTAATAAGAACAGAACTACCAAAATACAGCCAATGAAGGGCCTTATGAAGACTGAGCCAAGGTTGGATTGTAGTATTTGGTTAGGCTAATCATGATGGCCATGTAGACCACCACCAAGAGTCCTGGAAGTAACAGGGATGAGATGAAAGTGCTAAGAATAGTACTACTTGAAACAACCGAGTTAGCCATGGGTGTTAATCCAAGACCGCTTGGCTTTATTTTTGTTTTGGGTGCAGCTAATCATGCAGGCCATATGGAGCTGCCACCATTCGGTGTTGTATCAGCTATTAAACTAATAAGAACAGAACTACCAAAATACAGCCAATGAAGGGCCTTATGAAGACTGAGCCAAGGTTGGATTGTAGTATTTGGTTAGGCTAATCATGATGGCCATGTAGACCACCACCGAGAGTCCTGGAAGTAAAAGGGATGAGATGAAAGTGCTAAGAATAGTACTACTTGAAACAACAGAGTTAGCCATGGGTGTTAATCCAAGACCGCTTGGATTTATTTTTGTTTTGGGTGCGGATAATCATGCAGGCCATATAGAGCTGCCACCATTCGGTGTTGTATCAGCTATAAAAATAATAAGAACTGTACTATCAAAATACAGCCAATGAAGGGCCTATGAAGACTGACAAAGGTTGGATTGTAGTATTTTGTTCGGCTAATCATGATGGCCATGTAGACCACCCGTAACAGGGATGAAAGTGCTAAGAATAGTACTAATTGAAACAACCGAGTTAGGCATGGGTGTTAGTCTAAGACCACTCGGCTTTTTTTGGGGTTTGGGTGCAGCTAATCATGAAGGCCAGATAGACCTGCCACCATTTGGTGTTGTAACAGGTATTAAACTGCAAAGAACAGTACTACTTAACACAACCTACTTACCATGGGTCCCAGAGCATATGTTTGGTTATTATATTTTGTAAGGGTAATCATGCAGGCCATATAGACCTCCACCGATAGGGTGAGTATGAGTAACAGCTATTAAAATGCTAAGGACAGGACATCCAACATGGCCACAACAGTGTGAAGCTCAGAGTAGCTAAACTTCTGGGATTAGATCTTCGAACATTGAGGGAGCTATTATCCGGCTGCAAGGTGATAAATAGATGGCTAAACATCCCTGCAAGCTATTAATGTAATCGCCACAGCTGTTTGGGTACCCGGTGAGACAAAAATTGAGTCGTTATAGCAGATCCGTAACTACGCCACAATTCCTAGGATTTAGCCGCACCATCGCAGCCTTTCTACATAAAGAGACTCATCACAAAGCACAACAAAAGTTCAAAGGCGAGAAGTCTGAGCCTGTGTGAGACCGGTACTCGACCCTTCTGCAAAGCGTTGTGAATGATAGCAAGTGGAACATACTCCCCGACTACTGTAAATATGGCACATTTGTCGTACAAGACCCTTCAGGCACTTTTTTCAGCGCAACTCACCCAGGTGGCAGAAGCGGTGAACGCTGTAATACGCTCCCACATGCGTGGGTTCTCGGTGGATAAGGCAGCTGCACTACAAGGGGACAGGAGACGGAAACTCCCCACCCAGAGTCCCAGCAAGTGGGTTGTATTTGACCCCAAAAGTCGGGAGCCCACTAAGAAGAAAGTGCCTTCATTTACTTTGGCCCGCAGCGAGTTGACTGTAGAGGTACAAGCAGGGCGAGACAATAGAGCAGCGGGTCGAGACCACGCAATGGTGCGACTGATCACTCAGAGGCCTGCGGATAAGCCTGCAGCAGTAAAATGTGGCATGGGCTATGTGCTGAAGCCAGAGGCTCCACGACAGTTATCTTTGGAACTGATGATGGAAACAAAAATGGAAGCGACCTATATGAGACAAGAGCTGCTACCTCTAGAGCTGGTAAGGCTGCGTCCTATATTTTCTCCTGCCTGGTGCCCTAGCAATAAGACTGGTGTAGGATGAAAGTACTGGTCCTTTGTATATTCAGGCTGTCTCCCAAATGGACTCATGGCTTCTCACTGGACATAACTATAGGCTTGGGCCTTGAACTTTTGATTACGACTGATCCTGTTAGAACAAAGTACTAGTCCTCTGTAAATCTAGGATATCTCCCGACTGGTCTCTTTGCTTCTCACTGGATATAACTACAGGTTTAAGACTTAAGTTTTTGATTACGATTACATTTTTTAGAGCTCTTGAGATAAGAGAATATGATGACCACAGGTCTGAACTACTGCTCTTCAAGTATAACGACTTATTTGCCTTAGCTATAATCCATTCACTGATAGTTTGAGACTTTTTATTGCATGCTGTGTATTGCCTGATAATGAGCCTGTGCCGGCTCTTAGATACTAATAGCATAAAGTCATTGTAAATATACTTGCAGTTTATGAATGTAGGGGAATACAGATAGTCTTTTTTGCTGACTACTTAGCTATTGTAGGCATGAATGTTGTATCTTAATGTCCACAAATCTTTGTCCTGATAACAGCTCACTGTATCACAAGCTACTTTAGGAACTTTCTTTTAGCTTTCAAGACCGTATAGTTTAATGTGGAAATGTTGCCAAGTTACTGGTGTACAATAAGTCAGCATAAGAATTACAAAACCTGATTTGAAATGGCTATCTTGAATCCCCTATTCTTGTCCTCTATCTGTACAAATTAACTGTTACATGGGATATAGCCTATATGTTTACTGAACCACCTAATCTCCTGTGCCATATACTTGATGGGGCTGTTAATTCTACACAAACTTCCTGTTAGGACAAATGTTACACATCTGTTTGCTGAGGTGCCAGGAAACTAGATTAGGGGCTGTGCATATTTATTTTTTTACGAGAGAGAGTATTCCATCCTTTCACATTGTCTGATCTTGTAATGTCGTTGCTAGTGGCAAGGGCCCTAAATTAGGCATACTGAACCTTTAGTTATATTATCTGGGTCATTTCACTCTCTCATTGAATGAAACTCCATTGAGACTACTACAGAACCGTTAGAAGGAGGGCTGGTTACTTTTGAAGCGAGAACTTAGAATTAATCTACCTCGCTGTTTTACTACTATTATGCTGGTTACTGATGGCACCTGGGATATTGGTTGCGTTTTCACCTATTCTGTGGGTTAGTGGGGAACCCCAGGAGAGGCATTTTCATGTGGGCCCAAGACGTGGAGGTCGCAAAAGTCACCTTACTACCGTATTGGGTATAGGTTACCGATATAATAAATTCAATGATACCGATAAATCCTTTATATGTTTCTGTCCGGTCTGGGGGTTTGAGGGGGCCCCTAGATGGGATTTTCATATGTTACTATTATACTTTGATACATTATTATCATTTCTCTATTATCCGAGACAATTTCTACATAACTTGTGTTTCTCCTTCTGGTCCAGTGGCCAGGGTCCTGGGGGAGTTCACACAAAGGTAAGCTAACCCATACTTATGTCAACCTAAACACAATTAACTTAGGTCTTCATTACACAGTGAGAGGTAGCAATGCTGAAAGTGTTGATTTCCATTAACATGGGAATCCTATTTGAAGGCGGATGACGTATTATTAGGGAGATAACCTATTCCCATAGGATAGCTGTAGGCTTTATCTGTTCAGCCTAGTTATGTGGTGCAGCAAGGTCCCATAATGTTCATGAAGGGGGTCCAGTTTTATTAGGGTTGCCACCTCAGCCATGTTTTCCTGGACACTTATGAGTTACACATTCTGCAGGGTGTGCAGGGAGGAACATGTATTGTGTTTGTGGACAGCACTATTCATATTCCTTCCTGCACAACCTGCAGCATGTGTAACTTATAAGTTTTCTGTATTTTAAGGGACGGGTGGCAACCCTAAGTTTTATGCAACCCGTATTAGTCTCAGGCTCATTATATTATAAAAGTGGGTATGGGCTCACCCATTACCCTTACAATGTGCTACACCCAATCATTTTCATTTTTATGTTGCTTCCACTAGGTACCTCATACCATTTCATCTCCCCCCCCACCCTTATATCTATAGAACCCACGCCAAGGTTCAAAGTAGGCGAACTATTTTCGCCGCAAACTTTCCCATCCCAAAGCAGTATTAATTTCTCCACTGACTAGTTTTAACTTGTTTTTTACCCGAGCAGGTAAATATGATTTCATACCATGATTATTTACATGCTTAGGGGATACTATCTGTGCCTGTTGGGACCCTTGGGGACTTCTTTATTGATTTACTTAATTTAATGCTTTTGTTTCTTGCATCAAGGGTCCTATATAGCTTATTCATATTACCTTTTCCAGTTTGTGTATTATTTCGGACCTGCGTGTCCGAATCTCTTGTTTATATCTTTTGGAACAGGGGGCCTGTGTGCCCCCAGTTGTCACTTTTATTTTTTTTCAAACCAAATAAAAATGTTTAAAAAAAAATTTAAAAAAAATGCTACGGACATTACTAATTAACACAACATAGTTACCATGGGTCGCAGACTAAGAGCAGATGTCTTATTATTATATTTTGTATGGGTAATCATCCAGGCCGTATAGACCTCACCAAATAGGGGGAGTTACAGAGATTAAAGTGCTAAGAATGGTAGTACTTAAAACACAACCTAGTTAAAATGGGTACCAGACCGCATGTCTTATTATTATATTTTTTCAGGGTAATCAGGCAGGCCATATAGACCACCCCCGATAGGGGGGGTAACAGGGATTAAAGTGCTAAGAAAAGTACTAATTAACACAAGCTAGTTATCATGGGTCCAACACCGTGTGTCTTGATGTTATACTTTGTCAGGGTAATCATGCAGGCCATATAGACCACCCCCGATAGGGGGGGTTACAGGGATTAAAGTGCTAAGAAAAGTACTAATTAACACAAGCTAGTTATCATGGGTCCAACACCGTGTGTCTTGATGTTATACTTTGTCAGGGTAATCATGCAGGCCATATAGACCTCCCTTGATAGGGGGAGTAACATGGATTACAGTTATAAGAATAGTACTACTTAAACACAACCTAATTACCATGGGTCCAAGACCAGATGTTTTCTTATTATACTTTCTCAGGCTAATCATGCAGGCCATATAGAGCTCCAACAAAAGGGGGGGGTAAGAGGGATTCAAGTGATAAGAAAAGTTTTACTTAACACAACAAAATTACCATGGGTCCCAGACCGCGTGTCTTGTTGTTATACTTTGTCAGGGTAATCATAACCGCCATATAGACCTCCACCAATAGGGGGAGTTACAGGGCTGAAAGTGCGAAGTTGGGTCCAAGACCGCATGTTTAATTATTAGACTTTATCAGGGTAATTATATATCTAACAAATCTATCTATTTCTCTTCTATCGATTCTATCTAACTATCAATCTATGTATATCTATCTATCCTATCTATCAATCTATCTTCTGTCTGGGATGTTTTGAGACAGCCACTTGTGTTTCTGACAAATTTGAAGTAGGAGGACAGAAAAATCATCTTCTTCCATCTCCCGGTTCCACAAATGAAGGCCATATAGACCTCATCTGATAGGGGGAGTAACAGGTTGTAGTAAAATGTTAAGAATATTACTACTTAACACACCACGGGTCACAGACCACATGTCTTATTGTTATACTCTGTCAGGGAAATTATATATATTTCAAATCAATTTATTTATATATCAAATCGATCGAACTATCAAACGTATCGATCAAATGTAGATTGCATCTATTGATCGATGTAATTCGTATCTATAAAATGTATATTAAATATTTTGGTTGATGTCATTCGTATCTATAAAATATATATTGTATCTTTGATTCGATAACATTCGTATCTATCAAATGTATATTGCATCTATTGATCGATGTAATTCGTATCGATCAAATGTATATTGCGTCTATTGAGCTATGTACAGTGTATCGATCATATGTATATTGCATCGATTGAGCTATGTAATCTATGTATCTATCTATCAAATCTATCTATCTCGTGGTTGTGCAAGTGGACTGTTTGCGGTTGATTGCGGTGCGTAACACTTGGAGTTTGCTCTGTCACTGTGATGCGGCCGTAACCCTTACACTACCTGATAGATACGACATCATAACTGATGTTTTAAAGCACGTTATTGCAAACAATTTGGGAATGTTAGTTGATTTAGGCCCATTATGGGTTAAAAGCAGACTCTGCATAAACTATGTAATTTTCCATGGGAGTTTTGCCATGGATCCCCCTCCAGCATGCCACAGTTCAGGTGTTAGTACCCTTGAAACAACTTTTCCATCACTATTGTGGCCAGAAAGAGTCCTTGTAGGTTTTAAAGTTCGCCTGCCTATTGAAGTCAATGGCGGTTCCCGCGGTTCGCGAACAATACCGGAAGTTCGAGTCCGCCGTTCACGAACCGAAAATTTTAGGTTCGCGACATCACTAGCGGTGAAGCACACAATAGTGCTAATGGGGCAAGTTCTGTGGTTTTACTCAGATGATATTGCACTTAGAGGTGCCTCTGTTTGTTTCCTCTTTTAGGAATCTGATCTACTTCTGATGACTTCACCAGAGAACTGCCTGTCACATCGAGACTTTCTGTTTGGGACTTTTTGGGGTTTACCCCAGTTTCTGCTGATTTGTGTTTAACCCTTTGAATATCCTTTTAGGGGGTTTATCTCCATCTTCATATATACCGCCAGTTTGTTTTAAGAGTGCCTCCTATGAGTATTTGAGGGACACCTTCTGTGACTCTCTCTTACTTTAGTATAGATATAATATATATATATATATATATATATATATACAGGGAGTGCAGAATTATTAGGCAAATGAGTATTTTGACCACATCATCCTCTTTATGCATGTTGTCTTACTCCAAGCTGTATAGGCTCGAAAGCCTACTACCAATTAAGCATATTAGGTGATGTGCATCTCTGTAATGAGAAGGGGTGTGGTCTAATGACATCAACACCCTATATCAGGTGTGCATAATTATTAGGCAACTTCCTTTCCTTTGGCAAAATGGGTCAAAAGAAGGACTTGACAGGCTCAGAAAAGTAAAAAATAGTGAGATATCTTGCAGAGGGATGCAGCACTCTTAAAATTGCAAAGCTTCTGAAGCGTGATCATCGAACAATCAAGTGTTTCATTCAAAATAGTCAACAGGGTCGCAAGAAGCGTGTGGAAAAACCAAGGCGCAAAATAACTGCCCATGAACTGAGAAAAGTCAAGCGTGCAGCTGCCAAGATACCACTTGCCACCAGTTTGGCCATATTTCAGAGCTGCAACATCACTGGACTGCCCAAAAGCACAAGGTGTGCAATACTCAGAGACATGGCCAAGGTAAGAAAGGCTGAAAGACGACCACCACTGAACAAGACACACAAGCTGAAACATCAAGACTGGGCCAAGAAATATCTCAAGACTGATTTTTCTAAGGTTTTATGGACTGATGAAATGAGAGTGAGTCTTGATGGGCCAGATGGATGGGCCTGTGGCTGGATTGGTAAAGGGCAGAGAGCTCCAGTCCGACTCAGATGCCAGCAAGGTGGAGGTGGAGTACTGGTTTGTGCTGGTATCATCAAAGATGAGCTTGTGGGGCCTTTTCGGGTTGAGGATGGAGTCAAGCTCAACTCCCAGTCCTACTGCCAGTTTCTGGAAGACACCTTCTTCAAGCAGTGGTACAGGAAGAAGTCTGCATCCTTCAAGAAAAACATGATTTTCATGCAGGACAATGCTCCATTACACGCGTCCAAGTACTCCACAGCGTGGCTGGCAAGAAAGGGTATAAAAGAAGAAAATCTAATGACATGGCCTCCTTGTTCACCTGATCTGAACCCCATTTAGAACCTGTGGTCCATCATCAAATGTGAGATTTACAAGGAGGGAAAACAGTACACCTCTCTGAACAGTGTCTGGGAGGCTGTGGTTGCTGCTGCACGCAATGTTGATGGTGAACAGATCAAAACACTGACAGAATCCATGGATGGCAGGCTTTTGAGTGTCCTTGCAAAGAAAGGTGGCTATATTGGTCACTGATTTGTTTTTGTTTTGTTTTTGAATGTCAGAAATGTATATTTGTGAATGTTGAGATGTTATATTGGTTTCACTGGTAAAAATAAATAATTGAAATGGGTATATATTTGTTTTTTGTTAAGTTGCCTAATAATTATGCACAGTAATAGTCACCTGCACACACAGATATCCCCCTAAAATAGATATAACTAAAAACAAACTAAAAACTACTTCCAAAACTATTCAGCTTTGATATTAATGAGTTTTTTGGGTTCATTGAGAACATGGTTGTTGTTCAGTAATAAAATTAATCCTCAAAAATACAACTTGCCTAATAATTCTGCACTCCCTGTATATATATATATATATATATATATATATATATATATATATAGAGAGAGAGAGAGAGAGAGAGAGAGAGAGAGAGAGAGAGAGAGAGAGAGAGAGAGAGAGAGAGAGAGAGAGAGAGAGAAAGAAACAACAAATGATGAAGGTATGCAAAACATTAATTATTAACAACTATATCCTACTACCTATGAACTTCTTATTAACTATTTACAAATCTAACCAAAAAAACTATCAACTATTTCTTATTAACTATGAGCTACTTACTTTTAACTCTTAACTATTTACTAATATCTATGAACTACTAGCTTATCTATACTACCTATATCCATCTAATAACAAATAATTTAGAGTACTTTTCCATTGCCGGACTGCCACTGTCAGCAAATTGCACTAGATTTTTTGTCCATCATTGCCAAATTACTGTAGTAGCTGAAATTCACTCTCTGGGGATTCAAGGGGGTGAAGTGTCAATCCACAAGTTTCACTTGGGGTGGATGCCAGAAGAATTGGGGCAGAGCACCACCTCCAGCATCCACCCCAAATTAAATTTGTGGATTGAAGCTTCACCCCCCTTGATCCCCCCAGACGGAGGCAACAAAGAGAGTGGAGATGGGGGAATTTCAGCTTCTACACTACTTTGGCAATAAAGGAACAAACTTTTAATGTGCAGAGTGGTGCTCCATTAATGGAAAAGTACCCTAACTTTTTTCTAAAAGCATGTCACCTATTTGCAAAACAACTATGCAATATTATTAACCCTTTAAACGAAAGTCAGAACTGCAATGCATGTTTAGGAGAAATATTATTTATATACATCATATCATTAATCACTTCAGATCATCCTTTTTTTGAGAAAATGTGCAAATTAATAGATTAAGACCAACCTTTTGACAAGGTATAATTGTCTGCTGAGAAAGTTAATTTTAAAGAATAGTGAAAGTCTTTAAAATTAATACATATATGGCATTAACCCATTTTTAAACATTTGCAGATGTTGTGAAAAAGGATGAGATCCTAGACGTTCAAGCTGAGCCTACAAAATCTGATGCATGTAAAGAAACTGAATCAAGTTTTACAGATATGAGAGAAACATTTGTTGAGAACATGTACTACTTAAGGAAATGTGTGCATAATAATTTCAAAAGAATCCTTAAAAATCAAAGTAGGCAAATTCAGTTACTACAACATGTATTGGATACCGTGCAATCTTCCAGGGAACTGATTAAAAAAGGACTTTATGGTTGGCTTGCAGTAGCTTCTTTCCTTTAAGAAAATATAAATCATGATGTATTTATGTTGAATAATGTTATGTTTTGTTTTTTATAAAAAAATATTTTTGTCATACTTCAAGCACTTTAGTAAAAAAAAAAGAATCATGCTTTCTTTGCAGTGACTTCTTTATTCTCTTGGGTGATTCTGAGGGAGAAAACTGTCATGCACCACATTTTAATTTTACAGGGGCCTGTCACTTGTGTTTTGTGCTAGCTGTACATATGAGTCACTGGGTTATGCAGGGCTAAATTTACATTCTGTCATTATACTAATTTTACACAGAACATATACGTTTTGTTTGTCCCAAAAAGATGATTTCCAAAGTTTATCCACATCTGCTTGATATGTCTCATTTAGTAATATGACCCTTGGCAGATTATCTCAGTGATTATATTTCCATCAAAGGCTGACCTTAATTGAAAAGTAAGATATGTACATTTAAACATTAATCTATGACTAAATCTTCCAATACAAAGCACCAAGTCCCTAAAATACTGGGCTCAATTCCTCTGTCAAAATGTCCACCTCTGTCATGTCACAGCAGCATGCACATGAAAGTCATAAATAAAGTATGCTAACCCTCTGAAGGTCTTTGGTTCCATGAAGAGGAAGTAAAAACTCCTCAGGTTTGCTAATGTTAGTATCCTATGTTTGGAGTTTCCCTGTGAAGATCCCGCCACTGTTGCTGCTGACCCTGCCACCAGCCTTCTGTTCTGTCAGTGATTGAGTGCACTTTTGATGCACAGAGTGTTGAAATGTCTCTTGCTGTTTCATGCTGGCACATATTTAGTACACACATATGTCTGAGTGCATTTAAAAGGGACCTCCAATCCTCTACTGTCCATTGTAAATGTATGTATGCGTGCTGTGCATTAATACTGAACAATGATCGCCACTCTATGGCCTCCAACTGTGGCCACACAGATGAGTGCCTAAGGATATGGTGGTTATGAATGGATCCAGGATACTTTGCAAACACTTTCACAAAGTGCATTTTGCCATTTCACACAAAGTGGACATTGACTGAATGAAAGTGTTGGTGGATGCGATATGTCATTTGCTGGATCCATGGTGGCCGCAGAGCAATATGGGTGCAGTGTATTGTTCCCCACACATTAGATATGCCTCCCATATTCTATTAGTACATCATGAGATCAGGCCAAGCATCCTTTGTGTGATGGAATCCTATGACAGGATATCAGTTGTTGAGGATGACATTCCTAAATTCCCGATTCCAACAGTGAAAGTGCCTTGCGTCATCCTTTATGACATAGTATAAACTAATAATGTGCTGCGTATAGATGCTGTAAGTGTCATAAACCTCAGAATCAGTGAGTGCACACACCCTGCACATGTGGGCAAAAAATACTGGCATGTATTGAGACAGAGTTGTTCACGAGCAATTGAACAAGCAAACTCAGTATCCATATTTGCACAGCCAAATAGCAAAGCCAATTAGTCAATCAAAAGAGCAGTGCTACACAATGGTGATCAAAAAGTCAAGAATGGCCTGATAGGCCAAGCTGGTAATCTGGGACATATTGACTGTGATTGTTGTCTAATTTCTAGTACACTAGACCTAAGTGAGCACCTTAGTAATGGTTCTTGACCATATGCAGATGAAACATATTGAAAACATAGAAGCCCAATTATTTAACCAGAGGTGGGAGCTGTGGGTAAAAAATCATGACATTTGCTCGATAGCATTGCTGCATGTTTGTGGCCCATTGAAAAGATAGGACATGACATTTTTTAAAGCTAGCAAAGCTTAGTTTGCGATAATCTAACCACCACTGAACTCGTAATATGGGTGGGTGGTAAAACCTCAACCACCAGCTTGCGAATGCGTGCATAAAGTGCCACTTGTAATCTAGCCCTTATTGAACATGTCCTTGAGTTTCAGTTCATGAAGTTCAGTTACTTCCTTGCTTTTGACGTAGATTTAATGTTTTAGAAATCCTTCCTACCTTAGCTCTTATCTTCCTAATCTTGGATGCAATGGATACACCAAGAGCAGCACAAACTGAGTCAACTTTCTAGTTGAGAGTCCTTACTATTCTCCATACATGTGTCTTTTTCAATCACAAATATTTTTGTGGCAGGTGGGACACAGTGACCTATCAAGGATAAGTTTTAGATGATAGTTCTTTTTCTTTGATATGTGTTTTAACTGTATTTCTCATAGTCCTTTTGTAATAGTTTTTTGTGATATTCCAAAGGATTACAATAACTGTTACCAAATAGGTGATGATATGTCAATATAATTTTTTTTCATGTTACTTAAAAACTGATATAACATCACATCCTACTCTTGAACACCATAACTCCTTTTTTATTTAGCTGTTGTCACTTTTTTATCACAGGAGAGACAACACCATAGCTCCGTTTATGACACTGTCCATTTGTTAAACACTCAATTGGACACTGTATTTCCATATTTGGATAAAAATCTATTCATGCATCACTTGAAACTAACATACTTCAGCTCCTAGCATCTAACTCACATTAATGCCACCAATGTGACAAGATGTGTCCACACACTTACAGGTTTGAGCATGCCCAGACATGCAGAGAAAAGTCTTACTACCTTAACGTCATGTTTGTGCCTGTACCGACATGATAAATTATGCTTCATTGATGCCAATATCAAATGTAACATTTTAGACCTCACTGACAATAATAAAGATATATTTATTTATTTTTTAAATAAATTTTTATCGAGGTTATGAGAAATGGTACATATAATAGTCATCCAATGACAATAAGAACAAAACATTTAAACACATATTATATACCACAAATATTAGAAAGAAATAGAGAAATAATAACTCTGGGCATAAATTCTGAGTATCTAAGAGAGAATATGAATGCAATAACTACGAAACATACCATTATATCTAGTGTTCACATTACTAGTATTGTAGCTAAAGGGGTTTACAATAAGTATTTAGCCGATAAAAAATATAGCATTGTGTGTCAAGCTCAGCTAGAAAGTCATTGATGGATAATGGAACCTCATTTTTATATTATTTAAATATTAAATTATTTAAATATAGAATATGGTCTCCAACTTGTCAGAAAGAACAATCACATAATTGTTTAGTCTAGTAAAGTTAAGGCAAGTGTGGATTAGGTTTTGTTTGGTCGCTTTTGGACCAAATTAGCGAGGAGGGGGAAAGGAAATTCAGCGGGCAAGAGCCACTCTAGTTGAGGTAGGGGAGGGAATGGGGAGCGGAGCTATATAGGGTACCAGAGTGGTGAAGTAGAGGGATTGATTGAGGGTGTGTTGCATGGTTATAAAGGTGAACTTCAAGGGAGCGCCTTACTGTTTCTGAGGCTAATGGGGAGGAACATAGCTAGTTCAAGATATAATAATTAACAAAACAAGGTGTATCCATTATAGATGATATACTTAGAAAGCCCTAGATATGACGGTGTGTTAACACCTTTAAATATTGTGTGTAATACTCCATATGATGTGTGGTGACTAATACTATGGTATTGCACTGTCAACTCCATCTAGCACTAAGTAACCTAAATTAAGGAATAATACTCTGAGGACCTGTCCGCTAACCTAGAAGTATATTATTATGGATTTTAGGCATGAAAACTAAGATAGAATCGGCTGCAACACCAAAGGGGGTCCAGAATATAGATATTGTCTAATACTGCTATTATGGAGGCTTATCACTCTCCTGGGTGTATATCAGGGCTCAAAACCTAGAAGCTAAGAAGGGGGTGTCCATTTAATCTTAAGAAAAGTGAGGGGCTCAGAACTTAGGGCCAAGAGTAAATCAGCAGGACAAAAGCCGCTCAAACATTGAAAAGGGACAGGGGGAGGGCGTATCTGGGAAAACCAGAGATACAGTAGTGTCACAGTTATGTAGTTCACCATAGAACATATATAACTTTATTTGGAGAAGTAGTGACTCAGTATGGGATTCAGGTAATATATAGAATGCATATCTAGTTACTCAAAGAATGGAATGTTGACAATTTAGTAGTTCAGCAAGGGGCAGGTGTATGGAAATCGCCTCCATTTTAACCTTAATACTAGGTATTTGGTATTGCAGGTGTTCTAAGACTGGGTTTGTAATACCTACTCACTCAGTGCAAACATGTAAATATGTTAATAGGTGTTATATGTGTATCCTCTCCCTTCTGTAATGAGCAGGTACTGGATAATGCTAGAGGATATTGCAGCATGTAATTCTTAACTTATATAGCGAAACACCTTGGCATAAAATTAATAATAGCCTATAATATGTGTCTAAGATAAGAGCCTCTAGATAGCAGATTGTGTAAGTGCCTCTGTCATATTAATTTAATTGTTCAGCTATAAAAATAATATATACCTGCTATGCAACTATGGTTAAGCAAATCATATCACAACAGAATAAGCTTTGTAGATGTCCATATCGCCAGCCAACTGCCATGAAAGCAATATATTAGTTATAGATGTCTATAAGAATGCAGTAGAACCTGGGTTAGTCTGGAGTCAGAGTTCTGTCGAGAACAGCTAAAATAACTACAAAATAGATTATTATATCTCAGTTTACAAGCTTTCAGCCTTCTTCTAAAGCCTTCTTCTAAAATGTCTACTAAATTTAAAGTCACGTTAAAGAGCTGTTCTAGTAAGGGCTCTAGTACATAAACAGCATATAAGTTTGTCCAAGCAAGCTCATGCATGCCCTCTTTCAGGTAGCATACATAAATTGCTCTAGGATAGCTCTAAGTATAAAGGAGAATATCACTAGTCTTACTGAACAAGATATATAAACTGCGGTAATAAAATTATATAGATTATTAAACTTTAGCTAGCTAGCTACATGGACATCCCTCAACTGGAGGTAATGGAAACTTAGGTAGGGAACATAAAACTATATAGTCAGTATATGGATCAAATATGTCTTTTGTGCTATCTTCAGTTAGCCCACTCCAGCTTTTGTACAAATAGTTAGTCCAGCATGCCTCCCTGAACAAAGATCAGTTTCCTGTGTTGAGAATTCCAGCACTAGGCCAGGTTTGCAGTTCATATTAAAGTCCCAGTGTTTCACTGTTTCACTAAAGTCCCAGTAGCACTCAAGGGTAGTAAAAAAGCCAAGTGTAGTTATATGTGAAATCGGGAGTTTAATAGTTCAGTAGGGTATAGGTATGCAATGTCTTTCTGTGGCAGCTTGGGCTTTTCATCATATAAAAGTATAATGCCCCTCAGAAGCTCATGTAGGGGAGTACTGAGTGTCTTATTGTGGGTGAGTGACCTGAGCTCCTCTTGATTCCCCATCTCAGAACCGGTTTGTACTCTATAGGGATCTCCATCAACACTATCCGGTGCTTAACTTCCTGCTCCCGGGGGTGAACCACTTCCCCCAAATCAGAGCCGTCACAGCATAGAGCGGGATCTTCAGTGGAATTAGGCAAATCCGTATTAAGGCCCTCTGTAGTCACTGCGATCAGCGATCGTGTCATTCTTTGTAAGTCGGCTGATGTGCGTTTTCCGCCTTACCGCGCACCGAGATCTCAGAATGTGCCATATCGATCTTTATGGCTTCTGAAATACTGGTGAATCCGGCTGACATTCGAGCCTCTATCACCTTCAGGGCTGCATGTATAGCGAAATAAAATTCTTCCTCTCCCGGTGCCATAGTTGAAGTGTGAGGGTTAAAAATAAGTTAATTTTCTTATATGCATATACCGCTCACATTGAGGGATCCTTTCCTCCAGCAGGTTTAAATTAGAAGGCTTTTTCAGTAGGTTTGTGAACGTCTACGCAGTAAAGCATAGGAGTGAGCCGCCATTTTATGTAAACTGAGTCACAGCTCTCTAGGAATAAAGTCACAGTTTTTGTGCAGAGAGTTTCCGATCCTGTTGAAATAATGATTCCAGCATGAATCATCTTACAGTAGGGACTTTTTCTCTCGAAATTTGTTGAAAACTGCCTCTGTAGAATCCATTTAATGTATATTAGCCATAGGAGCTCCCTGATACACGTCTTGTTGTTTCGACAGTTGGCTCCGCCCCCAAAGATAATTATTTTAAAATACTCTTCATTTTTATTATTTGTTATGCTCATGTTATATCTGTTTATTTCTCAAAACTAATGAATAAAGTAGTTTTTCCCCAGATTTCTTCTAGCCCTACATCTGTAACCAGTGGAAACATGACATCAGAATGCTACTATAGAGGACATATATCTGTGAAAATTTCTGGTTCCTATCTGGTCCCTTGCCAGATATAATCAACACAAAATATGAGAGGAAAGGTTAAAAAATTACACATTAAAAGATAACCATAAGAAAACCAAAAGAGAAGTCTCAATCCTGAAATCTTTTCCTTGCACACTATAGTTACCTAGGTAAACCCTAAAAACATTTAGGACTGAGACTTCAACCTTTTCCATTACAAATTTACCCTAAAAATGGAATTTTCAGTGATCTTGATCATGACATTAGGCGGCTGAATTATCAAGCTCCGAATGGAGCTTGATGCCCCTTGTTTAAAACGAGCCTTAAGGACCGCTGCTCCATAACTTGTCCGCCTGCTCTGAGGCGGTGGACAGAAATCAACCTGATCGAATACGATCAGGTTGATTGAAACCCCAGAGCTTGAGTCCTCAAGTAAGGTACATTATAATGTAAGATTTATGAACAGTTAATTTATAAAACATCAGATTCCGGTTATCTATAACTTGTGTTATCCCTCTAAAGGACTTTACATTATTAACTATCATTTGTTTTGAGGATAACTATCCCTGTAAATAACTATACAGTTGCTGGTGAGATTTATAGTACAAACTACTATTCCTCTTATATCAACATAAGGCAATTTTAAGCTGCAGTACCAAGTTTGTCCTTAAGAAAGTTTGACACTCATTTCATTTCTTATATAGATTTTCTTCCTCCTTCCACAACTGTTGGAGTGTAGAAAATTAAACTAAATCAATTCCACACTATCAAATCACCAGTGGCGAACCTTACCTTTATATCTAGGCTGTTTCACTCTAAGAAACCTTACATAGCCTGACATAATACTAAGCCCTAACATGGAGCCAGGTGATTTGCCTCAGATAGTCTATAACCTATCACAAAAGGTTGATTTAATGAGTCAAGCAATACGGGATCTGCAAATTGAAAATAGAGCTTTAAAAGATGTAATCAAAGACTCTATAAAAAATAAATCAGATCACACCCCTGAACCCCAGGTGTCTATGCCAGAACCATTTTCAGGAGATCGGAAATTATATAGACATTTCAAGAACTCTTGTCATCTACTTTACTCCTTAAAACCCCTAACTTATCCCACAGAAAGGGTGAAGGTATTGACTACAATATCCTTCCTGAGATCAGAACCCAGGATTTGGGCTGATCATCTGTGTGAGACTGAGGATCCCCTTTTAGGATCATTAACCAATTTCTTTGAAGCTATGGATGAACTATATCAGGATTCAGACATACAACTTACTGCCGAGTATAAAATGAGGAATCTGAAACAAGGGAAAAAACCAGTAGAAGATTATATAACTGAATTTAAGTTATATTCTTCAGATTCCTCATGGAGTGCCATATCATTAAGAAACCAATTCCGCCTCGGTTTAGCCGAAAATATTAAAGATGAATTATCAAGAGTGGAACTCCCAAACACTTTAGATGCTTTAATGCGGTTATCCATGAGGATTGATAGACGTCTCTGCGAAAGGAAAGCTGAAAGGGCTTATCCGGATCTTCAATCAAGATTTAAAGCAGAAGCTTCCAACCCTCAAACTGCACCCCCAGCTCCATCTCTACACCTATGGAGATAGGCATGATACGTGGTCCGTTATCACCAGAGGAAAGGATCAGCAGAAAAAACAACCATCTCTGTATGTACTGTGCTAGTTCCAAGCATATTGTTCAAGAATGCCCTACCCTCCAAAGAAACAAAAAGAGTAAGTTCATTTGTTTTAACACATCACGTATTATTGACAAAGCCCAACCTTACTGCAAACTATCTCTTGTTTTACAGTGGGACCTTAAAAGATTGAAGACCAGTGCTATTCTGGATTCTGGAGCCGTGGGAAACTTCATGGACATCAGTATTGTTCAACTTAATAAAATTCCCATTGTTTCAAAACCTAAACCTGTCTCTGTTCAAGTTATTGATGGGTCCACTATAGAATTTGGTCCCATTACACACCACACTATTCCTTTGTTGGTAGTTGCAAGTGACGGGCATACAGAACACATATCCTTTGATGTGTTACCTTCTCCTCACTTTCCCGTGATCCTGGGGGTAAACTGGCTACAGTTACATAATCCTACCATAAACTGGAGCTCTTTACAATTACAATTTAATTCTAATTATTGCACCACTACTTGTTTCCCTAATCGTTTCATTCTGCATACCTCTCCACAGAATTGTATTCCTTCACATTACAAGGATTTTGAAGACGTATTCAGTAAAGTTGAAGCTGACAATTTACCACCTCATCGAATATACGATTGTCCTATACAACTTGTACCTGGGGCATCTATACCTGTTGGACATCTTTACCCCATGAGTCAACCCGAGCTCAATCACTTAAAAACTTATTTACAGGATAATCTCAAAAAAGGCTTCATTAGGCCTTCAACATCACCAGCAGGAGCAGGAATGTTCTTCGTTACAAATAAGGATTCCACACTTCGACCGATAATAGATTACAGAGAACTAAACAAACAAACCATAAAAAATAGGTACCCCCTTCCATTGATTCCTGAGATGATCGAAAGATTATCCACTGCTACAATTTTCACCAAATTGGACTTAAGGGGAGCTTATAACCTCATCCGCATCAAAGAAGGACATGAATGGCTCACAGCTTTCAGGACAAGGTACGGGTTATTCGAATACCTGGTTATGCCGTTTGGGTTGACGAACGCGCCCGCCACATTCCAGCACTTTATAAACGATATCTTTAGAGATTTACTGGATGTGTGCGTGGTTATTTACCTCGATGACATTCTCATATATTCCAACACAATGGAAGACCACATCAAACATGTGAGGTGGATTTTGTCTCGCTTAAGGATTCACAAATTATACGCAAAACCTGAAAAGTGTTCCTTTCACCAAACCACTATATCCTTTCTTGGATATACAATATCACCTGAAGGAATACAAATGCAACCAGAAAAGGTTGATGCTGTAAAAAACTGGCCTACTCCAAAAAACAGAAAAGAAGTTCAGAGATTTTTAGGTTTTTCATCCGAAATTTATCCTCTATAGTAAAACCACTTACTCAACTCACCAGTATTTCCAAAACGTTTACTTGGGATTCCAAAGCCGTTAACGCCTTTAACACCCTTAAAGAACGTTTTACTACTGCCCCCATCCTGCAATATCCTGATATCAACCAGCATTACATACTGGAAGTCGATTCTTCGGATTTCGCCATAGGGGCGGTCCTTTCCCAACAAAAGGCTCTAAATGAACCTCTATATCCGATTTCTTATTATTCCAAAGCAATGTCCTCCGCAGAATTAAGCTATACAATTGGGGACAAAGAATTGCTTGCTATACGTAGAGCACTTGAATTCTGGAGACACATCCTAGAGGGAGCCAAGCATCCAGTCACCATTTATACAGACCATAAAAACCTCCAATTTCTGCAAAATAATAAAACCCTGTCCGCAAGACAGGTTCGATGGTCCCTCTACTTTTCAAGATTTGATTTCCATATTGTTTATAGACCAGCTGTAAGGAATGGGAAGGCAGATGCTCTATCGAGATACGTCAGGTCCTCTACAGAAAAAGTTTCTCCATCTTCTGTGATTCCAGCTGAGAGGTTTATTCAAGAACCAGACAACATTAATGTCCTTTCAACACTGACAACTACTCCATTAACATCTAATAGGTGTTTTCTTCCTGAGAATCAAAGAGATAAAATTTTAGAACGGTACCATGACTCACCTATGGCCGGACATCCAGGAACCAAACGAACTGTAGACCTGATAAAAAGGAAATACTATTGGCCCAATATGAGATCGACTATTAATGAATACATAAAAACCTGCGTTGTATGTCAAACCTCAAAGAATGAGAAAAAATCACTTTATGGTTTACAAATGCCCTTACCAGTTCCAGACAGACCTTGGCAACAACTGGGGATGGACTTCATAGTCGATTTACCCCCATCAAAAAACCAAACTACCATTTTCGTAGTCATTGATACTTTTACGAAAATGGCACATTTCATACCTTACCATAAAGTATCATCGTCAAGTGAAACTGCTTCCTTATTCATAGACAATGTGGTTAAATATCACGGAGTACCATCAGCGGTCATATCTGATCGTGGATCACAATTTACTTCACACTTTTGGAAAAACTTTAGTGAATCCCTGAAATTTGATCATCGTTTTAGCACAGCTTTTCACCCACAGACCAACGGGCAGGCGGAGAGACTCAATCAGTGGATAGACGAATACTTACAATGTTTTTGTTCTTTCCAACAAAACGATTGGCTCAAATATCTACCATTAGCGGAGTTTGCTTATAACAACCTAACTAGTTCAACTACAAAAGTATCACCTTTCTATGCTAACTATGGGTTCCATCCCAGCTTCGACTCTCAAACTTCAAGCGCTTCAAGTTCCCCTCTTGTAGATGAACTCAATAATTCCATGTTAGAAACATTTAAATTCTTAAAAGAAAACATCACAAAAGCTCAAACCAACCAGAAACTATTTTTTGATTTGAGGAGAAGGAAACCACCTACTTACGTAGTTGGAGATAAGGTCTGGTTGGAGATAAGGTCTGGTTCTCAAATTACATGTACCTAGTAAAAAGCTCTCACATCGCTTCATTGGTCCATTCCCTAGAACATTCCTAGAATTGTTAATGCTAACGCAGTTACTCTTACTCTTCCCGCAACCATGAAGGTCCACCCTACGTTTCACGTATCTCTCCTTAAACCATACATACCAACAAGATCGGAGATCACTGTTTTACCACCTACAGTTACGGAATTGGATCCGGGAGTCTACGAAGTACATTCAATATTAGACTCTAGATTCTACAAAAACGAACTTCAATACCTAGTTCATTGGAAGAACTTCTCTATTGAGGAGGATAGTTGGGAACCAGCCTCTAATCTCAGCACTCCTAAACTTGTTGCTAAATTCCACCGGCAGAATCCCGATCGTCCGCAGCCTCAAGCTGAGGATCAGCTTGCTTGAGGGGAGGGTCCTGTCAGGCTTTCACAGTAATGCTGTCTGTAGCTTTAAGTAGATCACCAATCACTTACATACTGTTCCTTTAAATGCTTCCCGCCTGCTAAACTCAGTGCTTAGTATTTTGTTTCCTACCTTCAAGCAGCAAGCTTTTCCCTAAGCTTCACATCTTTCTAAACCACTACTTAATTGCCTAAGGAATTTTCATGTTTGAGTGAATGAACTTTGAATACTTATCTGGATTGTTACTTTTCAAATCAATCTCTAACTTTTATCTCACAGACTTTATTCCAGCTACAACAACGCTTTAAGGAGAAAGCTTTACAACTTTCATATCCACGGCTGTCTGCCGACTACTGCAAAATTCTACCTATTGTGGCCACAAGTAAGGTACAACTGTTGGGATACTTTGTTACATTGTCTGGCACTGTGATATAAACTTACTGTTTCCCTTAGAGCGTAGACTGTATTCTTAGTGCACGGAGATCCGCTACGTCACAGTGTGAAACCTGTCAATCATCTGACGTCTGCACGGATTCTCCGCCTGCTGTGACTCTCACTTGCCGATCGGATTCGGCATAGCAGCAAGCACTTTCTCGAACCTGTGGCTGAAAAGGAAAATAAACCTCTTACAAAAGGGATACGCAACTCTCCTACAGAGCAAGTAGACTCCGGTTAAACCGTAAGACATTTCCAGAGCTTGAGTCCTCAAGTAAGGTACATTATAATGTAAGATTTATGAACAGTTAATTTATAAAACATCAGATTCCGGTTATCTATAACTTGTGTTATCCCTCTAAAGGACTTTACATTATTAACTATCATATGTTTTGAGGATAACTATCCCTGTAAATAACTATACAGTTGCTGGTGAGATTTATAGTACAAACTACTATTCCTCTTATATCAACATAAGGCAATTTTAAGCTGCAGTACCAAGTTTGCCCTTAAGAAAGTTTGACACTCATTTCATTTCTTATATAGATTTTCTTCCTCCTTCCACAACTGTTGGAGTGTAGAAAATTAAACTAAATCAATTCCACACTACCACTAATAATCAAATACTCCTCTCATAGTGTTTGATAGTTTGGAAGTGTAACATATAAACTATTTGAAGTGCAAATCACCAGTTGCGAACCTTAACTTTATATCTAGGCTGTTTCACTCTAAGAAACCTTACATAGCCTGACACCTTCTTATTCAACATCAATGTCTGACTAAACAAATGCCCCTTTGGCTGAATGGGCACAAAGTTCCACAGGCATACAAATCTTGTGGAAAACCTTCCCAGAAGACTGGCGGCTGTTATCACCATACGGGGGGGCAAACTCAATATTAGTGCCCATGGTGGTATGGGATGCCCAACAAGCTCATATAGGTAAGGTGTTCACATACTTTTGGCCACATAGTTAAACAGATAGATAGCTAGATAGATAGATGATAGATAGATAGATAGATAAACTGAAATTGGATATGAAGAGCCAAAATGCACTCATGCCCCCATCTCCAGAGGCCTATTATTGATTTATTATATTATAAATATTTCATTCATACTTATTTTCTGCATAAAGACAAAACAAATGTAGCTGATATTATATTTATTGTTTTTTGTTGGAAAACATAGGAGTAAAATCGTACGTTTTTTAAAAGTAAATGTGCAACCAATTATACAGTACTTGACAGCAAAGTGAGAAAGTTGATGTCACTCTTCTGTGTCATTTATTTTACTGAAAGCAATAAGGTCTGAGGACCTTTAAGTATTTATTTTACTATTGTGACTCTCATAAATAAATAATTTTGCATTCAGGATAGACACCTTTTACTATTTTGGGCTATATGTTAAATGTATGTTCTGTGTAAAAAAATATGAAAGAGTTAATGCTTCTCTGAACTTAAGAGTTGGACTGTTTGTTTTTGTGAATACTGTAGTTAGAATAGTAGCCTAGTAGTGGGTGTTTTTTTGCTTCTGAAATAGCCTGCAACTGATTAGATGTTACCTCTCTGGTACTTGAAAGGTTGATGTCTTTATTTTTTAATTATGTGCAGCAAGCCTATTATAGGAAAGCTGTGTAACATCAAATTAATATAGTTGAAAACTAGAATTATGGAAATTATATGCAAAGATCCTATTTATATATTTTATCTGATTTACTGTGCCTAGTGTTAATTAAGAAACAAGAGACGCACTGGGTCTGGTAAAGGATCCTACATGTAGAAATTCAAAATATGTTTGATTGGCAACTGCTCCAACAAATTCCTCATTTACAAATTTGCTTTTTGCGCATCATGTAGCACTAGTATTACAAGTTGAAAGTAAACAGTGTTTGATGACGAGCTAACCCGACGCGCGTAAAAAGACAAACTTAGAATTCCTGCATAGAAGTCAATGGAGAAAAAAAAACACCCTACTCGCGCGCAAACCCAATTGCATTTTCTGTGCGCTAACCCAACATGAAAATATAAATATTTCACATTCCAATGTTCTTCACATAGAATATTTTCTTTGTATTCATAAATACAGATTTCTATATATATCTGATGTTTTTTGCACAAATATATATATATATACATATATATATATATATATATATATATATACATATAATTATATATAGGTATAGATATATACATATATTATATATATGTATATATTTAGTGCTGCGGAATCTGTTGGCACTCTACAAATAACTGATAATAATAATACATATAGATATACATATATATATATATATATATATATACTGTATATATATATATATATATATATATATATATATGAATATCTATTTAAAAATAAATAGAACATATTCTGCTATGTGAAGAACATTGGAATGTAAAATATTTACAGTAAATAGACAAAATGTATTTCTTTTATTTACATTTATTAAATTTAAATATTGCATAAATATGTTTTTACATCTACTTAATGGCAAAGGGCTCCAAAGCACTTATTTATATGTCTGTAAATACATATACAGTATACACATATAAATACATAAATACGTATGTAACACCTGAGACCTCATATCTGAGCCCTTATAACTTTTTTGTGTAATATTTTTTTGGAATAATTTTTATTAGATGGTGTTGGTGTAACTGTACTTTGTAATGTATTTTTTAAGTGTTTTGTGACACTTTTTTGTTTTGCAAAACAGTTAACCAGATCTCTGAGGATGCGCTTTAACTTCAATTGTGCTCAAGCAATCGCATTTACTTTCAACTTGTAATATGAGCGAAAAACCCAACACGCACAAACACCTGCGATAAACCCCTTTTTGCTTGCTTGTAACTCTTAGCGCTCCACTCGTAATCTGGCCCTTACATGTTTATTGTAATACTACATATGGCACTAAAAGCCTTACATATCTTGATGTATTTAGACAATGGGCCAATTTATGAAAGTGCGAGTGGACATGATACAATGTAGCATATCATGTCCGCCGCACATCGATAAATGCCGACAGCATTGTGAACTACTTGTGCAATGCTACCCCCTGCACATTCACGGCCAATCGGCTGCTAGCAGGGGGTGTCAATCAGCCCGATCGTATAGGATCGGGCTGATTGATGTCCATAGCCTTCAGAGCAGACAGACAAGACCGCTGCTTCATAACTGCTGTTTCCGGCAAGCCTGAAGGCTCGCATGGAAACAGGGGCATCAAGCTCCATTCAGAGCTTGATAATTCTGCCCCATAGGCTACAGTGTCCAAGTCTTATTAGGAATAAATGGTACCCATCTGTTTTAAAATAATATCAAATTGTGTAACGTTTGTAAAGTCAGGTTTATCACAATTTAAACTCAAAGTATTGTTGTTAATAACCCTTCTCAAAGGACTTTCCTTGGTTATATGTGTGACTTGATATGGCCGTGATGTTATCAGCTGCAATCAGTGAAGTTTTAGAAAGCAGAGAGATAAGTTGCGGCTTACAGTAATTGGAAAGTTCGTACCTTAATCCTTAAGGTAAATTCGGCAAGTAGACACCGACTAGGATGGAGTGGGTAAGCTGCTTAGTGCTTCACAGCGAAACAAATTCCCCCGGCGTCTGTGTGGAGAGAGAGACGCTGAACAGAGGAGGCGGCGGAAGCTGATGACGTAGGCGCAGCTCCTGGGGATCCGAGACAGCTCAGCTGAGAAGCGGTAGTGCAGCGGAACAAGATGCTGTGAAATCCTTGTTTCCAGGTGAGACAAATAAGGTATAGAATCTTTAGGTTTCTAGGAATCCCTCCTTGGCTAGTAGTAAGTTGCTGATTCAACATGAACAACTTCAATAATCCAGCAACGATGTAAATGCAGGATGTGAGCTTTATAGGGAGGAGGCAAAACCCTTAAAGGTACAGTTTAAGGGAAAAGGTGAATCCTTACAAATTGAATAATTCTGAATGCAAATAGCAAAAGTCTGTAATAAATACAGCCTTTTTTCTTCCTGACATACTTTTTAATTATTGCTGAAATGAAAAACGTTAAAACATCCAAGCAGAAAGTGCATTCCTACCAGCAATTCTCTAGCTGTAAACTGGGTATAAGGAGGTTGGGTTTGAAGCATAAGCTGGTGAGGTTCTAGATCATTAGCACAAGGGACAACATTCTAGGTCTATAACTAGGAGTGTTTTTGTGCTATCAGCATTCAAGTGATGGGACCTTATTCAGGGCTGTATTGGCCTACCAGGATACCAGGAGATTTCCCGGTGGGCTGCAGTAGCTTGGGCTGGAAAGCTACAATTTAAAGGAGTGATTAATGGATGCAATTTGGTTGTAGGGTTGCTATATAACATCAATCTGACATTTTTATTTAATACTAAGTAATATAATTTAATTCTGAAAAAAATATTGGGGGAGTGTCCCAGTAATCCCCTTTGACAAAAAGGGAGCATGTGCATTCTACCGACTCAATGGTAAATAGGGCTGGTCTTCATATTTTTCCAGGGCTGCTTTTTATTTCCAGTCCAGCCCTGACCTTATTGTTCCCAGGTGTATGAACAGTGATCATTGTTTCAGGCAAGAAAGTTAAACAACATATTATATTGTTCCACACAGATGGGTTCTCTGTAATTGTTTATAACTGTTTACTTTGCACCTTTTCCATTAAAAGTCTAATTCTATCTCTCTGTAGTAGTATAACATGAGTTCATGGGACCTTCTCAGGCTATAAACCTGGGGCCCAAGCCCGTTGGAAATATAAACAGAGCACTGAGGGGATTTCATTTTCTTGGCAGGCCTTAACCTTGTATAAAATTAGGTGATCTCAGTTCCTTACAGATTTTGTGTTGCTCTTCTCACTAAAACACAAGTGCTAACATAGGACTAGATTACAAGTGGTGCACAATCAATAGCATAGAGTGTGTTATCTTGCTCTGAGCCTTGTATTATGGACAATCTGTGAATATATATTTTTAATGGATTAGTGCAGAGTTTGATATTAGCACGCTCATTGCACTCATATAACAAGTGGTGAGTATATTGTCATGCTTGAGGGCAATCCAAATCCAGCTGTTAAATGTAGCAGTGGCTTTTATAAAACAGAAGTAAACTATTATCTTTCACTGGTTTGCATAAAAAATCACATGAAAATGCTGTCAAAACAAATGATTTAACATAAATATAGATGTAATACTTAGGGAACCAATGTTTATTCATGAATAAAAAGTTTTGTGGCAAAATTAAAGGGATAGGGTTTATGAAAAGGCATGTGAATGGGAAGGTGTCAAATGTGTATGTGTGAAGTATTTTAGCTTTCATTAAAACAGTAAAGCACAGAACTACATGATAAAATCCACTACTTGAGTTTCCTTTTCTTTTTTTGTGCTCAATTTGCTTAGGGCTTAAAGTGAGTGTAAACTTCAACAAATTAAAGCCCAGTATGCATTAATAATCTTAAAAACTGGGGCATTTTAATTCAGTAAAGTTTACAAAGACGCTTATTTTGTAAATTCTTACCTTTGCGTTATGGTAAACATAACGCTGATCCTCCGCCGGCAGCTCCTGCTTTCATTAGCAGATCGATGACGAATCTGGTTTCCTCCAAGCAATATTTACTTTACTCTGTGCCCCAATAGAAGTCTATTTTGTGAGAGATAACTGCACTATCCAAATGCACGTTAGCACATACTAGATTATGCTCAAGCAAGGAAAATTACTTTGCTTGAGCATTGCTTGAGCATACAAGCATTGTATTGACTTTGCTTGAGCATTGCTAATGCACAATAATGCAAATAATTTTGTGCTCCACTTATAATCTACTCCCTAAAGAGGATACCTTTGGGAATCTGAGTTTATAGTTTATGAAACACTGCTTTGGATTGTTTTGGGTAAAATCTGAAAGCTTGTCTCTTATTAAAATATTCAAATTGGGCTTTCCATTTTCTCCATATGTCATAAGGAAGGTATTCACTACACATTGTTTTATCTGTCTGTCTGTCTGATTATGCTTGTGAACCATACTATTGGATGAGCATATCACCCAAATTACTATTACAGACTTGGTTATCCTAATTTTGTGACCTAATAATCTGGATATTATTAAAAACACAGGCCTCCATTAATATGCGGATGGACAATGTTACCAGGCAGGGAACCTGCCCACCCAAGCTCCCAGGAAACAAGACAGCAAACACTTACAGTACTAATTAAATTATTGCACAAACAAATGATTAAGTACCCCCCCCCCCCAAACACTCTTGTGTAGCTAATTGTGTGAGAACAGAGGTTGTCAATTACACTGGGTGGATCAGGTTATTTAATGGGGAAAAAAGGTAAAAAAAAGTATGTATGTATTAGTCAATTTACATTTTAAATATAAGCATTTTGTTGCAATTAACTTCCATTAGCAAAAATACCTTTAGTAGAAGTTATGACTGTTTTTCAGCAGCATATGCACATATGCTGTGATTGCCCTGTGCACCAGCATTCCAACCCCACACATTCACAGAGTGTCAGCAGTGGTTTGTATGACACAAATGAAGTCTTCACTGATGCAAAGCACACCACCTCCAGTTCTCTCAGCAGGCACGTAGCATATGTGTGTATGCAGCTGAAACATTAATAACTTTTGCTAGAAGCATTATGTTGCAACATTTATTCTATTTAAAATTGAAATGCATTCAACCTATCTATATCCACACTTCATAAATGGAATTCACAGAGTCTAATATTTGTTTTGTTTTTGTTTACCATATACTGTATGAAGAGAAATAACATAACATACAGAAAACAGAAAGAGAAGACTGAATAAGGGTGACAACAGAGAACACATTTTTTTTGTTTTGACAGATTAAATTAACCTTTCACTTTCTATTCGATTATAAATTGTATTTAACATATTTAGCCACATTTCCTCTGTTTTATTTCTCCTCACACTATTATTTCCTCATACATCTGTTCCTTTTTAACCTTTCCCCCCTCCCAATAATTTTCTAATAATATTTCAGTTTTTATTTCTTTTCTTTCCTTTATTATAGATTGTATTCTTTATTTTCTTTATCATCATTCTGTTTTTATTGTCCTTACTGTTTGTTCTGATGGCTTTTCTTTTTTTTTTTTTTCTCCTCTTCTTCATACTGCCTTAAAGGGACATTGCGGTCAAAATTTGAATGCACATAGATGAATTACATCTTTGAATAGAAACACATTTGCAATATACATGTAATAGCAAAAATGCTTCTTGCAAGAGTTTTAGAGTTAAACATTTTCTCTGCACGTACATGTGAAGCATAGCTAGATATTCTCAGTGCACCAGCATTTTAATTACTGCAGCTGCTCAGAGTGTCAGTGGGGCTTGTATCATGTCAGCAATTAACAAACTGATGGATAGATTACAAGTTTTGCGTTATGAGTGAAAAAGTTTCATAACGCTGCTTTTTCACTACCGCTGGTATTACGAGTCTTGCAGGTATATCTGTACCGCACACTTTTTTGGCCGTAACGCAACGTAACTACCGCAGCTTTCAAAAAGTCCTTTTTCAATGAGACTTCCACAGTGCCGGTATTACGAGTTTGCCTGTCCGGCCAAAAAGTGAGCTGTACAGCCTATAACTACAAGATCTGTACAGTAAACTGAAAGTCAGTAGTTATGGCTTTTATGTTACAAAACCGTAACATAAAACTCATAACTAAAGTGCTAAAAAGTACACTAACACCCATAAACTACCTATAAACCGAGGCCATCTCACATCGCAAACACTAAAATAAAATTATTATCCCCTAATCTGCCGCTCCCGATATCGCCGCCACTAGATTAAACATATTAACCCCTAAACCGCCATACTCCCGCATCGCAAACACTAGTTAAATATTATTAACCCCTAATCTGCTGTCCCTAACATTGCCGAAACAAACATTACTGTTATTAACCCCTAATCTGCTACCCCCAAAATCGCCTCCACTATACTAAAGTTATAAACCCCTAAACCTAACCCTAAGTGTAACCCTAACACCCACTAACTTTAATATAATTAAAATAAATCTAAATAAAACTTACTATTATTAACTAAAGAATTCCTATTTAAAACTAAATACTTACCTGTAAAATAAACCCTAAGCTAGCTACAATATAGATAATAGTTACATTGCAGCTATCTTAGGTTTTATTTTTATTTCACAGGCAAGTTTGTATTTATTTTAACTAGGTAGACTAGTTACTAAATAGTTATTAACTATTTACTAGCTACCTAGTTAAAATAAATACAAATTTACCTGTAAAATAAAACCTAACCTGTCTTACACCAACACCTAACCTTACACTACAATTAAATAAATTACATTAATTAAATACAATTAGCTAAATTACAAAAAACAACAACACTAAATTACACAAAATTAAAAAGAAATTATCAAATATTTAAACTAATTACACTTAATCTAATAGCCCTTTCAAAATAAAAAAGCCCCCCCAAAATAAAAAAAAACGTAGCCTAAACTAAACTGCCAATAGCCCTTAAAAGGGCCTTTGTGGGGCATTGCCCCAAAGAAATCAGCTCTTTTACCTGTAAAAAAAAAATACAAACAACCCCCCAACAGTAAAACCCACCACCCACACAACCAACCCCCCCCAAAAAAAAACTACCTAAAAAATCTAAGCTCCCCATTGCCCTGAAAAAGGCATTTGGATGGGCATTGCCCTTAAAGGGCATTTAGCTCATTTTCAGTGCCCAAAGTTCCTAAGCTAAAAATAAAACCCACTTAATAAACCCTTAAAAAAACATAACACTAACCCCCGAAGATCCACTTACAGTTTTTGAAGACCGGACATCCATCCTCAACGAAGCCGGGAGAAGTCTTCATCCAAGGGGTAAGAATTCGTCCTCCAGGTGGGCAGAAGTCTTCATCCAGACGGCATCTTCTATCTTCATCCTTCCGACGCGGAGAAGCTCCATCTTCAAGACATCCGGCGCAGAATTCAAGGGACGCCATCTTGGATGACGTCATTTAAAGGAACCTTCATTCTTCAGTAGACAGCGAAAGAAGAGGATGCTCCGTTCTGGATGTCTTGAAGATGGAGCCGCTCCACGTCGGAAGGATGAAGATAGAAGATGACGTCTGGATGAAGACTTCTGCCCACCTGGAGGACCACTTCTTGCCACTTGGATGAAGACTTCTCCCGGCTTCGTTGAGGACTTCTGCCCGCTTGGATGAAGACTTCTCCCGGCTTCATTGAGGATGGATGTCTGGTCTTAAAAAACTGTGTGGATCTTGGGGGGGTTAGTGTTAGGTTTTTTAAGGGTTTATTGGGTGGGTTTTATTTTTAGATAAGGGTTTGGGCTGAAAAAAGCTAAATGCCCTTTTAAGGGCAATGTCCATCCAAATGCCTTTTTCAGGACAATGGGGAGCTTACGTTTTTTAGATAGGATTTTATTTGGGGGGTTTGGTTGTGTGGGTGGTGGGTTTTACTGTTGGGGGGTTGTTTGTATTTTTTTTTTTACAGGTAAAAGAGCTGATTTCTTTGGGACCGTGCTCCACAAAAGTCCCTTTTAAGGGCTATTGGCAGTTTAGTTTTGGCTAGTGGGTTTTTTATTTTGGGGGGGCTTTTTTATTTTGATAGGGCTATTAGAGTAGGTGTAATTAGTTTAAATATTTGATCATTTCTTTTTTATTTTGTGTAATTTAGTGGGTTTTTTGTAATTTAGTTAATTGTATTTAATTAATGTAATTTATTTAATTGTAGTGTAAGGTTAGGTGTTAGTGTAAGACAGGTTAGGTTTTATTTTACAGGTAAATTTGTATTTATTTTAAATAGGTAGCTAGTAAATAGTTAATAACTATTTAGTAACTATTCTACCTAGTTAAAATAAATACAAACTCGCCTGTGTAATAAAAATAAAACCTAAGCTAGCTACAATGTAACTATTAGTTATATTGTAGCTAGCTTAGGGTTTGTTTTACAGGTAAGTATTTAGTTTTAAATAGGAATTCTTTAGTTAATGATAGGAATTTTTATTTAGATTTATTTTAATTATATTAAAGTTAGTGGGTGTTAGGGTTAGACTTAGGGTTAGGTTTAGGGGTTAATAACTTTAGTATAGTGTCGGCGACGTTGGGGGTGGCAGATTAAGGGTTAATAAGTGTAGGTAGCGACGACATTGGGGACGGCAGATTAGCGGTTAATAAGTGTAATGTAGGTGGCGGCGATGTTAAGGGCGGCAGATTAGGGGTTAATAAGTGTAATTGAGGTGGCGGCGATGTTAGGGGCGGCAGATTAGGGGTTAATAAGTGTAGTTAGGTGGCGGCGATGCCAGGGGCGGCAGATTAGGGGTTAATAAGTGTAATGTAGGTGTCGGCAATGTCAGGGGCGGCAGATTAGGGATGTTTAGACTCGGGTTTATGTTAGGGTGTTAGGTTTAAACATAAGTTTTCTTTCCCCATAGGAATCAAGGAGCTGCATTACTGAGCTTTACGCTCCGTTATTGCAGGTGTTAGGCTTTTTTTTAGCCGGCTCTCCCCATTGATGTCGTAAAACCAGCTCAAAGCAGTGCTGGTATTTGGGTGCGGTATGGAGCTCAATGGAGTTCAACGCTGCAATATTGCCTGCTAACGCCAGGTTTTTGCAAACCTGTAATAGAAGCGCTATAGGGAGTTGAGCGGTGGAAATAACTTGCAAGTTAGTACCGAGCCGCTCATAACGTAAAATTCGTAATCTAGCCATGAGTCATTACCAGATGGTACAAGAACCTTAGGATCTCTGAGCAAGTGCAGAGTTTAAAATGCTAGTGCACAGTGCAGACTTAAATACACTTTTGAAACAGCTATAGCTTTGTATTAGAAGCATCCATGAAATGCATCCATGAGGATTTCAATTTTGGCTGGAGTGTCCCTTTAACTCTTTTTTCTGTGCACCAATTGCCCTGCCATCCTCTTCTCCCATGTACTCTATCTGTGCCCTGCTTATGCCCATTGAGCAGCCACCATTTTGTCTGCGCTTTTCCTCATTCCTGCCTCTGTTTCATGAAAATAGCAAGCTCATCGCTTCACAACTGAATGACTACTTTGCATTTGGCTTTTTTTTTTTAACAGTTAATTTGGATTAAACGTTTTCATTTACTTTTTGTTTCCAGGACAAACCCAGGACAAACCTAGTTAGACTTAATAATACATTAATCATTTAAACTTCCCTTTTATTTATTTAGTTCTCATATTTTACATTTTTCTTATATTTTTTTGTACCTCATAGAATATAAATTTTATCCTCACTCTGTTACCTTCTTTTTTGGTTTAGTAGCTGAAGCTGTACACATTTTAGCAAATACATTTTCATTTATTTTTCTTTTATCATGTCAGGAAACTTCTCCTCCGCCTCTGTCTAAGAAAGCTACAAAACGTATGCTCCAAACTACATGGATAAATTAGGGCCAGTGGCGCACTATTTAACGCTTTTGCTTGAGAGTAATCTTTGCTAGGAGTAAACTTTTTGCTTGTGTCGCGTTGCACGCATATTACAAGGAAGTAAAAAGTAACACGAGTCTGGAGCACTATATGGCAGCAGTTTTGCAAGAATGTTATCTTCTATTTGCAAGAGCACTAGACGGCAGCACTATTTCTTGCCATGTAGTGATCCAGAGGCCTGCTTAGGTATCTCTTCAACAAAGAATACCATGGGAACGAAACAAATTTGATAATACAAGTAAATTAGAAACTTTTTTTCAAATTCTATGTTCTGTCTGAATCACAAAAGAAAATATTTGGGTTTCATATATTGAACCCAAAATTTTTCTTTCGTAATACAGATAGAGCATGCAATTTTTAGCAACTTTCTAGTTTATTCCTATTATCATTTTTTCTTTGTTCTCTTGCTATCTTTATTTGAAAAAGAAGGCTTCTAAGCTATTTGTTTGGTTCAGAACCATGGAAAGCACTTGTTCTTTGGTGGATGAATTTATCCACCAATCAGCAAGAACAACCCAGGTTGTTCATCAAAAATGGACTGGCATCTAAACTTACATTCTTGCATTTCAAATAAAGATACCAAGAGAATGAAGAAAATGTGATAATAGGAGTGAATTAGAAAGTTGTTTAAAATTACATGCTCTATCTGAATCACAAAAGAAAAAATTTGGGTTCAGTGTCCCGTTAAGCTAAAACTCTCTAAAATTTAAATTGTATGTGCTTTTAAAATATTGGAAAGTATTACTTTATTACTGATATAAATTCACTAAATTAATATTTGACCAACCGACCTGTCTACACATGCTACATTTCCCAGATTGTTAAAGTCTGCCTAATTAAAGGAACGTGAGATATAACATCCTTCTCTCATGACTCAGATACAGTATTCAGTTTCAACAACTTTCCAGTTTACTTCTGTTATCAGGTGTGTGTCATTCATTTGGCATCCTTCGTTGAAGGAACAGCAATGAACTACTGGGAGCTAGCTGTACACATCAGGAAAGGCATTGACAAAAAGCATATATGTGAAGCCACCAATCGGCAGCTAGCTCCCAGTAGTACATTTCTGCTTGTGAGACTACTTATGTATGCTTTCCAACAAAAGATACCAAGAGAACAAAGAGAGAACAAAGCAAATTAGATACAAGAATTTAATTAGAAAGTGGTTTAAAATCGTATGCTCTGTCTGAATCATGAAATCCTTTTTTTTGTGTTACGTCTCTTTAATTACATTTTTAGTTGGCTCTGTCATCAAGTAATTTACTTGTATGAGTAATATTTTTGTGTTATTTTTCATTTATGTATTAATCTGTTACTAAGAATAGCGACCATTTTAAGGTATTCAGTTTAATTTCATTGGCTTCTTATTTTTGTTTCTTTAAAAAAGAAAAAAATGTCACCTAATATTTACCCTGATTTCTGCTCCTCAATTACGTCATTGTTTGTGCTCTGCCAATACACTGAGAACAAGCAGGCTATTTTTAAACTGCATGAAGCTTTTTGCTTAAAATGATTGACAAGCAGATGAATAGGTCAGTAGAGGTCAGATCATCTGCTGGAAACTGTGTAAACAATACCATGCTGAGAAGAACTGGAACACTGCAGAATTGTTCCTTATAAATTATATGTGGCCACTAACCTCTAACTATTGCCAAAGATTCCTGTAGAATACTGAAGCCTGAATTCCACATGTATGAAAAAAAATAATCCAAAATCCTTTGTAGCATGTGCTGAGCAATGGAAAGAGATTGTGTGGAAAAAAAAAAAATCAATGAGAAAATCAGTGGTAATAAATTGCAACACAACACAGTTTGTATGTGTAATTGTTTCAAATAAACATACATCAAACTACATAAAGCTAGCATTTCTAAATAGCATATTGTTTTTTTTTTCTTCAATTCATAAATTATACTGGTCCTTGTTCTAATCCATTTCAATCTGCAGTGTGGCATTTTATATATAACTTGTGTATTTTGCTTCATTTCTATGACATTCCAAATAAGCGCTACTGTTTCAGTTATTAAACACATATTAATTCTGACTATCATACCTCCCAGAGATCTCTGAATTCTCTGAAATTAAAGGGATAGGAAAGTGAAAATTAAACTTGCATGATATAGAGCTTGTCATTTTAAGACACTTTTAAATTCACTTCTATATTTAAATGTGCTTCGTTCGCTTAGTATCCCTTGTTAAAAAATGAATATGCACATATCAGGCACTAGTGGGAGCTGCTGCTAATTGGTGCATTTGTCTCTTGTGATTAGCTAAATAGATATTTTCATCTTACTGTCAGTAGTGCAATGATGTCCCTTCACTAATGGATAACAAGAGAATGAAGAAAATGTGATAATAGAATTAAAATGGAAACTTGTTTAAAATTGTATGTTCTATCTGAATCATAAAATAAAATTTTGGGGTTTACTATCCCTTTAAAAACACTGCAAAAAATATATGTGAACAACATTACAATATTTTTCTCTTATGCTGTAGATCCAAATATTAGTAATATTTAAAAACTGCAATGTAATTCTGATTTCATGGATGACGTTTGATGATGTATGCATGCTTTTAACACTGGCAAGTTTTTTTGTCACAAAAAAATAAACTTTAAAATGAAAAATGTATTAAAATATTTATTACAAAAAACTAATCTTGTATATATCTTCCATAACATACTACTTTTTGTAGTGTATCTTAAATTAAGAAATACCAGTATTTATTATGTGTGTTACTTTACTAGCAGGTTCTTTTTATTACTGTGACAATCATTTGATAGGTATAAGATCAAGAAACCTCTACTGCAGTATGCAAATGGTGAACATTTGAAGATACATGATCCAATTTGATTGAGATTTCTTAAGAAAAAAAAATAGTCACAGTCTTAGTGATTAGTGTCATTGCTGTGGCCCAGAGAAATGAAAATAAATTATTTATTTTGAAATTTGGCAGGGGTTAATTTTGATGAGGCTCTAGTGTCCTATGAAAGAAATTTGTAAATTGATATTATTAATTTTGTGCGTCAAACATTTCAAAGATGACATATAGCATGTCCTTTGTAAAAAATAAATAAATATATATATATATAGTAAGCTGTATGCACAATTATTTTTTTATTTTATTTCTCACATATAAATAAAAAATGGCATATCATGTAATAAATAAATAAATAAATAAATACAAACACACATACTTAATACAACCAAACACAAAAACAAGCTGCACTAAATAAAGAATACTATTATAGACTATGGTATATTCAAAGAGTATAGTTAAAAAGTGTATTCCAATTCATCAAAACAGTAGTTTAAAAAATGATTATACACCAATTCGATATAACTGATATTTAAAAAAAATATATTTTAAAAATATACAAAATATAATAATCTTGAGTATATGTTAATAAAATATTGATTATAATACTTATTATGTAATAGTAAATACTATTTGAGGTTTGTATTAGGGATATATCCCAAACATACACTGACCGCAATTAACTTCTGTGACTGCAGGAGTATGGTAGATTTGCTTAATAGATGTGAGTTTGAAGATCTTGGCTTCTGACAAGTAAAAACTCTCCCGTTATGTTCGGTCGATGGTGCAGTTTCTTTATTCACTGAACACTAAGGAGTGTTCAGACTACGAGATACTAAAAACACAATAACAGAAAGAGCGCGACCACGACTCAAGGTAAAAGATTTAACAATTTTACTATGAGCATATAATCAGTTGCACTTACAAGAGGGTAATATTAAAAATGCCTTTAGACAACACACAGTCAGCAGGTTTCAATGTCCGGGTGGGTGCTCTCCCTTCCAGCACTATGCACCTCCGTTTTTGTGTACGTAGTCGTGTTAGCAAACGTCTTTAGATCAATTTCTTCTCCTGAAGTTGCAATACTGTATGTAGACCGTCCCTGTCTACACGTTTTGTCCAGCTTCTGCGGAGCCCCCACCCGGACATTGAAACCTGCTGACTATGTGTTGTCTAAAGGCACTTTTAATATTACCCTCTTGCAAGTGCAACTGATTATATGCTCATAGTAAAATTGTTAAATCTTTTACCTTGAGTCGTGGTTGCACACATACTTAATAAAGACATATTAGGCAATAGTAAAAAAAACCATGTTACTCAATCTCTCTCTCCTTTCGTATGGGCTCCATATTTTAAAAGGCAGACAGACATGGGGTATGCCCGTGAAACTTTACGCATAGCTTTGTGCTGTCAATCATCCTGATCGGATCTGATCGGGATGATTTAACTCCACCACACTTTATTAAGTTATTTATTTAGAAAATAATATGATATACTTGATCCCTTTGAATATCACTCTAATTTTATCTATAACGTTATAGCAATTTGGCATTTCTCATATATATATAATTAAAAAAAATAAAAACCTGGGAAAAGTAGCAAGAGAATATAGACGTTTTAAACTGCTTGAGCAGTAGAGAAGTCTTATGCAGGAGGTAATAATATACACAGCACACTACAAAAACATTTTAATGTCTAAGTTTAAGTTCCCAATCAAATGTTATAATATATCATTGAAATTGAACGACCCCACTCCAGATAATTTATAGGTACAGGAAACCTTAAAATTTATTTCATGATTTGGATACAACGTACAATTTCAAACAAATTTCCAATTTACTTCTATTATCAACTTTGCTTCATTATCTTGTTATCCTTTGCTGAAGGAGCAGCATTGCACTACTGGCAGCTAGCTGAACACATCTAGTTAGCCAATCACAAGAGATAAATGTGTGCAGGCACCAATTAGCAACTAGCTCCCACTAGTGTAGTGTGCATATTTTGTGTTTCAATAGAAGTGAATTTAAAAGTGTCTTAAAATGACATGCTCTATCTGAATCATGCAAATTTAATTTTGACTTTCCTTTAAAAATATAATGAAGGAGCTTCATTTCAGGATTTCCTCTTTTTAAATGGGAAAATTAACATGCTTTTGGCCAATGAATATGAATATATGTAGATGTGCATAAAAGCAGGAGAATTCAAAGGTGAAATGTTCAAAGGTGAAGGAGCACCTGGTTGTTGTGAGTAAGAGTAGGAGAGCATCTGGTGATGAGCATAACAGTGGGATTGGTGCATGTGTATGAACATGTAAGAATGGAAAGATGTCTTTGGCCTAGATTCATAGATGTATGTAAGGTTGAAGAGGGTCTATGTTTAAAAAGGCTAAATCATGTTTGGAATTCATCAAACATCACTTTACCTATATTTTGTAGCAATTTATTAGTGCATGTTCTTACTCCTTAAATCTATAGTTATGTTGTGTTGTCATCCACTGGGGGCTTCTTTAAGATTACATCACAATCTAGGGGTCCGTAATCACCTGGGGAATACAGGGATGCTGGGGATATCACCAGGCATTGTGTGGTGATGTTAAAAAGGCCCCGGAATCCCAGAAGTACTGGGAAGGACCAGAGGGCTTAAGGGGTTTGATATTTAAAACCCTCAATCTCATCTCCCTTAAGACCTAAAAACCCTTAAAATCCATATTTTCAAAGCTAATCCCCTGCTATTTCAAATTATGTGTGTTTTGGGGATTAAAAAATTACAAATGTTTCAATGCACATACACTATATACCCTTGTAATAGGTCATCAAAAATCCTATAGACACCCATCTTTTCAAAGACCAAAAGCCATCTTTAAAATATAGTGCCTATATATGTTTTAATTGCATGGTGATCACTGTGATAATAGTGATCCCCTGGCATGAATAAATGTCCAATTTTTTTCATAGAAGCTCATTGGAGACCTTATGCAGTCTTACAAGTGGTGATTGCAGGAAAACAGGTTCTCTACTTGCAAACCTGTTTGCCTATAATATGTATGGATTTCTCACTGGCATCTAAAAACTGCAAAACAGCTTAGCACATGGGTGGGAATGATTCAGCAGTAAAAGGGTTAAAAAAAACACCATCTACAAAACAGTCCACATAGGCACAAAGAAAATGCCTAAACAATTTTTTTTAAAAAAGCAGGAGACAACATTTTTTGCTTTGTAGGTCTACTGTACCATCAACTGAACAACATTTGAAGATATACGTACCTTGCGTTACATTTTAGGTTGTTTACAAGAACAACACAATATCCCTACTAATCTAGAGATGAGTACTCAGTTTGGTAAATCTATGCTGAGTAAATCCACATTTTATCCTATCTAAAGTAGAGGGGCTGTTTTAGAGCTTTGCCCTGCTAGTATTGAGAGAAAGCTAACTCAGCTGTATCACAGAAAGGATAGGAAAAGGTTGGGAAATCATACATCAAAGAAGATAATAGCCCTGAAGAACAGGAAGGATGTTGCTATACACAAAACAAATAAAGAAGGTAGCACAATAGTCATGTTTAAATTATTTGGCTGAAGCAGACAGACATCTAGGAGATAGTAACACATATTTACAGTTGACCTCAGATCCTACTAAGTCCTTTCAGGGGTCATATAGATCTATTATTGATAAGGTTTTAAAGTGTAGATATATTAATGCCCACACAGCAAATTTTTAAGAGTAGATCACCCTAGAACCTCTTTAACATTTCCCCAAAGTACATTACACTCTGGTCAAAGTTAAGTGGAGACTCATAGGGCTCGATTTATCATTGAAATTCTTCTACATAATTACGCTGTCATAATTTTTCTTCTATTTATCATAGCAAAATACGCCTAACAATCAGCTAATCTGAATGCACAATTCTCCCACTCTATTCTCTCTCGCCTAGGCGCAAATGTGCGCCAAATACAGCTTAAAAATTCACTTTTTTGGTCGTATTTTCAAAAATCCACCTTACTAAATGCCAAAATACCGATTTATCATTATTTTGCACCTTAGGAGAACATGAAGTTCTCCTAATAATACGTCCACGAAAGTTCTCCATAACCACTGTTAAGAACATTGAATTTACTCCATTTTTTTGGCCACAGAAGATGGAATATTTCTTAGTTTTGGCAGTTATTTCATTGGCAAGGGGCCGCGAAAGTCATCAAGACAATGCAAATATGCCCTTAAATAGATGCCAATGAGTGCCCAGAGTGTTTCTACCCCATTGTGGACTACAAGCATTGTCAGATAACGAGATTAAACAAAGATTTCGGATTAATAGGAAGAGCATACTCAATCTCTATGCTCTTATACAAAACAATGTAGAGCCTAGCACAAGAAGAACAAGGGTAATCCCTAAAATTTAAAAATTATTGGCTGTGTTGCATTTTCTAGCTACAGGTTCATTACAGGCTATGTCCAGTGCTGTGGTGGGCATGAGCCAGTCTTCATTTTGCAGACATTTAAGGACAGTTTTAAAAGCTATTCTAAAGCATCTAAATACTTTTATTTATGTACTCAGGAATGTTTATGAATGGCACCAAGTGAAGGCATCGTTTTACCAAGTTGCTGGTATTCCAAATGTTCAAGGTGCAATTGATTGCACTCATATATCACTAAGACCACCTGCTTCCAGGGAGGAGCAATATAGGAATAGAAAACACTTCCACTCACTCAATGTTCAGGCAGTGTGTGATGGAAACCTTCAATTTTGGGCTGTGCGATCAGGATTTCCAGGGTCATGCCACGATTTTCACATTTTAAAGCAGTCTGCATTATTTGCAGCATTTGAACGTGGAGACATGCCACATGGTTGGCAATTGGGTGAATATTACTATTAATTTCAATTTGTGTACCTTTCTAATTTTGTTTATGTTTTAAATGAACATGTAACCAAAGCTCAATGATCCCTCAATAAGTCCAAATATTGAACCTATTTTATTTAATTCTCCTTAGCTTACCTGTATTGACCTTTTAGAAATGTATATATTTGTAGATAAATTAAAAATATAAATAAAATATTACATTGTTATATATTGGTTATTCTATATCAGATTCATGCAACATTTTATATTGGTTACATGTACATTTTGTGTATAAATATATGTAAAAAGTATATGATTAATGTATTTAACTATTTTTTAGGTGACTGGTTATCCATGTAGGCCCTGGCTCTTGACACCTGTCCAAATGCCTCACACACGTGCTGAAATCAAATTTAATGAGTCTCATAGGACAACAAGGAGTGCAATTGAGAGAACATTTGGTATATTAAAGATGTGTTTCAGAGTTTTGGACCGTTCTGGTGGTGACCTACAATATTCACCTGAAAAATTAAATGACATAATTCTTGTTACATGCATTTTGCACAATATAGCATTTTCACAAGGTAACCTAGAGGAGGTGTGTCTTGCAGATGTTCCTGATGATGTTTATATACCTCAAGAGATAGTAAGAAGACATACCACTAGAGCAGTTGTTCAAAATTGGATGGAAATAATTGAAAGATTTTTTACATGTAAGTGTATAGTTAATACAAACATTTCAGTTATTTTCATTTTCAGAATTTGACGATATTGTTTCTAATTATGTCTTATTTTTTTTCTATTACAAAAATGATTGCAGTGGATACCATTTGAAAAGAGTGAGAGAGAAAAAGTGGGTTTAAAATCCTCCACTACGCACAAAATATAGAGAAAATAACGAATTGCGTACACAGCTTATAAGCTTAGCTAGGGTTATTGCAGTGATTCATAATCATCCCAGGTCAGACTGTTTCATGGTTTTTGCCACTCATCAGCTGGTAAAAGGTTTGAATCACTGCTGGGTGAAGTGGATTTCAGGATAAAATACAACAACATTTAAAATTAGGGGGAGGTAAAAAGTGGGTTTAAAATCCTCTACTACGCAGAAAAATATAGAGAAAATAACCCATTGTGTAGTTCATTACCAAATCTAGACAGGCCAGAAGGCTTGTTTTTCCCACAGAAAACATCTGGATTTACATTGTTTACAATGCAGCAAAGGATTCTGGGTAAGATATGCAAATGAGGTTCACAATGACACATTTTTTTACTTCAAGTCTGATACAAAAAACAAACAATATACAGAAGTGTTAGACGAAAAAAACACACAATATTCTGTAAGAAATTAACTAAGAACTAATACTCTCCTTTAAGTCAGACCGCAGCCTTCTTGCAGTCTCTCCTTTAGACTGTATATAAATAGAAAATGGTGATAGATGGCACAGGTCTATTGGATGATTTTCTCTGATGAATAAAGAGAAAAGAGGCTTGGAGCATGTATAAAAGCCAATTAATATGGTAGTCTTATACAAACCTTCTCCCAGCAGATGAGTGGCAAAAACCACGAAACAGTCTGTCCTGGGATGGTTATGAATCACTGCACTAACCCTAGCTAAGCTTATAAGCTGTGTAAACTGCGTTGCTTTGGCGTAAAGGGAATCTTCTGAAAAGCAGACTTGAAGTAAAAAATAGTATAATACACTATAAAAAAGTAATACAACAATAATATTTTATATATATTTTATTAACATAACACCTGTTTCAATCTTAAAAGAATTTCAAAATATTTCAAAATAATTTTTATTTTATCTATTTTAATATAAAATAAATTATAACCAAACTTAAGATACAAAAATCTAAAAAAAAAAAAACCCAACAATATAAATAAAAGAGCAAAATTAGGCTAATTTAATTAACTTTTTTCATTATTCTTGATGTCTCCTATTAAGTATCTCTAGTTTTTTAGAATAATATTCCTTTTGAAAATTAGTCTGCTCTTTAAGGATATTATTTCTTTCTTTCTGTAAGGCAACCATTTGTCTAAAAAATTAGCTCTGTTCTCTCCGAAAAGATAATGCCATGTCAGTAAGGGTCTCAATGTCATTAGCTCGTGCTTGTTGAGCTTGTTATGGTCGTCCTTCATCCTCATTTATTTCCTCAATGTCAGATTCAATGTTCGATATTTGAGGTGTATTTATTTCTGGTGGAGTATGTCCCTCTATCTGTGTGTCATCTTCCTTCCTCCTGACAAATAGTGTCCTCCACCAGTGGTTCCAAGGTTATTTATACTTGTTCTATGGTTGAATATAAAAATAATTAGTATTAATATAAATACAAAACAAAAAAGAAAAAAAGAAAAATGTAACTTACCATCAAATAATGACATTCAAGAATCCTACATTGTCTGCAGTAATGCTTGTACACCTGTAAACACAAAATAAAGAAATTTTGTATTTTTAAATATAAAATGTATTTCAAACTTTATTAACAATAGGTACAAATAAAGATTTCTAATTGTCCCTTTTTAAAAATGCTGAATTTTAGAAATTAATACATTGAAATCACACATTAATTAATACCAAAAACAAGTCTATTAGTGCATACGCAATTAACACAGCTATGTGATCTATTCTATCCTTGTTTTAGAATTATGGATGGCTTCACATTTGGTATAATAAAATGTGTCACTTTAACTGCGTTAGTTTGGAAAGTGTAAAATCTAAAATCTAATATACATGATTTAACAGTCAAAAAGTATTGTTCATTTAATATCAGCCCTATTATCAGGACTTTAAAAAGTGACATGTGCCCCTAAAATTTGCTATTTTTACAATCAAATGTTTGTCTCTTACCTTTTTGACACCTGTTTTCTTATTTTACATGTTGCATGTTATGTACACAGTGAGGATGATCTATTAGGTGCCTCACTGGATATGTAATACAGTTTATACAAAGAATATTGTGTTTGTGCAGATATGAATGTATATATATATATATCTAGAATTAATTCATACATTAAAATATAAATAGAATATTAATATATTTAACATTCATATTTCATTTATGTTTTTATGTAATTTCATAAAACTAATTGTTTTATATATCAAATTAATGATTTAACATTTAGAATAGCTAATTGCTCTCAAAGAGATAGTCTATTGAAAATAAATTTGTAATTATTCATATAGGTAATGTAATAGTAAATACATTTACAATAAACTTTAAACATTAAATTTGTTTTACTCTCTTGCTATTATGTTATTACAACTAAAGCAAGGAAATCTAAAATTTAAAAGTTTTATACCTTAAAGGAACAGTGAACCCCCAAATTTATCTTCCTTGGTTCATGTTGAGAATACAATTGTAAACCACATTTCAGTTCAGTTATATTATCTAACTTCCATAACTCTATAGTTTCTTTTTTTCTACATTAACCAATGTACATGGGTGAGCCAATAAAATATGGTATCTATGTGCATCAACCAAACATCAACAAATGATCCTATCAATATATGCTTTTCAGCAAAAGATATACAGAAAATTATGCATTTTTTTTATAATACAACTTTATTAAAATTTGATACTCTATTAATTCATGAAATACTTTTTTTCTAAAAATATCACTTTTAAGGCCGCCAATTATTTAAATGCATAAACCATTAGTATTAGTAACAAATAGAGGTCGCTATTTATTGTGTGCTATAGATATAAAATTGTGAAGACGCACGTGGATTTAAAAATGAAATTGCAATAATTGTCTCAATTATTATACTCTTTCAAAAAACTTAAATACGTGTGGCTTGGGCAAAGGATTATATACCAACTAGATAATATGAAAATATAAACATTATATTAATATATCTCTGTACTTTATGCCAAACTGAAAAATGTTTAGTAAAGGCTATTTATGCCTTTTTACAAGATTTATAAATCTGGTCTATACTGTCCCTATAACATTGACTGCTATCCTAACCTTTTGGCCAATGGAAAGACAACTTTCCGAAAGGGCAGTGTTTGAGATTTAAGCGCAACTGCTTGAGACTCTCAGATTATGAAGACCAAGTACAGATACTCGAAAGAAAATTCCTCGAAAGGGGATATGATCATAAAATAATAGCAAAAGCTAGAGACAAGTACATAAAAAGATAGAAACAGTTTACTCTCCTACACTAAAAGACCAAACAAGATAAACAGACTCATAACACAAATGAACTTAGTGTACTCTTAGTGACAGGTTTTAATTATGATAACCATCTTTTAAAAAAAAGTATGAAGAAACACTGGCATCTAATACAGACCGATCCATTTATAGGGGATAAGATATCTAGGTCCCCTAAAATTGTGTACAGAAAAGCCAGAAATATGAAAAGTATATTAGCTCCAAGTGAGTTTAAAAATAAAAAACAAACAAAAGGTAGTGACCTACAGGGGAATTTACTGTATGTTTTTTCCCCTGTTTTGGTTGCAGGTCCGGTAAATTTAGCATAAAGAAATAAGATCAAGACAGAATGGATTTGTACATAAAATTAAAGGAACAATAAGATGTCAGGATAAAGGTATAGTCTATATGATTGAGTGCACTTGTCATAAACAATATATTGGGGAGACCACTAGGACCCTAAGAGAGTGGATACGCGAACATTTACACTGCATTGAGAAAGGAAAATTAGACACACATCTGTACACTCATATTCGTGAGGTTCATAAAAAAAACTTGAAAGATTTTAGCTTTTGGGGTATCTCGAAAACAAACCGAAGACTGGAGAGGGGGTAATTTCAAGCAAAACCTCCTGAGAAAGTAAGCTGAGTTTATTTAATATGAAAACCCTACACCCATTTGGCTTAAACTCAGAATTAGATATATCCCCATTCCTTGTCTCCTGATGGCTACTGAATTAAACCAGATTTCTAGATATGTATTTTTTGGCTTGATGTATGGATTCATGTATTTTTAGACTTTTATATATTTTCTCTTTAAATAGTTTTTAATAATATTATGGGTTTAATGATATGAACATTTTATATATATAAACACATTTTTAGTTCCTTTTAGTTTACTCCATTTATATTCTACTTTTTAGTTTCTCATCCATCACATTTCTTTTCCCATTTATTGTATTATTTTATATTTCTGTAAGATGCCATTAAAGTATATTGATAGACATGATTTTATATTAATTTGTAGCAATCATTTTGATAATATGTTTCATTTAAAATAACTGGTACATATAATCCCATATTTAGTCCTTTATTTAACAAGTTTTTGAATACAGCCGATGTAACAGAAATATTGAGTGTCTTTTATATGAGTGTCTTTTATATGAACTCACTGTGGCTATTTTTAAGTACCGCAAATGGAACATCCACCATAAAAATAAATTCCACCTTAAAAAATCAAGTGCTTAAAACCATATCAGAGAAGGGTATTTAAAGGACAGACATGGATGAGCCAGAATATGTTTTGCTAAAGGCCTGTTTCAAGAGTGAAATGCGTTAACACTTTACTACTATTAGAGCACCTGCACCTTGTTCCCTAACCTGAGGAATATTTGGACGGAGGTAGTTGGGACTAGGAGAGACCTCTTTGAATGGCCGTTCATACATTTGTTCTCGCGCTTCCAACTTTAAGCGTGCTACAGGATCAACTGCTGATTAATAGGAAAGCCAGATGTCAGACGTCATAGCACTGTCAGTGCTGGAACTAACGGTCGGAGTAAGGACGCTGAGTGAAGCCGCGATTGTGGCTGAGGGTCCGTCTGACATCTGATAGATCTGAGACTTTCTCATCCTCTAAAGAAGACACTAACTAATAGAGAATACCCTGGTAAGCTGCAAAGGTAGTGAGGGATCTCTTGAACTCTTTCCGATAACGATTGCACCACAATATTATACTAAAGACTTGACTCTAGCTGTTTAAAATCATCGTATTCTGAGGTCAATTCACCTGCATAAAATCTGTGGATATTATAAAGGCACTTTAAGACACTCCAAAATATTTCAACAAACTCAGTACTGTTACATAGCCAAACTATCAAGGTTTATATCTGTTTCACAGTTTTATTTTTTGTTTCAAATTGTATAAATACATTTTTATATATCTATATTTATATAACTCCCGACTTTAGTTAGATTGATTCCCAGTTATTATTAGCGATATAGCGCTATGTAACCACTTAAGCACTTTATGAGCACTTCCCCAGCACTTTTTCAGCACTAACCAATTTATATATCCTGGTTTGTGGATTCAATGATTAGATATTCCGATCATTGTGGAGTCTAATGTTTAAGAAATAAGATAGGACAGTTCGTATAGAATCCAATACTTTATTATTCCAACTTAAAATTAGGAGACAATTGAACAACAGCAGCTGTTCAGGGAGAGCGTAACACCACCTGGCTCACGCGTTTCGGCTTACGCCGTAATCATAGCCACTGGTGTTAGGATCTTACAATTTCCTTTTAAAACAATCTGAAAAAACCTTATTGGTTAATACTAAAAAAAAAACGATACGCCTTACCCTGTTGTATCAATGAGTACCTATGGTAACCATACAGACGCTATGCAATACATGTATATATAAGAAAAGCAAATACATCAAAAACAACTAAAAAAATTGTACAAAGAGATTATGTGAGAGAAAATCTAACCTGTGTATTTAAAAAAAGTTGCATAATCATGAAATGGAAGACAAAATTGTCATGAGTACAGGAGGCTGAAATATATATATATATATATGTATATATATATATATATATATATATATATATATATATATATATATATATATATATATATATATATATATATATATAGTAACAGTCACATCAATTGCGCAACATACCATTATCACAATGTAAATATCCAATATACACACATATGTTCTTCTATTCCAACCCACAATGCATATTGTTAAATAAATACTATACACCAACACTGTTACACTGTAATATTATGCTCCCCTTTAAAAGAGTATAACAACCCATAGCACTATATACATGAAAACAGAGTATATTATAATAATATGCACATAATTACAATAGTGTATATAAAACATGATACCTAGAAGCTAATATGAACATATATACAATACAAAAATATTTTATATATATCATGCAATACAGAATCATAAATATTATGTGTAATACTCCAAAATAAATATTATGTGTAATAAATCAAAACAAAACAAAGAAAGAGAGAGAGAGAGAGACACGTACCAGAACAAGAGGTCATGCACACATATATAAGGGATAATTTATTCCCAGTCATTTATGAGGTCATACTTGGAATTTAGACCTTGAGGGATACGTGTGCCTAGCCTAAATATCCAGTACATCTCTCTCTTGGCCAAAATTTTAGTCCAATATATTGAACTTAGCAAAGTGTACATTCTATAAGATAGATTACAAAATTTGCAGTGTAATTCAAGCACAATTGTATGTCAAAGGTCTCTCCTGTAACATAAGACCTAAACGTTTTTGTAATACAAACATACTCACAGGGCCTACACCTGTTATGGCCACATCTGAACATTCCTACTTGTTTAAGCCAACTAGATGGATTTATTACAGGCTTAAGTTGAGTCGGAGAAAATATAGAACCTATGGTGCGACACTTACGATAGGAGCATTTGACACCTTTCCTGACAGTATCTTGTAAACCGTCATCAGCTGCCAAAAGTGCAAAATGTTTTTTGACTATGGCACATATCTGTGGATACTGTGTACTGTACCCAGTTACAAAATGTACACCTTCAAATTGAGTTTGTCTTTTATCAGGTGAACCCTCAGATATTAAAAGTTGTCTATCAATAGAGTCTACCTCCTTACTGGCCCTCTTAACATCTCGTCTTGGATATTTTCTTGCATATAACCTATTCTGTAGGTCGCCAGCCGCTGTCACAAAATCAGAATATTCGCTGCAATTACGTTTAAGTAATGTAAATTGGTCTTTGGCCACAGCGAATGTCATATGTTCCGGATGGCAACTGGCGGCATGTAGAAGGGTATTTCCAGATATTGGTTTGCGATAAACCTTCGAAAAAATGTTACCACTTTCATCCCCACTCAGGGTTAAATCCCAAAAATTGATGGGTTTAGAGTGATATTCAAATATGAATCGCAATCCCATATTGTTGTCGTTCAAATAATGTACAAATTTGGCAATCAAATTTTCCGATCCTAACCAAATTAACAAAAGATCATCTATAAAACGCTTAAACAGCCTCACATAAGGTTTGAAGGGGTTTCTCTCCCCAAAGATGTGCACCATCTCCCACCATCCTAGATATAAATTTGCATATGAAGGAGAAAATGTTGCACCCATTGCCGTGCCACACCTTTGGAGAAAGAAATCCCCCTCAAACCTAAAAAAAATTGTGGGTAAGCAAAAATTTGGTCACCTTGATGATGTATTGTTGAAATTCACAGGTGTACTCTGTAAAATGTGAAAGAAAGAAGCTCAATGCTAGCAAACCCTTGTCATGGGGTATTGAAGAGTACAGGGATACTGCATCAATAGTTAGCAAGAAAATAATCTCTTCCCATGTTACTTTACTTATCAAATTAGGTACATGTTTAGTGTCTCTAATGTATGATACCAATGATTATAGAAGAGGCTGTAGTAGTGAATCTAACCATTCAGAGGTGTGTTTAATACCACTAATTATAGGTCTACCTTGCACATTTACTAAAGATTTATGGACCTTAGGTAAATAATGGAACCAAGGGATTTTGGGAAACTTGACAATCAAATAATCCACTGAGTCTAATGTTTAGCCATAATTGTTTTAATGAGCATATAATTCTAGGTTATTATGTCTGGGATTGATTTAGAGTACCATTAAGGTTTTTAAGCATTCACTAATATACTGTTAATCATGGATACATAAATCCAACGGATTTAGTGTATAATTTGTTTTGTATATGTCTGTCCACTTAGTAGGTTGTGGCTAAAGTTTTTTAGAGGGAGACGTCCCTTTTTCTATATATTGTATTTTAATTAGAATTTTAGTTATCTGATCACCATTCTTTTTATGAAATAAATTGTTTTTATATTTATATATACATCTGTCTTGTGGTCCTCTATTGCTCCCTGGTTGAGCACTTCTTATCTATATTCTTTGAGGTTTCGCTATCCTAATCATGAAATGTGGAAAGGACTTATCATCATTTCCTAATTTTAAAATGTTTTTTTTTTTTTTAATTTCCCTTTTATAAAGCATTTAAAAGGTTAATATTAATATACTCTACAACCAAAATATACATAATTAGGATATTATGAAATTGAAATTTACTTACTGACACTTTCTTCCCTGTTTGGAATATCATATGAGGTGGATGGTTGAGACTCAATGGGACCTATAGGTGTAACCATTTATCCTGTAAAGCTTGCGAGAAAGTCACTATAGGGGACTCCTTCAGCTCTCTAGTCACGGGGGAACACTTCCAGAAGAATTTATGTCTCAACTGCAGGTCTACCTTTGTAGTGTACTTGATCTCATGCACCCACTGTGCCCTCCAGTATGTAGGTCTCACGACAAGGGAAGCCAGGGTTAGGATAAAAGAACATCTAGCGGATATTAGAGAGGGGGTTCTCACAACGCCATTAATTAAGCATTTTTCGATTACACACAACAAAGATAATTCATTCTTTTCCTGGACCATCATAGAGAAGGTACCAGTCCAGATGAAAGGAGGGGACAGAACCCGCAAACTAGGCGAAAGGGAGGCCTTCTGGATCTTTCGTCTAAAAACAAGGATTCCGGACGGCCTCAATTCGGAATTCGACCTCATTAATTTTTGGTAGTATACATTTTACCTCTCTTCATACAATCAAAATTGCAGGCAACAATATAATTACCATGTAAACCCAACTCCACCTATATACTGAGAATACCTTCATATGTATAGAGAGTAATTACCAAAATATTAGTACACAAATAAAGCACAATATACATAAGGTCCTTGGTAGGAAGTAACACACACATGGTTTGTCAGAAATACTAAAGTTAAATACATAGTTAGTGCACTATCTCCCAAGGTCCTTACTAATTAGCAGTTTATTTTATTTTAAAGCTAAATATTATGGACCTGAATAAATTTAGCTAAATACACTTTGAACAGGAAATAAGGGTTCTCCACTTGTATGGTACATTTACTAATAACAAGTACACAAATTGAGTATAATGCAATGGGCAGTTCTCAATGTGTATGTATGGATAAAACTGAATTAGGTTATCAAGGGTACATAAAAGCAAAGGTTATATACGCCATTAGTGAGTAGCTTAATAATCCCCTTTTTTGGTGTTGGGCACACTAGATTAGAATAGTGCTAGGGTAAATATACCTCTATTAGCAAATATTATTCACTTCCAATTGGAGACTTCTACTGGAGATAAGTTATATGCTAGAGCGCAACAAACCCCCTTTAAATTAATGTGTGTTTACTCTTTGATAGGATACTAAAGGGAGCGTCACAATGGAGATGTTATCCTTTAAAGTCAGGTTTGGCAGGCTATGCACGCACACAGTACATGGATACATTCCATTATTTACGAGTATTGACCTTTTAGCAGTGACAGCTTAGGAGAACAGGGACTGTCAGAGAGGTGTGATGTGACAGGCACGTTACGATTGGTGCACACATACGATATTTGACCTATCAGGGCACACTTAGCAAGGACCAATAGATACTGACATGACTTCCTGCAGAGCACTGGAGTTGATAGATCGCACCAGATTGGCCGGCACACATGGTACCCAACCAATAGGGATAAGGGAGTAGCCTCCATTGAGAAACAATAAGTACAAAAAAGCACAGATTTTAAGTAAAGTATACCGTTTTTTCCACTACAACAACAGGCGATCTAGGATGCATTTAAAGAAATTAAAGGAATTGAGAGCTGCTATGTATATATAAAGTCTGGTTATATACTAACACACAGTACTAGAGTCAATATATATCACTTTACACAAGCGGTCTAGCTCCAAGACAGTTTCCTCTCATAGTGATACAAAAATGCACAGTAAATAGACAGTTAACAGTTTCCTTCATGTTGTTTTTTATATTAATGTTAAACAGGGGATTAGGAATGTAAGCCTTTGCAATATTGAGTAAATAGATCAATGCAGCTATGCTAAAGAGGAGGTTAATTGATTCAAGCTGAAGGGAGTTTCAAATGAGGGGTGTGGATTTTTGGACCAATAGGATTACAGATGAGGGTTTTTAAACTGAGAACTGACAGTCAGTTTTAAGCAGGCTAGGAGTAAGGCAACAGCCGAAACCGGTCAGCCTTTTTGTTCATCTGTTTGACTATTCATGTATGTTCTTACCCAAGGGTAAAGACACCCTTTATGTTCTAAATAAAGTTTGATTTTTTATCCATAAACTTGGTGCTCCTGTTATACACTTTTTCTGATGCTTCGCTAATTATTTGGCCAAACAGTGAGCACAGGTTTTGGATACTAATTGCGGTAGGTGAGCTAGAGGCACACTGCACTGACTGTCTCAATATCCAAGGGACACAGGTGGACTTTTTTACAGGGCCCCAAGAACAAAATAAATGGGCAGAGAGTAATTATCCTGGATGACAAGACACAACTGTTCACACCAGAATTGGATACAGCATCCTGACCTGAGAGGAAAATAACACCTCACCAAGGGACTGAAGAGTGGTGAGTCAAGAACTTTATCTTGTATATATATACACGGATGTCTGGGAGTGGTCCCTTGTGATCAATAATATTGTGGGGGTTGTTTTGGGGAACACCGCTACATTTTTTCTTTATAAACAGTCTAACTTGTGCAGTGGCCTTACAAGAAATTGTTTTCAGGACTACTTATATATATATATATATTTCGTTTATAACAGTGCATACACCTTACCCCCTCCCCCTATTGTATCCTGAAAAGTATAGTCCGACTCAAATGGTTGATTCTCCCGGGTATGTACTAGATCTTCTTCGCATCCCTCATCATGTTGCTCTAATATATTTTAAGAAAAAATAATAATTAGGATATATTTTAAAAAAATTAAAAAGACAGAATTCTAAATGCAATCAAACAATGAAATTACCTCTAAAATCCATGGTATCCTATAGAACATCAAGGCCCACCACAACAGCATCACCCATCCTGGCATACAGTGCTGTTCGTAGTCTACCAGTTCTGCCCTATATCTGGGGCCTCCACCCGTTCCTTTAGTCAATTGTTTTTCTCTGCACACTTTTTTCTTTATATTTTTTCTAATATCTGTAACCCTCTTCCAAAAGGCCCTTACATCTTTTGTAAAACTTCCTTCAGCAGACACAGCTCGACTAATTTGTTCCAAGCTCGATTTCTTTCTTTGGGGGTGTACAGATCTGGCTTGATATCCAATAATCTAGACATAATTATCAATTTGTTCGACTAATTATCAATTTCTTCGACTAATTTGTTCCAAGCTCGATTTCTTTATTTGGGGGTGTACAGATCTGGCCTGATGTCCAATAATCTAGACATAATTATCAATTACCAAGTCCACCAATACACAATGTTGGCTATGTGTAAACATGATAATTCTTCCACTTTTGTTTTTTTCTGAATGTCCAGAAGCCATCTCAATATTGATGTATGAAAGAGCACAAAAATAATATAATGTTTTGCCTCAGTAAAAAAATCATGTTATGAAATAAAATAGTAATAAAACTAGTCTATCTAGAAAGTTCCAGAAAAGGGGCATTTGAAATTATATTCATAGATATACGTAATACATTTAAATATATTGGCTATAACAAATTTTATTGGATAAGCCTTTTTTGCTTTTTTCTGATTGGTTACATTTTTTTATTTTTTAGTATTAAATTATCAATATCTTTTAGTATTTAGAACATTTAGCCTTTGATGTTATATAACATATATATTTTCTGTAAGTTATTATCGTTTTTAAAGTAAAATAACATTTTTTTTTATCTCTGTTGAAAGTAACAAGTCATGTAACTACACTATGATATTTTGTACACAAAAATAGTCTATGTTGTTGCGCAGATTGAAAAAAGTATCAATAATTTATTTATTTAGTATAATACATGTTACATTTCTGTTTTATTAACATAAGTATGCCAATACAAAGTATATATATTGTTACTATTATTATAGTAAACATTAACATAATAATCGACCCAAAATTGCGCTTTGTTAAGTCTGTAGTAGTATATTTCAAAATTGCGCACTTTAGAATCAAAATTAGTTCTGTTATTGGGTGTAGTGTGTTTGGAAGACTGAGAGAAATATTAAAACGCTGTGTTCCAAAAAATTTTCTTGCTGATTGAAACAATTTAAATCAATTTAGAGATTATAACTTATTAGCAATGTTTGAACAAATGCATTTAAAAATAATGTATAAACTTTAATAAATATGTAATATATATTAACAAAAAAATAATTTTTTATTTTTTAAAGTCTGATACAGAAGAGCTCTAAGATACCTCTGCCCAATAAACAGCAGTTCTTCTAGTTCAGGAGGTGAATCAGATCCCCTACCCACAGTTTTCATAGACTTGGAGGGTATTGTTCCAACAGGTATTAATAAAGATTTTATCGTTTTTGAATATTAAAGACATATTTTTTAAAAAAATGTTTTAAATAAAACTTTTTGAATAATTGTCTTTACAGAAAGACATATGCGGAGGCCACCACGTTGTGCAAGGGCCTTGCCTATCGTTAATGATGATTCCGTTTAGGTTGTTGTTTAATTTCTATATTCTTATTTATAGACATACGTGAAGAACCTCTGCGAGTTGTGGTAACTCAGAGTGAAGAGTTAGAGGAGGGTGAACAACAAATAATTGTTAATATTGAGAGGGAAGAGTCGGTCGAGAATGAGGAAGAAGTTGAAAAAACTAGATGTAGGTTAAAAATTTGAGAATAATTCATGTTTAAGAGCTTAAAGGGACAGTCTACTCCAGAATTCTTATTTTTTTAAATGATAGATAACAACTTAATTACACATTGCCCTGTTTAGCATAACCAACAGGTTTATATTAATGAACGTTTTACCTCTGTGATTACCTTATATCTAACCGTTTGCAGACTACCCCCATATTCCAGTGCTTTTAACAGACTTGCATTTAGAAATTAGCATATGAGCCTGCCTAGGTTGTGCTTTTAATAAAGAATACCAATAGAGAAAAGCAAATTTGATGATAAAAGTGAATTTGAAAGTAGTTTAAAATTACATTCCTTATCTGAATCATCAAAATTTAATTTTGACTAGACTGTCCCTTTAATTAACCCCTTATTTTTTTTTTTTTTATTGGAGTAGCATCATTCAATATTATTTTTTGATTCACACTTCAGAAAAGTTAAATTAAATACAAACATTATATATGTACATATATTGATATATATATATATATATATATATATATATATGTATATATATATATATATATATAGCGATGTCACGAATTGTTCGCCGGTGAATAGTTCCCGGAAAACATAGCTTGTTCGCGTTTTATATATATATATATATATATATATATATATATATATAGCGATTTCACAAATTGTTCGCCGGTGAATAGTTCCCAGCAAACATAGCTTGTTCGCGTATCTCACAGTCTGCAGACACATTCCAGCCAATTAGCAGCAGACCCTCCCTCCCAGACCCTCCCAGTTCCTGGACTGCAGCCATTTTAGATTAATTCAGAAGCTGCATTCTTAGGCCTAGATTTGGAGTTCGGCGGTAGCCGTCAAAACCAGCGTTAGAGGCTCCTAACGCTGGTTTTGGCCGCCCGCTGGTATTTGGAGTCAGTGATTAAAGGGTCTAACGCTCACTTTTCAGCCACGACTTTTCCATACCGCAGATCCCCCTACGCCATTTGCGTAGCCTATCTTTTCAATGGGATCTTTCTAACGCTGGTATTTAGAGTCGTTTCTGAAGTGAGCGTTAGAGCTCTAACGACAAAATTCCAGCCGCCTGAAAATAGCAGGAGTTAAGAGCTTTCTGGCTAACGCCGGTTTATAAAGCTCTTAACTACTGTACCCTAAAGTACACTAACACCCATAAACTACCTATGTACCCCTAAACCGAGCTCCCCCCACACCGCCGCCACTCGATTAAAATTTTTAACCCCTAATCTGCCGACCGCCACCTACGTTATATTTATGTACCCCTAATCTGCTGCCCCTAACCCCGCCGACCCCTGTATTACATTTATTAACCCCTAACTTGCCCCCCACAACGTCGCCGCCAGCTACTTAAAATAATTAACCCCTAATCTTCCGACCGCAAATCGCCGCCACCTACGTTATCCCTATGTACCCCTAATCTGCTACCCCTAACATCGCCGACCCCTATATTATATTTATTAACCCCTAATCTGCCCCCCTCAACGTCGCCGACACCTGCCTACACTTATTAACCCCTAATCTGCCGAGCGGACCTGAGCGCTACTATAATAAAGTTATTAACCCCTAACCCGCCTCACTAACCCTATCATAAATAGTATTAACCCCTAATCTGCCCTCCCTAACATCGCCGACACCTACCTTCAATTATTAACCCCTAATCTGCCGACCGGAGCTCACCGCTATTCTAATAAATGTATTAACCCCTAAAGCTAAGTCTAACCCTAACACTAACACCCCCCTAAGTTAAATATAATTTTTATCTAACGAAATAAATTAACTCTTATTAAATAAATTATTCCTATTTAAAGCTAAATACTTACCTGTAAAATAAATCCTAATATAGCTACAATATAAATTATAATTATATTATAGCTATTTTAGGATTAATATTTATTTTACAGGCAACTTTGTAATTATTTTAACCAGGTACAATAGCTATTAAATAGTTAAGAACTATTTAATAGTTACCTAGTTAAAATAATAACAAATTTACCTGTAAAATAAATCCTAACCTAAGTTATAATTAAACCTAACACTACCCTATCAATAAAATAATTAAATAAACTACCTACAATTACCTACAATTAACCTAACACTACACTATCAATAAATTAATTAAACACAATTCCTACAAATAAATACAATTAAATAAACTAGCTAAAGTACAAAAAATAAAAAAGATCTAAGTTACAGAAAATAAAAAAATATTTACAAACATAATAAAAATATTACAACAATTTTAAACTAATTACACCTACTCTAAGCCCCCTAATAAAATAACAAAGCCCCCCAAAATAAAAAATTCCCTACCCTATTCTAAATTAAAAAAGTTACAAGCTCTTTTACCTTACCAGCCCTGAACAGGGCCCTTTGCGGGGCATGCCCCAAGAATTTCAGCTCTTTTGCCTGTAAAAAAAACACATACAATACCCCCCCCCAACATTACCACCCACCACCCACATACCCCTAATCTAACCCAAACCCCCCTTAAATAAACCTAACACTAAGCCCCTGAAGATCTTCCTACCTTGTCTTCACCATACCAGGTTCACCGATCCGTCCTGAAGAGCTCCTCCGATGTCCTGATCCAAGCCCAAGCGGGGGCTGAAGAGGTCCATGATCCGGTCAAAGTCTTCATCCAAGCGGGGCAGAAGAGGATCTTCCATCCGATTGAAGTCATCATCCAGGCGGCATCTTCGATCTTCTTCCATCCGGAGCGAAGCGGCAGGATCCTGAAGACATCCAGCGCGGAACATCCATCCGGACCGACGACTGAACGACGAATGACTGTTCCTTTAAGGGACGTCATCCAAGATGGCGTCCCTCGAATTCCGATTGGCTGATAGGATTCTATCAGCCAATCGGAATTAAGGTAGGAATTTTCTGATTGGCTGATGGAATCAGCCAATCAGAATCAAGTTCAATCCGATTGGCTGATCCAATCAGCCAATCAGATTGAGCTCGCATTCTATTGGCTGTTCCGATCAGCCAATAGAATGCGAGCTCAATCTGATTGGCTGATTGGATCGGCCAATCGGATTGAACTAGATTCTGATTGGCTGATTCCATCAGCCAATCAGAAAATTCCTACCTTAATTCCGATTGGCTGATAGAATCCTATCAGCCAATCGGAATTCGAGGGACGCCATCTTGGATGACGTCCCTTAAAGGAACAGTCATTCGTCGTTCAGTCGTCGGTCCGGATGGATGTTCCGCGCTGGATGTCTTCAGGATCCTGCCGCTTCGCTCCGGATGGAAGAAGATCGAAGATGCCGCCTGGATGATGACTTCAATCGGATGGAAGATCCTCTTCTGCCCCGCTTGGATGAAGACTTTGACCGGATCATGGACCTCTTCAGCCCCCGCTTGGGCTTGGATCAGGACATCGGAGGAGCTCTTCAGGACGGATCGGTGAACCTGGTATGGTGAAGACAAGGTAGGAAGATCTTCAGGGGCTTAGTGTTAGGTTTATTTAAGGGGGGTTTGGGTTAGATTAGGGGTATGTGGGTGGTGGGTTGTAATGTTGGGGGGGGGTATTGTATGTGTTTTTTTTACAGGCAAAAGAGCTGAAATTCTTGGGGCATGCCCCGCAAAGGGCCCTGTTCAGGGCTGGTAAGGTAAAAGAGCTTGTAACTTTTTTAATTTAGAATAGGGTAGGGAATTTTTTATTTTGGGGGGCTTTGTTATTTTATTAGGGGGCTTAGAGTAGGTGTAATTAGTTTAAAATTGTTGTAATATTTTTATTATGTTTGTAAATATTTTTTTATTTTCTGTAACTTAGATCTTTTTTATTTTTTGTACTTTAGCTAGTTTATTTAATTGTATTTATTTGTAGGAATTGTGTTTAATTAATTTATTGATAGTGCAGTGTTAGGTTAATTGTAGGTAATTGTAGGTAGTTTATTTAATTATTTTATTGATAGGGTAGTGTTAGGTTTAATTATAACTTAGGTTAGGATTTATTTTACAGGTAAATTTGTTATTATTTTAACTAGGTAACTATTAAATAGTTCTTAACTATTTAATAGCTATTGTACCTGGTTAAAATAATTACAAAGTTGCCTGTAAAATAAATATTAATCCTAAAATAGCTATAATATAATTATAATTTATATTGTAGCTATATTAGGATTTATTTTACAGGTAAGTATTTAGCTTTAAATAGGAATAATTTATTTAATAAGAGTTAATTTATTTCGTTAGATAAAAATTATATTTAACTTAGGGGGGTGTTAGTGTTAGGGTTAGACTTAGCTTTAGGGGTTAATACATTTATTAGAATAGCGGTGAGCTCCGGTCGGCAGATTAGGGGTTAATAATTGAAGGTAGGTGTCGGCGATATAAGGGAGGGCAGATTAGGGGTTAATACTATTTATGATAGGGTTAGTGAGGCGGATTAGGGGTTAATAACTTTATTATAGTAGCGCTCAGGTCCGCTCGGCAGATTAGGGGTTAATAAGTGTAGGCAGGTGTCGGCGACGTTGAGGGGGGCAGATTAGGGGTTAATAAATATAATATAGGGGTCGGCGATGTTAGGGCAGCAGATTAGGGGTACATAGGGATAACGTAGGTTGCGGCGGTTTACGGAGCGGCAGATTAGGGGTTTAAAAAAATATGCAGGGGTCAGCGATAGCGGGGGCGGCAGATTAGGGGTTAATAAGTGTAAGGCTAGGGGTGTTTAGACTCGGGGTACATGTTAGAGTGTTAGGTGCAGACGTAGGAAGTGTTTCCCCATAGGAAACAATGGGGCTGCGTTAGGAGCTGAACGCTGCTTTTTTGCAGGTGTTAGTTTTTTTTTAAGCTCAAACAGCCCCATTGTTTCCTATGGGGGAATCGTGCACGAGCACGTTTTTGAGGCCGGCCGCGTCCGTAAGCAACTCTGGTATCGAGAGTTGCATTTGCGGTAAAAATGCTCTACGCTCCTTTTTTGGAGCCTAACGCAGCATTTGTTTGAACTCTCGATACCAGAGTTAAATTTATGGTGCGGCCAGAAAAAAGCCCGCGGAGCGTTAGCAGCCCATTTACCGCCGAACTCCAAATCTAGGCCTTAGTGAGAGGAGGGACAGTGTAGCTGCTGCTGATTTAATAGGGAAATTGATAGCTAGGCTAGTGTATTCAGTGTCCACTACAGTCCTGAAGGACTCATCTGATCTCTGCTGTAAGGACAGCACCCCAAAAAGCTCTTTTTAGGGCTAGAACATCAGTCTGTTTTTTTTCCCCTGTGTAATCTAATTGCAGTTGCCTGCCTGCGAAGCCACTTGCCCAGTGCCACCACTCATATCTGGTGTAACAGTAGTGTAAATTTAAAAAAAAAAACTTTTTTGACTGTGAAACATCAGTCTGCTAGTGTAATCTAATTGCAGTTGCCTGCCTACCAGCGTGTGTGCCAGGCTCACAGCGTATTCTGTGCCCACTTGCCCAGTGCCACCACTCATATCTGGTGTAACAGTAGTGTAAATTTAAAAAAACAAAACTTTTTTGACTGTGAAACATCAGTCTGCTAGTGTAATCTAATGGCAGTTGCCTGCCTGCTAGCGTGTGTGCCAGGCCCACTTGCCAAGTGCCACCACTCATATCTGGTGTAACAGTAGTGTAAATTTTAAAAACAACAACTTTTTTGACTGTGAAACATCAGTCTGCTAGTGTAATCTAATTGCAGTTGCCTGCCTACCAGCGTGTGTGCCAGGCTCACAGCGTATTCTGTGCCCACTTGCCCAGTGCCACCACTCATATCTGGTGTAACAGTAGTGTAAATTTAAAAAAAAAAAACTTTTTTGACTGTGAAACATCAGTCTGCTAGTGTAATCTAATGGCAGTTGCCTGCCTGCTAGCGTGTGTGCCAGGCCCACTTGCCCAGTGCCACCACTCATATCTGGTGTAACAGTAGTGTAAATTTTAAAAACAACAACTTTTTTGACTGTGAAACATCAGTCTGCTAGTGTAATCTAATTGCAGTTGCCTGCCTACCAGCGTGTGTGCCAGGCTCACAGCGTATTCTGTGCCCACTTGCCCAGTGCCACCACTCATATCTGGTGTAACAGTAGTGTAAATTTAAAAAAAAAAAACTTTTTTGACTGTGAAACATCAGTCTGCTAGTGTAATCTAATGGCAGTTGCCTGCCTGCTAGCGTGTGTGCCAGGCCCACTTGCCCAGTGCCACCACTCATATCTGGTGTAACAGTAGGGTAAATTTTAAAAACAACAACTTTTTTGACTGTGAAACATCAGTCTGCTAGTGTAATCTAATTGCAGTTGCTTGCCTGCCATTGTGTGTGCCAGGCTCACAGCGTATACTGTGCCCACTTGCCCAGTGCCACCACTCATATCTGGTGTAACAGTAGTGTAAATTTTAAAAAAAAAACTTTTTTGACAGTGAAACATCAGTCTGCTTGTGTAATCTAATTGCAGTTGCCTGCCTGCCAGCGTGTGTCCCAGGCTCACAGCGTATACTGTGCCCACTTGCCAAGTGCCACCACTCATATCTGGTGTAACAGTAGTGTAAATTTAAAAAAAAAACTTTTTTAATGTGAACCATGTCTGCTTGTGTAATCTAATTGCAGTTGCCTGCCTGCTAGTGTGTGTGCCAGGCCCACTTGCCCAGTGCCACCACTCATATCTGGTGTAACAGTAGTGTAAATTAAAAAAAAAAAACTTTTTTGACTGTGAAACATCAGTCTGCTAGTGTAATCTAATTGCAGTTGCCTGCCTGCCAGCGTGTGTGCCAGACTCGCAGCGTATACTGTGCCCACTTGCCCAGTGCCACCACTCATATCTGGTGTAACAGTAGTGTAAATTTAAAAAAAAAACTTTTTTGACTGTGAAACATCAGTCTGCTTGTGTAATCTAATTGCAGTTGCCTGCCTGTCAGCATGTGTGCCAGGCTCACAGCGTATACTGTGCCCACTTGCCAAGTGCCACCTCTCATATCTGGTGTAACAGTAGTGTAAATTAAAAAAAAAAAAACTTTTTTGACTGTGAAACATCAGTCTGCTTGTGTAATCTAATTGCAGTTGCCTGCCTGCCAGCGTGTGTGCCAGGCCCACTTGCCCAGTGCCACCACTCATATCTGGTGTAACAGTAGTGTAAATTTAAAAAAACTAAAACTTTTTTGACTGTGAAACATCAGTCTGCTAGTGTAATCTAATTGCAGTTGCCTGCCTGCCAGCGTGTGTGCCAGGCCCACTTGCCCAGTGCCACCACTCATATCTGGTGTAACAGTAGTGTAAATTAAAAAAAAAAAAACTTTTTTGACTGTGAAACATCAGTCTGCTAGTGTAATCTAATTGCAGTTGCCTGCCTGCCAGCATGTGTGTCAGGCTCACAGCATATACTGTGCCCACTTGCCCAGTGCCACTACTCATATCTGGTGCAACAGTAATGTAAATTTAAAAAAAAAACGTTTTTGACTGTGAAACATCAGTCTGCTTGTGTAATCTAATTGCAGTTACCTGCCTGCCAGCGTGTGTGCCAGGCTCCCAGCATATACTGTGCCCACTTGCCCAGTGCCACCACTCATATCTTGTTTAATAGTAGTGTAAGTGTACATTTAAAGAAACAAAAAACTTTTTGGACTGTGAAACATCAGTTTGCTTTTTTGTGTCAGGCTCACAGCATATACTGTGCCCACTTGCCCAGTGGCACCACTCATATCTTGTTTAATAGTAGTGTAAGTGTACATTAAAAAAACAAAAAACTTTTTGGACTGTGAAACATCAGTCTGCTTTTTTGTGTCAGGCTCACAGCGTATACTGTGCCCATTTGCCCAGTGGCACCACTCATATCTTGTTTAATAGTAATGTAAGTGTACATTTAAAAAAAAAACACAACTTTTTGGACTGTGAAACATCAGTCTGCTTTTTTGTGTCAGGCTCACAGCATATACTGTGCCCACTTGCCCAGTGGCACCACTCATATCTTGTTTAATAGTAGTGTAAGTGTACATTTAAAAAAAAAATGACAGGCAGAGGCAGGCCACCCCGCAGGTGCTGTTGTGGTCGTGGTGCTGTGATTCCCTTTGGCCCTAGAATAATGCCCAGTGTTCAGAGGCCACATACCATGAACTCGAAAAGTTCTGAGGACATAGTTGACTTTTTAACACAGGACACCCAATCTTCTATAGCTTCCGCTCCGAACCTTGACGCACCATCCTCCTCCAGCTTATCTTCGGGCACCTCTCAAGTTACCACTTGCCCGCTTGCCACCACCACCAACACTAGCACCAGAACCACTTCACTTGATCTGTCAGAGGAGTTATTTACACATCAGTTAGAAGAAATGAGTGATGCGCAACCATCATTGACAGAGGATGTAGATAACAGTGATATGTCTCAGTCAGGCAGCATTACAAACATGGACGTACGGTGTGATGATGATGATGTTGTACCCGCTGCTGCTTCCTTTGTTGATTTGTCAGATACAAGTGAAGTGGTTGATGATGACGATGCGTCCGTGGATGTCACGTGGGTGCCCGCTAGAAGAGAAGAAGAACAGGGGGAAAATTCAGATGGGGATGCAGAGAGGAGGAGGAGGAGACGAGTTGGAAGCAGGGGGAGGTCGTCGCAAGGAGCTAGTGGCACATTCAGACAGCATGCATCGGCACCCGGGGTCAGCCAGACAGCACGCCAATCAACGCATGCTGTTGCCATCACCAGAATGCCGTCATTGCAGAGCTCAGCAGTGTGACATTTTTTGTGTGTGTCTGCCTCTGACAACAGCGATGCCATTTCCAACCTGTGCCAAAAGAAACTGAGTCGTGGGAAGTCCAACACCCACCTAGGTACAACTGCTTTGTGAAGGCACATGATCGCACATCACAAACGCCTATGGGATCAACACATGAGTACAAGCAGCACACAAACTCAAAGCTGCCATCCTCCTCCTGGTCCAGCATCTTCAGCCACGTCAACCACTGCTGTCCTCCTTGCCCCCTCTCAACCATCCACCACTCCGTATCTATTCCGGAGCAGTTCCTGCTCATCTGCCCACAGTCAGGTGTCTGTCAAGGACATGTTTGAGTGTAAGAAGCCAATGTCACAAAGTCACCCCCTTGCCCGGCGTCTGACAGCTGGCTTGTCTGAACTCTTAGCCCGCCAGCTTTTACCATACAAGCTGGTGGAGTCTGAGGCGTTCAAAAAATTTGTAGCTATTGGGACACCGCAGTGGAAGGTACCCGGCTGAAATTTCTTTGCACAAAAGGCAATCCCCAACCTGTACTTGATTGTGTGAAAGGAAGTAATGGCATGTCTGGCACACAGTGTTGGGGCAAGGGTCCATCTGACCACTGATAGCTGGTCTGCAAAGCATGGTCAGGGCAGGTATATCACCTACACTGCACATTGGGTAAACCTGCTGACGGCTGCCAAGCATGGAATGCATGGCTCTGCAGAGGAGTTGGTGACACCACCACGACTTGCAGGCAGGCATGCTGCCACCTCCTCTACTCCTCCTACTCAATCCTCTTCCATAACCTCCTCGGCTGAGTCCTCTTCTGCTGCTGCGTCTTGCTCCACATCAACGGCACCCCCCCCAGCTCCCCAGGTACTATTCCACATCCCGGATACGGCAGTGTCACGCCGTATTGGGGTTGACTTGCCTGAAAGCAGAGAGTCACACCAGACCAACACTCCTGTCCGCCCTGGTGGATCAGTGGCTGAGTCCGCACCAACTAGAGATCGGCAAAGTGGTTTCAGACAACGTAAGTAATTTGGTGGCGGCATTGAAATTGGGCAAGTTGACACATGTGCCGTGCATGGCACATGTGTGTAATATGATCATACAACGCTTTGTGCATAAGTACCAAGGCTTACAGGACATCCTGAAGCAGGCCAGGAAGGTGTGTGGCCATTTGAGGCATTCCTACACAGCCATGGCGCACTTTTCAGATATCCAGCAGCGAAACAACATGCCAGTGAGGCGGTTGATTTGCGACAGCCCGACACATTGGAGTTCGACACTCCTAATGTTCGACCGCCTGCTCCAACAAGAAAAAGCCGCTAACGAGTATTTGTATGACCAGGGTGCTAGGACAGCCTCTGCGGGGCTGGGATTTTTTTTGCCACGTTACTGGACACTCATGCGCAATGCCTGTGGGCTCATGCGTCCTTTTGAGGAGGTGACAAACCTAGTCAGTCGCACCGAAGGCACCATCAGCGACATCATACCATTTGTTTTCTTCCTGGAGAGTGCCCTGTGAAGAGTGCTGGATCAGGCCGTAGATGAGCATGAAGAGGAAGAGTTGTGGTCACCATCACCACCAGAAACAGCTGTATCAGTATTGTTTGCTGGACCAGCGGCAACGCTGGAAGAGGATTGTGAGGAAGAGGAGTCAGAGGAGGAATGTGGCTTTGAGAAGGAGGAGGAAGACCAACCACAACAGGCATCCCAGGGTGCTCGTTGTCACCTATCTGGTACCCGTGGTGTTGTATGTGGCTGGGGGGAAGAAGATACCTTCAGTGAGATCACTGAGGATGAGGAACAAGACATGAGTAGCTCGGCATCCAACCTTGTGCAAATGGGGTCTTTTATGCTGTTGTGCCTGTTGAGGGACCCTCGTATAAAAAACCTGAAGGAGAACAACCTGTCCTGGGTGTCCACGCTACTAGACCCCTGGTATAAGCATAAAGTGCCTGAAATGTTCCCGAATTACCGCAAGTCGGAAAGGATGCAGCAGTTCCAAAATAAATTAAAAAGTATACTTTGCACAGCGTATAAGGGTGATGTCACAGCACAATGGGAATCTAACAGGGGAAGAGGTGAAAGTAATCCTCTGACTCCCACGACCATGCCGGCAAGGACAGGATGCTTTACAGACGTGTTGTTGATGGAGGACATGCAGAGCTTTTTAAGTCCTATGCATCGCCACAGCCCTTTGGGGTCCACCCTCAGAGAACGACTCGACCGACAGGTAGCCTTAACTGCAGATCTCGACACTCTGAGGAGCGATGAACCCCTTGACTACTGGGTGTGCAGGCTTGACCTGTGGCCTGAGCTATCCCAATTTGCGATAGAACTTCTGGCCTGCCCCGCTTCAAGTGTCCTTTCAGAAAGGACCTTCAGTGCAGCAGGAGGTATTGTCACTGAGAAGAGAAGTCGCCTAGGTCAAAAAAGTCTAGATTACCTCACCTTTATTAAGATGAATGAGGGATGGATCCCGAAGGGACTGACATTGTGCGATACATTCGAGTAAAAAAGGCCTGATGAGATGAGCTACCTTGGGCTAAAAATGGTCCACAAGCTGCTGTATTTTATCTCTGAATGCCGGATTACTTGCGTGACTTATCCGCCACCAACTAGGGTTCAAGCCGCAATGTTTTAGGGCACTTTCTGCCTGGGAAACAAACATCAATTTTTCTGGCCGCTGCTACAGCAGCGGCTGCAACAATACCTAATTTTTCAGGCATGTGTACATGCCAAATTTTTCTGGCCTCTGGTGCTGCCCTGTGGCTTCAAAAACCAAACCAAAAAAAAGGCACGTAACAGGGATTAAACTGATAGGAATAGTACTACTTAACACACCACTCATATCTGGTGGCACAGTAGATTGCACGCGCAGTGCCCAAAATTTGAAGTAGGAGGACCGACCAAGCATCTTTTTCCATCTCCCGGTTCCTAAAATCCATGTCATATACACGTCCCCTGATAGGGAACGTAACAGGGATTAAACTGATAAGAATAGTACTACTTAACACACCACTCATATCTGGTGGCACAGTAGATTGCACGCGGTGTTCTGACAAAATGCAGAAGGACATTTGGCAGACGGACATTTGGCCGAGAGACAGAAAGCTAAAGAATGTTCTGATTTCGGCCGAGGGCAGATACGTTCCAGAGTGCTCTGTTCTAATCAGAGTCTCGAGCACTGCAACTGCCTCTGAGAACCTTACCATGGGTCCCAGAACGCACGTCTTGTAATTCTCTGTCTGGGAAATTATCTATCTATCAAATCTATCTATTTATCTATCAAATCTATCTATCTATCTATCTATCTATCTATCTATCTATCGTATCTATCAAATGTATCTATTGCATCTATTGATCTTGATCTATCTATCTAATCTATGTATCTATCTATCTATCAAATCTATCTATCTCATGGCTGGACTGTTATCTGACAGCCACTTGTGTTTTGGCCCAATGTCTGTCGGCCAAATGTCCGTTGGCCAAATGTCCGTCTGCCAAATGTCCGTCGGCTAAAAGTCCGGCCACGATTGCATGCGCAGTGCCCCAAATTTGAAGTAGGAGGACCGACCAAGCATCTTTTTCCATCTCCCTGTTCCTAAAATCCATGCCATATACACGTCCCCTGATAGGGGACGTAACAGGGATTAAACCGATAGGAATAGTACTACTTAACACACCTTATAATAATGCAGAGAGAGGCAACGCAGAGAGAGGAGTCTGAAGAAGAGGAGTCAGAGGAGGAAGGTGGCTTTGAGGAGGTGGAAGACCAAACACAGCAGGCGTCCCAGAGGGCTTGTTGTCACCTTTCGGGGACCCTTGGTGTTGTACGTGGCTGGGTAGAGGAAGAGACCTTCAATGACATCAGTGAGGACAAGGAACGGGACGTGGCTAGATTGGTATCCAACCTTGTGCAAATGGGGAGTTTGTGGTTGTGCAAATGGACTGTTTGCGGTGAGTTAAACTGGGAGTTTGGTCTGTCACTGTGAAACGGGCGTAACCCTTACACTACCTGATCGATACAACATCATACCTGATGTTTTAAAGCATGTTATTCCAAACAATTTAGGAATGTTAGGTGATTTATGCCCTTTATGGATTAAAACCAGACTCTGCATCAACTATGTAATTTTCCGTGGGAGTTTTGCCATGGATCCCCCTCCGGCATGCCACAGTCCAGGTGTTAGTACCCTTGAAACAACTTTTCCATCACTATTGTGGCCAGAAAGAGTCCCTGTGGGTTTTAAAATTCGCCTGCCTATTGAAGTCAATGGCGGTTTGCCCGTTCGCGAACATTTGCGGAAGTTCACGTTCGCCATTTGCGAACGGAAAATTTTAAGTTCGCGACATCACTATATATATATATATATATATATATATATATATATATATATATATATATATATATATATATATCAATATATGTACTGTGACAGAAAGCAAGGCCTGGTTATAAATGGAAGATATTTAAGACCAAGCATTGTACATGCTATTTCTCCTTTCAGTTAAAACCCCAGGGAGAAAGAGTGTGTATTTGATTATGCAGTTGATAAACTGTGTTCTGGGTCCCTGGGGTTTGGGATAATTGGAGAGAGGGTGGGCCATTATCCCAGACAGCTGTGAAGCTGTCCAGCAGCTAATCACAGGTGTGGCTAATTATAAGTTGTGAGGGTTTAAATAGCAGCCTCACTTAGGCCTTGAGAGAGAGATATACAGCTACAGAAGCTGGTGTGTGTGTTTGTTACACTGTGTAAAAGACTTTTGTTCCTGTGAACTATAAAAGGACATTATTTTTACAAAGCACTTGTGGAATGCTGTGAAGTGCTGGGACACATTTAAAAGCACTTAACTTTGCTGCAGAGGAAGGATTTCCCTCTTTTGGAAATGAACTGCCTGTTTGTTATTGCTGTGAAAAATAAAGCTTTTTAAACTACAGTGGATTGTCCTGTGCTGCATTTGTGCCCTAGAAGACCGTGGTTAAAAGTGTTCCTGTCACACTTGGTGGAGAATCCGGGCAACCACGTTGTATGTCTGTGGGCATAATAATCTGCAAGCAACATGGAGGAAGTCATTAAAGCTTTGATCCATTCTAATGCTATACAGCAGGAGACTAACAGAAAAGCTGCTGAAAATAGTGCAGCACTGCAACAGTTGGTCTTGGCCCAGTCAGAGAGTGCTATGCTGCTGGCTAAATCACAGAAGGAGAACACTGAATTGTTGATTCAACAGATGGCTGCTGTGCAAGCTGAGACATTCAGGAAGACCCGGGAGGAGCAGCAAAGTGCTACACAGACTCTGCAACGAGAGGTTCAAGCCATATCAGAAAGACTGAACTCTGAATATGTTGGTGGCAGCCAAGGTTCCAGAGTAATAAGGGCTAGTCATTATCTTCAAAAAATGACAGCAGCTGATGATGTTGAGGCATATCTTTTGGCATTTGAATGCACAGCAGAAAGAGAAAAATGGCCGACAGTTGAGTGGGCGAGTATACTTGCGCCATTTCTTAGTGGTGAACCTCAGAAGGCCTACTTTGATTTAGAGCCAGCACAAGCCGGTGACTATGAGAAATTGAAAGCAGAAATCCTTGCACGCCTGGGGGTGACTTCGGCAGTCCGTGCACAAAGATTCCATTCCTGGATGTTTTCATCTCATAATGCTGCAAGATCCCAGATGTTCGACCTTATACACCTTGCCAGGAAGTGGCTGCAACCAGAGGTTAATTCGGCTACCAAAATAGTGGAACTACTGGTGATGGACCGGTTTCAGCGTGGATTACCTACTTCCCTGCGGCGGTGGGTTAATCAAGGTGATCCTCAAACAGCGGATCAGTTGATTGTATTGGTTGAAAGATTTATAGCTTCAGGAGAAGTTTTGCAACAATCTTCAATGGATCAGCCCCACAATCCCAAGTCCCAGAGCTCTACAAGAACTGGTAAGACTGTTCAGGGGATAAAGGGGATAAGAGAGCAGCAGGTGTATAGGCAAAACACCAGAGACATTTCCCCAGGAGTTAAGGAAACATTTAAATATAACCAACCTGTAAGATGTTTTAAATGTAATGAGGTTGGGCATATTGCTAGAGACTGTGATAAAGATGAATTTATGGACTGTAATGTTGCACATTCACTATTGTCTAATAGCAACAGCTCTGTTAATAATGATTCCCATTGGTGTACTGTGATGGTTAATGGTAAAGTGTCTAGGGCTTTGCTTGATTCAGGAAGTATGGTCACACTAGTGGCTAAATCTTTAGTACCAGATGCAATATTAGATTATGGGGAAAAAATGGGAATTATCTGTGTTCATGGAGATAAACAGGAATATCCTACAGCTGAGGTGGAGATTGAGACTCAGTGTGGTAAATTAAAATATTGTGTTGGTGTAGTACCAAATTTAGCCCATGAGGTGGTGATAGGGAGAGATTTTCCAAAATTTCTGGAGTTATGGGAATCTCCAGAAATATGTCAAACTTCTGATATTTATGTATTTCCTTTCTCTGAAACTGATTTTGAAGGGGGTTCCATTGAAAAGGAGAAAAATAAGATTTATTGCCCTATGCCTGTATTAGTAGGTGATCAACCTTCTCAGAGTAATGAAGTACCAAGTACTAGCTCGGAAAATATTGATGATTTGATAGATCTGGTTGGTGGCCCTGGTAATTTTAAAAAAGCCCAATGGGAGGATCCAACATTAGTAGAGGCAAGAAATAATATCAGGGTTATAAATGATGTTGTGACACAGCCAGGAAATGTATTACCCTATCCTTATTTTGAAGCAGTTAATGATTTGGTATATCGTGTAGAGAAGAAAGGAACAGACATTGTTAAACAACTTTTGGTGCCCCAGACTTTTAGGAACACTGTTTTAAATCTTGCACATAACCACATTCTAGGGGGGCATTTGGGAGTTGAGAAAACCAAAGAGAGAGTTCTTAGAAGCTTTTATTGGCCAGGGATATTTGTAGCCATCAAGGATTATTGTGCTTCATGCCCTAAGTGTCAACTTACAGCTCCTGCTAAAGATTTTCGTAACCCTTTAGTGCCCTTGCCTATAATTGATGTGCCTTTTGAAAGAATTGCTATGGACTTGGTGGGTCCGTTGGTTAAATCTGCTAGAGGACATCAGTATATACTGGTAATCCTTGATTATGCTACACGCTATCCTGAGGCAGTTCCCCTTCGTAACAGCTCTGCAAAGTCCATAGCAAAAGAACTCATGCTAATGTTTAGCAGGGTCGGGATACCTAAGGAAATTTTGACAGACCAAGGAACTCCATTTATGTCCAGGGTTACAAAAGAATTGTATAGGTTGTTTGGCATAAAACAACTAAGGACCTCAGTATATCACCCTCAGACTGATGGTTTAGTAGAAAGGTTTAACAAAACTCTCAAAAGTATGCTAAGAAAGGTAATTGACACAGATGGGAGAAATTGGGACCTTCTGTTACCCTATTTAATGTTCTCTATCAGGGAGGTTCCCCAGGCTTCTACGGGTTTTTCCCCATTTGAACTGTTATATGGGCGGCATCCCAGGGGATTACTAGATATAGTTAAAGAGACTTGGGAGCAAGAGACAACACCTTATCGAAGTATTATTGAACATATTTCCCAAATGCAGGATCGTATGGAAGCTGTCATGCCCATTGTAAGGGAACATATGGGAAAAGCACAGGAAGCACAAAAGTACAGCTACAACCGTAATGCTAGAGCCAGGGTGTTTCAACCTAGGGATAGGGTGTTAGTTCTGGTCCCTACAGTTGAAAATAAATTCTTGGCTACTTGGCAGGGCCCATATGAGATAATTGAGAAAGTGGGTGATGTTAATTACAAAGTAAGTCAGCCAGGGAGAAGGAAACCTGAGCAAATATATCATATAAATCTGTTAAAACCTTGGAAAGATAGGGAAGTTTTAGTTGCCTTAAAACCGACAGAACTCCCTGTCACTGAACCAGAGGTAAATATATCAGAAACCCTATCTGTACATCAGAAGCGAGAGGTCAAGGATTTTATTAGAAGAAATAAAGAGGTATTTTCTGTGGTACCGGGGAAAACTAATGTTATTAAGCATGACATAATAACAGAACCAGGGAAGAAGGTCTGCCTTAAACCCTATAGGGTCCCTGAGGCTCGTAGAAAGGCTATTAAACTGGAGGAAGAAAAAATGTTAAAGCTTGGGGTAATTGAGGAATCACAAAGTGAGTGGAACAGTCCAATCGTGCTTGTTCCAAAGCCGGATGGTTCATTAAGGTTCTGTAATGACTTTCGTAAGCTTAATTGTGTTTCCAAATTTGACACCTACCCAATGCCTAGAGTAGATGAGTTAATAGAAAGGCTAGGAAAAGCACGTTATCTCACTACAATTGATTTAACGAAAGGGTATTGGCAGGTGCCTCTCACTAGTCAAGCAAAGGAAAAGACAGCTTTTTCAACCCCAGAGGGCTTATTTCAGTATACGGTGTTGCCATTTGGTTTACATGGGGCCCCGGCAACATTCCAGAGGATGATGGATAGAATTCTGAAACCCCATGTTCGTTATGCGGCAGCATATTTGGATGATGTTATAATTTATAGTACAGATTGGGAATCCCATCTTCCAAAAGTTCAAGCAGTACTTGATGCAATATGGTCCGCTGGGTTAACTGCCAATCCTGCAAAATGTACTGTTGGTTTACAGGAAGCTAAGTACTTGGGTTATACTATTGGTAGAGGATTAGTTAAACCTCAGACAACAAAAATAGAGGCCATACAGAACTGGCCACAGCCTCTAACTAAAAAACAAGTAAGAGCATTTATTGGGATAACTAGTTATTATAGAAGGTTTATCCCGAATTTTGCTACAATTGCGGCACCCTTGACGGATCTCACAAAAGCAAGGGCCCCAATTATGATAAAATGGTCCCCAGAAGCAGAACAAGCTTTTAAGCAGTTGAAAGATGCCCTTTGTGCCCATCCAGTTTTGGTAACCCCCAATTTCGCTAAAGATTTTATTGTACAGACAGATGCCTCTGATGTTGGTTTAGGAGCAGTTCTCTCGCAGGAGTGTCAGGGAGAAGAGCATCCTGTCCTTTTCCTAAGCAGAAAACTTATTTCACAGGAAAAGAACTATTCTATAGTGGAGAAAGAATGCCTTGCCATTAAGTGGGCTTTAGAGACCCTTAGGTACTATCTGTTGGGAAGAAAATTTAAATTAATAACAGATCATGCTCCTCTCACATGGATGAGTCAGAATAAGGAAATAAATTCAAGGGTTACTAGGTGGTTTCTTAGCTTGCAACCCTTCAATTTTACTGTTGAGCACAGGGCCGGTCTTTTGCAGGGCAATGCTGATGGTTTGTCTCGGGTACATTCATTGATGTCCATGGTCGCTCAACCCACTGGGTGTGAGCTGGGGGGGAGGATATGTGACAGAAAGCAAGGCCTGGTTATAAATGGAAGATATTTAAGACCAAGCATTGTACATGCTATTTCTCCTTTCAGTTAAAACCCCAGGGAGAAAGAGTGTGTATTTGATTATGCAGTTGATAAACTGTGTTCTGGGTCCCTGGGGTTTGGGATAATTGGAGAGAGGGTGGGCCATTATCCCAGACAGCTGTGAAGCTGTCCAGCAGCTAATCACAGGTGTGGCTAATTATAAGTTGTGAGGGTTTAAATAGCAGCCTCACTTAGGCCTTGAGAGAGAGATATACAGCTACAGAAGCTGGTGTGTGTGTTTGTTACACTGTGTAAAAGACTTTTGTTCCTGTGAACTATAAAAGGACATTATTTTTACAAAGCACTTGTGGAATGCTGTGAAGTGCTGGGACACATTTAAAAGCACTTAACTTTGCTGCAGAGGAAGGATTTCCCTCTTTTGGAAATGAACTGCCTGTTTGTTATTGCTGTGAAAAATAAAGCTTTTTAAACTACAGTGGATTGTCCTGTGCTGCATTTGTGCCCTAGAAGACCGTGGTTAAAAGTGTTCCTGTCACAGTACATAAAATGTAACAGGAAAAGCACTCACTGGACTTCGGACTTCAAACGTGGTAACAAAATTTATTAAATGTTACTTTTCGGGACTTAACACGTCCCTTCCTCTGACAATTGAAAACTCCAAACAAACAAACTAATAAAGGCATACAAAACCCACCCCCAACAGTATCTCCAATCACTGGAAACCGTGTGCAAAATTCTATGGTTTCAACCAAACATGTGTGTTCAATAGAAATATATTCACAAATTCAAAGTGAAAAAATAAGCAATTGTTACAACAATGATGAAAATTAATATAAAATGTGATACATGTGTAAATACATATGTAAATATAGCCCAAATATTGCCCCAAGTCCACAAAAAATACCAATATAGTTCATATTAATCAAAGCACCCCTATATCAAAAATGGACTCTCCTCCAACGTCACTAAGGGATTTAACAGCACATAGGGATACTCCCCTTGTACCAATCAATGCCACAAATCACAAATCAAAAGTTCCATAGTAGCTTATAATAGGCAGCACTAATTCCATTCACCTACCACACCCCCATTCATAGACTGTTAAAAAAACACAAAAAAAACCAAACCCGATTGTTGTCCAAAATCTCACTTGATAAACCCATCACGGGTACTTACGCTACAACACGCCCCCTTGTCTCCCATTGGACCCATCTACACGTTGTCCAGGTGACAGGGAAAACAAAGGCGTGCCCCAACAATGGCCAAATGGTAATTTTAGAGTCAGGGATTAAAATATCCGCCCCCCTGTGGGCGTGCCTCCTCACATACACATCAAATACTAAGGTTGCTATGGCAACCTGTTACGAAAAATAAATAGGCAGAGAATCCCCACAAAACTCCTATATTCCCATTGGTCCTCATATCACACCCACCCCGGGCGTGTAACAACTCACCTAAGTCCACAATAAATAAACTATACGCAAATAAACAAACCAATCAGACTTATCTGGACAATACTATATGTTTCACATAACCTTTACTCAACACGGCTAGTGAGATTACTACCGCAAGTACGCGTAGTGTACCTCTATAAGATTGTTGCCCCACACCACGCCACATTTTCTCCTATTGGACAGCTCACTCCGCTGTCATAGTGACTAATCCAAACCGAAGCAACAAAGGCGTGCCCCAGCCACAATACAATGTTAATATGCTTGGATCAGGGATAACAACATACGCCCACTGTGGGCGTACCTCCTCTAGAACCAAACAAGCACTCAGGTTGCTACAAGCAACAAGAACAAACACATAGAGTCACAGCTACGTAAAGTGCATGACAGAGGATCCAATCAGCCACCCCATAACAAAACTCCTAACCTCCCATAGGTACCCACACATACCACCAACGGGCATGTGACATCTCACCTAAACAAAGTGGTGTTATCAAGAACTAATGTCACTCAATAAAACAAAGCAATATGGAATTTCCAGAGAGTACCAAGTCAATAGGGTGCCCCTGAGTGTCCACCAAGCTCTACATAGGACGCCATAAAAACCAATGAAAAAAATTAATATATATACATATATATAACTAAAAATAGAAACTTAAGTACTGTCAAAACATCCTTCTCAAAAAACAACAAATATATCACCATCAAAGAGTGATAATACCCAAAACACCCTAACTATCCAATCCTAAATCAATTTAATATTTGATGTGTATGTGAGGAGGCACGCCCACAGGGGGCGGATATTTTATTCCCTGACTCTAAAATTACCATTTGGCCATTGTTGGGGCACGCCTTTGTTTTCCCTGTCACCTGGATAACGTGTAGATGGGTCCAATGGGAGACAAGGGGGCGTGTTGTAACGTAACTACCCGTGATGGGTTTATCAAGTGATATTTTGGACAACAATCGGGTTTTTTTTTTTGTTTGGTTTTTTTTTTTTTTAACAGTCTATGAATGGGGGTGCGGTAGGTGAATGGAATTAGTGCCGCCTATTATAAGCAACTATGGAACTTTTGATTTGTGATTTGTGGCATTGATTGGTACAAGGGGAGTATCCCTATGTGCTGTTAAATCCCTTAGTGACGTTGGAGGAGAGTCCATTTTTGATATAGGGGTGCTTTGATTAATATGAACTATATTGGTATTTTTTGAGGACTTGGGGCAATATTTGGGCTATATTTACATATGTATGTACACATGTATCACATTTTGTATTAATTTTCATCATTGTTGTAACAATTGCTTATTTTTTCACTTTGAATTTGTGAATATATTTCTATTGAACACACATGTTTGGTTGAAACCATAGAATTTTGCACACGGTTTCCAGTGATTGGAGATACTGTTGGGGGTGGGTTTTGTATGCCTTTATTAGTTTGTTTGTTTGGAGTTTTCAATTGTCAGAGGAAGGGACGTGTTAAGTCCCAAAACGTTACATTTAATTAATTTTGTTACCACGTTTGAAGTCCGAAGTCCAGTGAGTGCTTTTCCTGTTACATTGTTTGAATTCTTTGAAAGCAGCTGAACGGTTGGTGGGAGTGCATATGCCTAGAACTTTCTTTGAATATATGTACATATATATATATATATATATATATATATATATATATATATATATATATATGTATCAATATATGTACATACTTTATATATATATTTATATATATGTGTATATATACATATACATATATATATATATGAGACAGAAAGAGTGATTAAATAAAATAATTAAACAATATTTATATTTTTAATGTATTTTGCTTATGTCTTACAGCAATTCAGGAAGAAGGAGAGACCAACAAGTTTGAAGATGACGATCAATCCAATGCCTTCTTCTTCAACACAGTGCTATGACTGGGGTGAATTATTAACTTAAATATAATTTAAATTCATTTTGTTATATAAATTTATAAGTCATGGCATTATAATTAAACAAGTTGGCAACTCAAACATTGTTCTATTAATGAACTAGAATAATTTCTAAGATGTTCATATACTATATTTTTTAAATATATTTTGAAAGCTATATAACACGCTGATGCCTGTATGCAGGTAAATATTCTAGTCAAGGTGTTTGCAAAAAAGGCAAAAATAAATTTACCATTTAGGTACAGTATACAGCTGTTTCCATATAACTGCATGAAATAGACACTACTATAAAGATTAATATGCACAGATACTGATCTAAAAATTCAGTATAATACCTTTTAAAAAGTTAATTAGATGCTCCAACGTTAGCACTGTGGATTAGAATGATAACCAGGAACACCCAGGGAAAGTGACTAAATTGAACCCCCCTTCCCACCTCCCCTGCATATGAAAAGACAGATTATAGAAACAGAAGCCAGCAGTAGACTGTAAAATCGTGTCCGTTCTGACACTGAGGGGACTTCTGACACTGAGGGGCTTGGTTCAGAGTATGAAAATATGCACAATGTTATTAACAAATAAGCAAAATTATACGTTGTTACAAAAACACTGACAGATGGGCTATATAAAGGGATCTTCTACAAAACATTTATGCTAAGAAATATTTTGGTGTATAATGGCACTTTACTAGAAACATGTAGAATATGCCAAATTAAAAGTATGTACATTTGTTTTTTCATTTTAAAACTTCAAAAACTTTTAAATGAAATGTATATTTAATAAACGTCATTTTTTTTCCTATTTTTCTTTATTGTTGTTCTTGGAGATCAAAACATTTACATTAAAGTGAAGGTTCATTTTGATGAATTAGTGCCCGGTTTTTAATAAATCTATTAAAAACAAGGGCACTTTAATTCATCAAAATTGACATTTCACTGTTTTCTTCAAAAATGTACCTTTTAATCCTGGCAGCCGCTCCAGCACTTCCTCCGCCCGTCACAAGCCGTCTTCGCGGGTCCAAAATGACGAATCCAGCTTCCTCCAATCACAGCATTGAATCAGGCCAAGATTCCCCCGGGGGGGGGGGGAAGCTGTGATTGGAGGAAGCCTGATTCGTAATTTCTGACATCTGCAGAGGCTTCCGACGGCCGAGGGAATCGCTGGAGCGGCATTTTGGATTAAAAGGTATGTTTCTGAAGAAAACAGTGAAATGTCAATTTTGATGAATTAAAGTGCCCTTGTTTTTAAAAGGTTTATTAAAAACTGGTCACTAATTCATCAAAATGGACCTTCACTTTAACAAAAAAGAAATATTAGGGGCTCGATCCGATATGCAGCGTCGCCCGCAAAAGCCGGTGATGCCGAATTTTGGGCGGGTTTGGTATCCTATATACGGCGTAACCTAGAAGTTACGCTAGTATATTTCTGCCGTCGCCCATAGTTTTTTGGGCCATAGGCAAGTATCCAATATACAGCGTAAGGACTTACCTGGCGAAAATGGAGAAATCTTACTCCATTTTAACCTCGCCACAAAATGCAGCCGTAGTAAGCCTTACACTGTCTATTGGAGCCCCGTAACTCCCTAAACTAGCTGCTAAATAAAACCTAACACCAAACGCATGCACAATGTCTATCTACCTGTCATCCGCAATCTGCTAAATAAAACCTAACGCATGTGCAATGTCTATCTACCTGTCAACAGCGATCCCCCGCCGCAATCCCTAATAAAGTATTTAACCCCTAAACCGCCGCTCCCGGACCCCGCCGCCACCTACATTAAAAGTATAACCCCCTAATATGTTCCCCCTACACCGTCGCCAGCTACATTACCTACCCCCTAATGTGAGCCCCTTACACCGCCGCCGCCTACATTACCTACCCCCTAATGTGAGCCCCCTACACCACCGCCACCTACATTAACTACCCCCTAATGTGAGTTCCTACCCCGCCGCCAGCTATATTACCTACCCCCTAATGTGAGCTCCTACCCCGCCGCCAGCTTCCCCCTACACCACCGCCAGCTATATTAAATAGATTAGCCCCTAATCTAATCCCCCTACACTGCCGCCAGCTATATTAACTATATTAACCCTAATTATATTAGTGTTAATATAGTTAATATAGTTATTATATTATATAAATTAACTATATTAACCCTAATTATATTAGGGTTAATATAGTTAATGTCGTTATTATATTATATATATATTAAGTATAATAACCCTATCTAACTCTAACATCCCTAACTAAATTCTTATTAAAATAAATCTAATTAATATTAATATTATTAATTAAAATATTCCTATTTAAATATACTTACCTATAAAATAAACCCTAAGATAGCTACAATGTAATTAATAATTACATTGTAGCTATTTTAGGGTTTATATTTATTTTACAGGTAACTTGGTATTTATTTTAACTAGGTACAATAGCTATTAAATAGTTAATAACTATTTAATAGCTACCTAGTTAAAATAATTACCAATTTACCTGTAAAATAAATCCTAACCTAAGTTACAAATATACCTACACTATCAATAAATTAAATAAACTACAAATATCCAAACTAAAATACAATTAAATAAACTAAACTAAATTACAAAAAAAACCCCACTAAATTACAAAAAATAAAAAAAGATTACAAGATTTTTAAGCTAATTACACCTATTCTAAGACCCCTAATAAAATAATAAAGCCCCCCAAAATAAAAAAAATGTCCCTACCCTATTCTAAAATACAAAAGTTAACAGCTCTATTACCTTACCAGCCCTTAAAAGGGCCTTTTGTGGGGCATGCCCCAAAGAAATCAGCTCTTTTGCCTGTAAAAAAAAACACAATACCACCCCCCAACATTACAACCCACCACCCACATACCCCTACTCTAGCCCAAACCCCCCTTAAATAAACCTAACTCTACCCCCCTGAAGATCTCCCTACCTTGTCTTCACCCAGCCGGGCAGAACTCTTCATCCGATCCGGGCGATGTCTTCAATCAAGCGGTAGAGAAGAAGTCTTCCATCTGACGATGTCTTCAATCAAGCGGCAGAGAAGAGGTCCTCCATCGGGGCGAAGTTTTCTTCCAAGCGGCATCTTCAATCTTCTTTCTTCGCTCCTCCGATGCCCCTAATCTAATCCCCCTACACTGCCGCCAGCTATATTAACTATATTAACCCTAATTATATTAGTGTTAATATAGTTAATATAGTTATTATATTATATAAATTAACTATATTAACCCTAATTATATTAGGGTTAATATAGTTAATGTCGTTATTATATTATATATATATTAAGTATAATAACCCTATCTAACTCTAACATCCCTAACTAAATTCTTATTAAAATAAATCTAATTAATATTAATATTATTAATTAAAATATTCCTATTTAAATATAAATACTTACCTATAAAATAAACCCTAAGATAGCTACAATGTAATTAATAATTACATTGTAGCTATTTTAGGGTTTATATTTATTTTACAGGTAACTTGGTATTTATTTTAACTAGGTACAATAGCTATTAAATAGTTAATAACTATTTAATAGCTACCTAGTTAAAATAATTACCAATTTACCTGTAAAATAAATCCTAACCTAAGTTACAAATATACCTACACTATCAATAAATTAAATAAACTACAAATATCTAAACTAAAATACAATTAAATAAACTAAACTAAATTACAAAAATCCGATCCGGGCGATGTCTTCAATCAAGCGGTAGAGAAGAAGTCTTCCATCTGGCGATGTCTTCATCCAAGCGGCAAAGAAGAAGTCTTCCATCCGGCGATGTCTTCAATCAAGCGGCAGAGAAGAGGTCCTCCATCGGGGCGAAGTTTTCTTCCAAGCGGCATCTTCAATCTTCTTTCTTCGCTCCTCCTATGCGGAACATCCATCCGGCACGACAACTTCCCGACGAATGAGGTTCCTTTAAATGACGTCATCCAAGATGGCGTCCGTCGAATTCCGATTGGCTGATAGGATTCTATCAGCCAATCGGAATTAAGGTAGAAAAATCTGATTGGATGATTGAATCAGCCAATCAGATTCAAGTTCAATCCGATTGGCTGAACCAATCAGCCAATCGGATTGAACTTGAATCTGTCGTCGTGCCGGATGGATGTTCCGCGTCGGAGGAGCGAAGAAAGAAGATTGAAGATGCCGCTTGGAAGAAAACTTTGTCCCGATGGAGGACCTCTTCTCTGCCGCTTGATTGAAGACATCGCCGGATGGAAGACTTCTTTGCCGCTTGGATGAAGACATTGCCAGATGGAAGACTTCTTCTCTGCTGCTTGATTGAAGACATCGCCCGGATCGGATGAAGAGTTCTGGCCGGCTGGGTGAAGACAAGGTAGGGAGATCATTAGGGTGGTAGTGTTAGGTTTATTTAAGGGGGAGTTGGGTTAGAGTAGGGGTATGTGGGTGGTGGGTTGTAATGTTGGGGGGTGGTATTGTGGGGTTTTTTTACAGGCAAAAGAGCTGATTTCTTTGGGGCATGCTCCGCAAAAGGCCCTTTTAAGGGCTGGTAAGGTAATAGAGCTGTTACCTTTTGTATTTTAGAATAGGCTAGGGGCATTTTTTTATTTTGGGGGGCTTTATTATTTTATTAGGGGGCTTAGAATAGGTGTAATTAGCTTAAAAATCTTGTAATCTTTTTTTATTTTTTGTAATTTAGTGTTTGTTTTTTTTGTAATTTAGTTTAGTTTATTTAATTGTATTTTAGTTTAGATATTTGTAGTTTATTTAATTTATTGATCGTGTAGGTGTATTTGTAACTTAGGTTAGGATTTATTTTACAGGTAAATTGGTAATTATTTTAACTAGGTAGCTATTAAATAGTTATTAACTATTTAATAGCTATTGTACCTAGTTAAAATAAATACCAAGTTACCTGTAAAATAAATATAAACCCTAAAATAACTACAATGTAATTATTAATTACATTGTAGCTATCTTAGGGTTTATTTTATAGGTAAGTATTTAGATTTAAATAGGAATATTTTAATATTAATTAGATTTATTTTAATAAGAATTTAGTTAGGGATGTTAGAGTTAGATAGGGTTATTATACTTAATATATATATATTATAATAACTATATTAACTATATTAACCCTATTATAATTAGGGTTAATATAGTTAATATATATAATATAATAACTATATTAACCCTAATATAATTAGGGTTAATATAGTTAATATTGCTGACGGCGGTGTAAGGGGATTAGATTAGGGGTTAATCTATTTAATATAGCTGGCGGCGGTATAGAGGGATTAGATTAGGGGTTAATGTATTTAATATAGCTTGCGGCGGTATAGGGGGATTAAATTAGGGTTTAATAATTTTAATATAGCTGGCGGTGGAGTAGGGGGATTAGATTAGGGGTTAATAATTTTAATATAGCTGGCGGCGGGTTAGGGGGATTAAATTAGGGGTTAATAATTTTAATATAGCTGGCGACGGTGTAAGGGGCTCACATTAGGGGGTAGCTAATGTAGATGGTGGCGGGGTAGGAGCTCACATTAGGGGGTAATATAGATAATGTAGGTGGCAGCGGGGTCCGGGAGCGGCGGTTTAGGTTTAATAACTTTATTAGGTTGCGGCGGGGTCCAGGAGCAGCGGTTTAAGGGTTAATACATTTTTTATTGTTAGGATAGTGAGGGGGGTAGCGGATAGAGGGTTAGACGTGTCGGGCTATGTTTAGGAGGCGTGTTAGACAGTACAGGAGATTTAATAACTTAGTCAGGTTTTGTAGGCGCCGGCAGTTTCTAATGTGCCGTAAGTCACTGGCGACTCCAGAAATTTGTACTTACGCAGATTTCTGGACATCGCTGGTTTATCAGACTTACGGCACTTTAGCATCTGACGGCGCCGTATATAGGATAGCTCGAGTTGCGAGCTGAAACTACGGGCGGCGGGGGTTCCCTCGCTTGCGCCGCAAACTACGATCTTTATCGGATCGCGCCCCTGATGCCCTGCTTAAAGCAGAAACGACTTTAATAAGGACCTACTCAAGTGTGAGAACTCTAAGACTAAAATATCAGTCTTTTAATTGAAAATGTAAATCGTCTTATTTTATTTTGAATCAATGAATGTGAACATAACATATATATATATATATATATATTTTTTTTTAATACATTTATTATTGAAATTAAAAATGATTGGTCTCTGTGTATTCTTATAAAAATAAATATATTATCAACCTAGTTAAACAGGTATACATGTATTAGCTAATGTCTAGACTTCCTATAAGCTTGTTTGACACCTCTCACATATTTGCATTACGATTTAGACTCATCAGTTCAGTAGGGTGTGCAAGAAGATTAATGTATTACTGCTCAGTAAAGCATGTTTTATTAATCTTGCTGTAGAAAGTGTAATTTAAAAAAATAAAATAAAAAAAATAGAACATGAGTTTATAGAAAACAGGATTTTTTTTCATTGATTTATAATCCAGTGATTCAAATAGAAGATTATTCTTAGTTGACAATACAAATTATTTATTAAACTATTAAAATTATTGTATTACACAATGTGCAAAATTACTCCTAATAGAGAGATTTATCATTAATACGCTGCAGGTCGCCTTCGGAAAATAGCGTGAAAATATGACCAATTTAATGATAAATACTGGCGCACATGTGCGCCTCTCCAAGGGCAAGCTGTGGAGAATTTATAGGAGAACTGAAAGGAGTATTCAACAAATGAATGATAAATCGAGCCCATAGTTTCTGGTATAGGGTCCCTTCTTGAACCCTTGTCTGAGTGGTTAGACCATATACTACAATCTAAGGCTGCTGTCCTTTGGAGCTATTTGAGGGACACTAAACACCTTTTAATGTTAAAAGCACAGACAACCTGGAAAGAAGAATATGGTTGGTTGACAATTGATGTAGTGTCCCTCTACACATCTATTCTCCATGAGAGAGGTATTGATACAATCTATTATTTTCTTAACAATGATACTGAGTTTTCTGCAGATAAGAGTGAATTTGTCTTGTCTGTCATTAATTTTTTATTGGAACATAACTTTTTTAAATTTGATGGGGATTTCTACCTCCAGAGATGCTGGACAGCTATGGGGGCAGACTTTGTGCTAGAAGGTCTTTTTAAACTACTCAGAGTATAAATTGTTCAACAGAATATGTGGTCTATTTGGTATCCAGTGTGGAGTGCAAAATATAATATGTAGGTCTCCCCACTAGGGAGGCAAGATCTAAGGGAACACTTAAAGGTACACTCTACTTTTTTTTAAAAAAAAATTATTGTTTAAAAAGATAGAGTACATCTTTTCTACCCATTCCCCAGCTTTGCATAACCAATATTGTTATATGAATATACTGTATAACATCTAAAACTGTCTCTGCCTGTTTTACGCCCCTCAATCCATTTTATAAGCTTTTCACTGCAAGACAGAGCTAGCTAATGTGTACCATATAGATAACACTGTGCTCACTCTTGAGGAGTTACAAATAAGAATGCACTGATTGGCTAAAATGCCTGTCGTAAAAAGCCCTGATATAAGGGGCCATTCTGCTGATGCTTAGATACAAGGTAATTTCAGAGGTAACAAGTATATTAATATAACTGTGATAGTTATACAAAACTAGGGAATGGGTAATAAAGTGATTATTTATCTTTTTAAGCAATCATAATTTTGGAGTAGACTGTCCCTTTAAGTAGTATCAAATGTGACCATGAATGCTCAGCTTTAGCAAAACATTTTTTTACACCATCATAAACAGTGAGTGGAATCATTTAAATGACAAGCCATTAAATAGGTTAAGACACTGACACGGGTAGGGGACAGGCTCAAATGATGTTTAATTCTCTGCATATAAGAGTGAATTTGTCTTGTCTGTCATTCATTTTCTATTAGAACATAACTTTTTTTTAATTTGATGGGATTTTTACCTACAGAGATGCTGGACAGCTATGGGGGCAACCTTTGTGCTAGAAGGTTTTTTCAAACTACTTAGTGTATAAATTGTTCCACAGAATATGTGGTCATTTTGGTATCCTGTGTGGAGTGCAAGATACAATATTTAGGTCTCACCACTAGGGAGGCGAGATCTAGAATAAGGAAGCACTTAAAAGGACACGCCACTTAAAAAATTGTATTGTTTAAAAATATAGATCACGTCGTTACTACCCATTCCGCAGCTTTGCATAAGTCCTGTCTGTCTATTTAGGCTCATATTTCTACATGAATTTTGTACATAGCCTGTCACCCTTACTCTTATGCGTTTCTGTATGTTATTTCTAATTGCACCTGTTTTTTTGCAATTGTAATTGTTTTTTTACTTATTTTACGTTGTATCTTATTTGGCTACATATTGGCACATGTTACTTAGATTTTCATTGTTCATTGGCCTTTGATGTTTGTCCAGTGAGTGTCACTTGAACAGTAATTATAATGAATATGGCTCCATTTCCCGGAAATGATCTATGATTATGGGTTTCCCAAAAGGTGTCAGGTATCTGGGGGGCGCCCCCTAGTTTAATGGATCTTTACTTTTGAACTTTTTATACTTTTATCTCCACTACATTTGACTTTTTATATGTGAGTATTTAATAAAGTTTGATTTTATCCTGTGATTGAGCCGGTCTGGGATTGTTGTTTTGTATTGGAGCACACCTATACAATGCCCCGGATCTCCTACAGCCTGTCCCTTGTTCACATCTAAGGTTTCAAGATGCCTCTTGTTCTATCCGGGAAGATTACTTTACCCTAATAAAACAGAAGTGAATATTTTACAATTATGAACAATTACAAAGCCTGCAAGCATATTCTCTAAATGTTGTGGTTGTAATTACCACCTTTTCCACAGTGCTATCAGTTATTATTTACTGAACAAGGTATCTTGTATTGTGACAATTCATTTAACTCTATATTTTACTCCCAGGAATGGCCACTAATGAAATGCTATAAAAGATAGGCAAATAAAGCCTTACTAGTGAGGATCCTTAAGTTCTGCCCATTGTGTCCAGCAGTGAGGAGCCTCTAATATTTAGTGACCTACAAATAGGGGATTGTATAGGAATTGGTAGTGAGCAACAAGGAAAGTGATCCGTCTGTGACATATTCTTACCAGATTCAGTGTGATTCACAGTTATGGTTAAAGCATATTGCTCTCTGTAATCAAGGTCAGTTTAGCTGCATTCAATTGTTGTTTAATAGAGAAGAGTTGAATCTGGGAGAGTCTGATGCTTGCTTTTAAAACTCATTAATAAAGTTGTGCAATGGCGAAAAAGTTGTCTTGTCTGAATCTTTCTGAATAAATATTTAAAAAACTTAGGTTTCCAAATATTTGTTTCCCATGCTATTCAGTATTCGTTTTAAATAATACTGAATACTTGTTGAACATTTGTAACTAAACAAATGCATATTACTAACCTTAAGGGACTTGAGATCTGGTAGCATTGAGTCTCTTTAGAAAATCAGCTTTCCTGTATTAAACAGCAGTATGAGTACTGAGCATACTTCTTGTTTTTGAGAATAGTTAAGATGACCTAAGACCTAATCAAAACTATTCTGTAAGTAATTGTGTTGTAGAAGGTTTATATACACACAGCGCCTACAAAAAATGATACACGCTTCCAAAATAAGATCCCTAATAAACTCAAAAGTTAGTTATAATAGTACAGAAAGAGGGAATGCCAAAAAAGGCTAAAGTGTCACGCTATTCAACTTATTAGAATAAAAATAGGGTACCCTATGTAGGAAAAAAATATAAGCAAAGTGAAATAACAGTGATCTCAATGTCTCTGATGAGAAATGGCTAGTAGAAGAAGTGAAAATAAAATTAGTGTGATTATCTTCTATAATAGTGTCCAATAGTTGTAAAAGTTCCAAGTGAGTAGTGTCTAGGAAATCCAAACTGAAGTTCATGAAGACAGTGTTGGATGAAAAAAGGCAAAACATGTGTAGAAAAATAAAGGTAAAAATAAAAATAGAAAAAATATAATAAAAATGGTAATGCAAAAATGAACCAAAAATATATAGATAATCCAAAAGTGTCCAATGGTTTTGGATCCTGTGGAAAAAGATCCCATAGTGCAATAATGTAATAGATGTGGATAAAGACCTACTAAAACCAGGCTTACCATATGTATAAGACTTGAGCAGTGACTTCTATTGACGTGTTTCGGCCCTGGCGTGGGCCTTTTTCAAAAATGTAAACTGCTAGTGTTATTGAGACTTAAATAGCCATTATCAGCCAATCACTGAGTAAACCTTTTCCCGCCAAAAAAACATAATTTATGTAAGAACTTACCTGATAAATTCATTTCTTTCATATTAGCAAGAGTCCATGAGCTAGTGACGTATGGGATATACATTCCTACCAGGAGGAGCAAAGTTTCCCAAACCTCAAAATGCCTATAAATACACCCCTCACCACACCCACAAATCAGTTTAATGAATAGCCAAGAAGTGGGGTGATAAGAAAAAAGTGCGAAAGCATAAAAAACAAGGAATTGGAATAATTGTGCTTTATACAAAAAAATCATAACCACCACAAAAAAGGGTGGGCCTCATGGACTCTTGCTAATATGAAAGAAATGAATTTATCAGGTAAGTTCTTACATAAATTATGTTTTCTTTCATGTAATTAGCAAGAGTCCATGAGCTAGTGACGTATGGGATAATGACTACCCAAGATGTGGATCTTCCACGCAAGAGTCACTAGAGAGGGAGGGATAAAATAAAGACAGCCAATTTCGCTGAAAAATAATCCACAGCCAAAATAAAGTTTAAATCTTATAATGAAGAAAACTGAAATTATAAGCAGAAGAATCAAACTGAAACAGCTGTCTGAAGTATTTTTCTACCAAAAACTGCTTCAGAAGAAGAATACACATCAAAATGGTAGAATTTAGTAAAAGTATGCAAAGAAGACCAAGTTGCTGCTTTGCAAATCTGATCAATCGAAGCTTCATTCCTAAACGCCCAGGAAGTAGAAACTGACCTAGTAGAATGAGCTGTAATCCTTTGAGGCGGAGATTTACCCGACTCGACATAAGCATGATGAATTAAAGATTTCAACCAAGATGCCAAAGAAATGGCAGAGGCCTTCTGACCTTTCCTAGAACCGGAAAAGATAACAAATAGACTAGAAGTCTTTCGGAAATTCTTAGTAGCTTCAACATAATATTTCAAAGCTCTAACTACATCCAAAGAATGCAATGATCTCTCCTTAGAATTCTTAGGATTAGGACATAATGAAGGGACCACAATTTCTCTACTAATGTTGTTAGAATTCACAACCTTAGATAAAAATTGAAAAGAAGTTCGCAACACCGCCTTATCCTGATGGAAAATCAGAAAAGGAGATTCACAAGAAAGAGCAGATAATTCAGAAACTCTTCTAGCAGAAGAGATGGCCAAAAGAAAACAAAACTTTCCAAGAAAGTAATTTAATGTCCAGTGAATGCATAGGTTCAAACGGAAGAGCTTGAAGAGCCCCCAGAACCAAATTCAAACTCCAAGGAGGAGAAATTGACTTAATAAAAGGTTTTATACGAACCAAAGCTTGTACAAAACAATGAATATCAGGAAGAATAGCAATCCTTCTGTGAAAAAGAACAGAAAGAGCAGAGATTTGTCCTTTCAAGGAACTTGCAGACAAACCTTTATCCAAACCATTCTGAAGAAACTGAAAAATTCTCGGAATTCTAAAAGAATGCCAGGAAAAATGATGAGAAAGACACCAAGAAATGTAAGTCTTCCAGACTCGATAATATATCTTCCTAGATACAGATCTACGAGCCTGTAACATAGTATTAATCACAGAGTCAGAGAAACCTCTTTGACTAAGAATCAAGCGTTCAATCTCCATACCTTTAAATTTAAGGATTTGAGATCCTGATGGTAAAAAAGGACCTTGTGACAGAAGGACTGGTCTTAACGGAAGACTCCACGGTTGGCAAGAAGCCATGCGGACAAGATCCGTATACCAAAACCTGTGAGACCATGCTGGAGCCACCAGCAGAAAAAACGAGCATTCCTTCAGAATCTTGGAGACTACTCTTGGAAGAAGAACTAGAGGCGGAAAGATATAGGCAGGATGATACTTCCAAGGAAGTGACAATGCATCCACTGCTTCAGCCTGAGGATCCCTGGATCTGGACAGATACCTGGGAAGTTTCTTGTTTAGATGAGAAGCCATCAGATCTATTTCTGTAAGTCCCCACATTTGAACAATATGAAGAAACACCTCTGGGTGAAGAGACCATTCGCCCGGATGTAACGTTTGGCAACTGAGATAATCCGCTTTCCAATTGTCAATACCTGGGATATGAACCGCAGAGATTAGACAGGAGCTGGATTCCGCCCATACCACTATTCGAGATACTTCTTTCATAGCCAGAGGACTGTGAGTCCCTCCTTGATGATTGACATATGCCACAGTTGTGACATTGTCTGTCTGAAAACAAATTAACGATTCTCTCTTTAGAAGAGGCCATGACTGAAGAGCTTCTAAAAATTGCACGGAGTTCAAAAATATTGATTGGTAATCTCACCTCCTGAGATTTCCCAAACCCCTTGTGCTGTCAGAAACCCCCATACAGCTCCCCAACCTGTCAGACTTGCACCTGTTGAGATCACAGTCCAGGTTGGAAGAAAAAAAGAAGCCCCCTGAACTAAACGATGGTGGTCTGTACCACGTCAGAGGGTGTCGAACAATCAGTTTTAAAGATATTAAATGAGATATCTTTGTATAATCCCGGCACCACTGGTTCAGCATACAGAGCTGAAGAGGTTGCATGTGAAAATGAGCAAAGGGGAACACGTCCAATGCAGCAGTCATAAGAACCTAGAATTTCCATGCATAAGGCTACCGAAGGGAATGATTGAGACTGAAGGTTTCGATAAGCTGAAACCAATTTCTGACGTCTGATGACCAACAGAGACAGAGTCATGGACACTGAATCTATCCGGAAATCTAAAAAAGGTTACTCTTGTCTGAGGAATCAACAAACTGATTGGTTAATTGATCCTCCAACCATGTTCTTGAAGAAACAACACTCATAAAAAGCTGGAAAGGATCTTTCCATTGAAAATGAGCAAAGGGAATTGAATCAAATGCTGTTAAAACGTCTATGCATATATAGCAACTGAAGGAAATAATAGAGACTAAAGGTACCGACAGACGGAACCCAATACAAATTGTCCCTTGTCTGATAGAGACAAAGATAGTAAATGTTGTCCCTTAACAATGCTAAAATAAATCATGATCTGATACTTGATCTTAAAGTAAACAGAAAAAATGAAGCAATTGCAATATCACAGGACCAAGAAAAGTACCTGAAACTAAATAATTTTCCAAAAATAAGATACAACTATATAAAGGAAAATATATACTATTTTGCTATAAAAACAATAGCATAATTAGTAGGAGTAGAGATAGCTCCAATAAATTGGAGAACCCTCCAAATTGAATTTAACTGCTGACAAAGAATATAGTTTACAAATAAAAGACAATTCTCAGCCTATTCCATTCCCTAGTATGGGGAATTGGAAAGAAAACCTCTGAAATCACAGAAGAAATAAAAAGGCAGAAATAGTGTCAGCTAGTCTTAAAGAACTAGTTACCTTAATATCCAAAATAATCAACACCTCTTCAACAAAGAACAAATGTACTTTAATAATAAAAAAAATATATAAAAAAGTAGATTTGTAAGTGTCAATATCTGATGAAGAGAATTTCTGAAAGAGAAAAAAACATCATCAGAGAAGGATAAATCAGTATGTTGTTGGTCATTTGAAACTTCAATAATTAAAAAAGAAGTGAAAAAGACCTAAAAATCGTATTAGAAGGCACGAAGTCAGACATAGCCTTAATCAGAAAAAATATTTCTTATAAATCTTCTAAACATTTCTTGCACTTAAGAATGGAAATGTATAAAGCATAAATACTAATGGAATCTGCATGTAAAAGTATATCATAATAACTTATTACAAACCATAGCTAGAGATAAACATTTATAACATTTAAAATAAATGAACTTAGCTTTGGTAGAACTGAAACTCAGTTAAGCATTTTTCCAGAAGTGACTTCTGACAAACGGAGACATCTTGCAATATGTAATAGAAAAAACAACATATAACAACATATAAAACAAAATTGATCAAATTCCTTAAATGACAGTTTCAGGAATGGGAAAAAAATGCCAGTGAACAAGCTTCTAGCAACCAGAAGCAATAAATAATGAGACTTAAATAATGTGGAGACAATAGTGACGCCCATATTTTTTAGCGCCAAAAAAGATGCCCACATTATTTGGCGCCTAAATGCTTTTGGCGCCAAAAATGAAGCCACATCCGGAACGCCGACACTTTTGGCGCAAAAAAAGTAAAAAAAATGACGCAACTTCCGGCGACACGTATGACGCCGGAAACAGAAAAAAAAATTTGCGCCAAAAAAGTCCGCGCCAAGAATGACGCAATAAAATGATGCATTTTCAGCCCCCGCGAGCCTAATAGCCCACAGGGAAAAAGTCAAATTTTAAGGTAAGAAAAAAATTGATTAATTCATATGCATTATCCCAAATATGAAACTGACTGTTTGAAATAAGGAATGTTGAACATCCTGAGTCAAGGCAAATAAATGTTTGAACACATATATTTAGAACTTTATATAAAAGTGCCCAACCATAGCTTAGAGTGTCACAGAAAATAAGACTTACTTACCCCAGGACACTCATCTACAAATAGTAGAAAGCCAAACCAGTACTGAAACGAGAATCAGTAGAGGTAATGGTATATATAAGAGTATATCGTCGATCTGAAAAGGGAGGTAAGAGATGAATCTCTACGACCGATAACAGAGAACCTATGAAATAGACCCCGTAGAAGGAGATCATTGAATTCAAATAGGCAATACTCTCCTCACATCCCTCTGACATTCACTGCACGCTGAGAGGAAAACCGGGCTCCAACCTGCTGCGGAGCGCATATCAATGTAGAATCTAGCACAAACTTACTTCACCACCTCCATAGGAGGCAAAGTTTGTAAAACTGATTTGTGGGTGTGGTGAAGGGTGTATTTATAGAAAAGAAAATGCCCTTACATGTAGTCTTTACTTCAGACATAACAGTGGATTTGCCCTTAATATAAATGGTGGTATAAGGCTCATGAGTGAGTGACTATAGAGACCTTGCGATACTACTACCGGTGTGCTATGTCACTTCCAGTTATGCAGTTACGTCACTTCCGGTAATGACGTCAAGTCCGGGTTTTGCCACTTTCGGCTTCGAGTAGTCATGTCCGGTTTTCCCGCTAATGTCTATGGGAAATGTAGTTTTACCAATAGGTTATTTTAATAACTGTCTGTACTATACCCAGTTTTCCAAAAGGAATATATCTAATATGGAAGATGTTTTACCTTCCATTAGTGCCCTGAGAGCAGATATGGGACTGGCTATAAAAGAAGCCCTTTTCCAAACTGGAGAAGAAACAATCAACCTACCAATATGGAGGGTATTTTTAAAAATTTGGAAAAACTTTTAATAACGGAAGTTAAATATAAAGCAGAGGTTTAATTTCTAAAAAAATTCCTTGAACTGGGTATAGTACCTAAAGGTCTTATGATTGACAAACAACGTGCTTTCTGTCTAGAGAACTCGGATAGTTTACAAAAATGGAATCAGACTATCCTTGTGACTTCTTATAAATTAATGAAAATTATAATAGAGTATTAATACCAAATATTAGCAAGTATCAACCTAGAAATTAAAGAAAAGGTGAGTAAAGTTAAACCTCTAAAACACACTAATATATACAAATTGAAACAAGACCAACTATATTAAAAAGATAAAAGATGATGTTATTCTTAAAAAATCAAAGAAAATAAACAAAATCTTAAACCCAAATACTAAGGAGGTACAAATAGGGGTTGATACTACTATTATGGGTTCAAATTCTAATGAACCAATAGAGATAAATGAAAACCAAAGCTGGAAGACTGTAAGCCATAAAAAACAAACACCTAGATTATGAGTTATGCGCGCTATAGGGAAATTAATGAACGCAACAAAAGTGGCGTTATTTAATCCCCTATATCGCAGCCATTACAAGTTTTAAAAAACGTGGCTTGTACAGGCAATATGGTGCTTTTAAGCTTCATACCGCAAGCGTTTTTTTGACGTACTCGTGCGATCGCGGAAAGAAAAGCTCCTTAACGCAGCACAATTGATGTCTATGGGGAAAGAAAAAATACAGTTTAAATCTAACACCCCTAATCTACTGCCCCCGACACCGCCAACACCTACATAATGTTATTAACCCCTAATCTGCCACCCCCGATATCGCCGCCACCTAAATAAAACTATTAATCCCTAATCTGCTGCTCCCGATTTCGCCTACACTAAAATAAATCTATTAACCCCTATTCCGCCGCTCCCCGACATCGCCGCCACTAAATAAAGCTGTTAACCCCTAAAACTCTGCCCTCCCTCATCACTACCACTAAATAAACCTATTAACCCCTAAACCGCCAGCCTCCCACATCGCAAAAACATAATTTAAACTATATTAACCCCTAAACCTAACCCTAACGTAACCCTAACCCTAACTCCCCCTAACTTTAACATAATTAAAATAGAGCTAAATTAAACTTACAATTATTAACTAAATAATACCTATTTATACCAAGGGCCCTTAAAAGGGGTCTTTTGTAGGGCATTGTCCTAAAGTTAACAGCTCTTTTGCTACAAAAGAAAACAAACACCCCCTAACAGTATACAAACCCCCACCCTCCAAACTACCAAGGTCCCTTAAAAGGGCCTTTTGTAGGGCATTGTCCTAAAGTTAATATCTCTTTTGCTACAAAAAAACAAACAAATACCCCCTAACAGTATACAAACCTCCATCCCCAAACTACCAAGGGCCCTTAAAAGGGCCTTTTGTAGGGCATTGTCCTAAAGTTAATATCTCTTTTGCTACAAAAAACAAACAAATACCCCTATCCTATTCTAATATTCATTTAAAATAAACCCACCCCAAAATAAAAAAAAATAATCTAGAATAAACTACCAATGGCCCTTAAAAGAGTCTTTTGTAGGGCATTGCCCTAAAGATATCAGCTTTTTTTCTGAATTTTTTTTACAAACCCCCCCCAACCCACAAAATAAAAAAATAAAATAAAAAATACTATCTAAAAAAACCTAAGCTACCCATTGCTCTGAAAAGGGCATTTAGCTCTTTTACAAGCCCAAACCCTAATCTAAAATAAAAACTCACCCAAAAAAAACTTTAAAAAAGCCTAATACTAACCCAAGATGATCCACTTACAGTTTTTGAAGTCCCGCTTGAACGATCTTCATCCAGGCTGCGAGAATTCTTCATCCAGGTAGCCTCTTCAATCTTCATCCAGGTGGCATCTTCTATATTGATCCCGGTGGCGTCAAGCGGGTCCATCCTGAAGACATCCGGTGTAGAGCATCCTCTTCATACGGTCGCCGGTTTATTATAGTGGCTGCAGTGTAGGGCTTAATAACTTTTAGTATAGTGGAGGCTATGTGGGCGGGACGGCAGATTAGGGGTTAATAATATTTAAATAGTGTTTGTGATGCAGGAGGCTGGCAGTTTAGAGGTTAATAAGTTTAATATAGTGGTGACGATGTCGTGGGAGCAGCATAGGGGTTAATATTTTTTTTAGTAGTGACGATGTCGGGAGCGGCAGATTAGGGGTTAATAAGTTTAATATAGTATTTGCGATTCGGGAGGGCCTCGGTTTAGGGGTTAATAGGTAGTGTATGGGTGTTTAGTTTACTTTGTAGCAGTTTAGTTATGAGTTTTATGTTACAGATTTGTAGCGCAAAACTCATAACTACTACTTTTAGATTGCGTTACCGATCTTGTCGTTTTAGGCTAGAACGCCGTTTTTTTAGCCAGAAAGCAAGATTCATAATACCAGCGCTATAGAAATCCCATGAAAATACGTCATTTTTAAGAGTGCGGTACTGACGTTGCGTTACAGGCTAAAAGACTTGCTTGCGGTGCTGATTTAACTCTGAAAATACCATATTTTCAGTCTTAAAAAAAAGACGAACGCACAGACTTGTAATCTAGCTGAAAGTAAGTTAAGAACCAACAGTAGAAATGAGTTGAGTGGGAACAGACAAACTCACAATATGAATAGAGATACAATTATAGTTACACAATACCTTCTAATCATTAATTCTAAAATCCCAAACAACAAAGGAAATGGAGTAACGATGAAGGCAAATAGCCTGGTTTTAGTAGGTCTTTATCCGCATCTATTACATTATTGCACTATGTGATCTTTTTTACACAGGTTCTGACACCATTGGACACTTTGGGATTATCTATATATTTTTGCTTCATTTTTGCATTACCATTTTTATTATATTTTTTCTATTTTTCTATTTACCTTTATTTTTCTACACATTTTTTGTCTTTTTTCTTCCAACATTGTCTTCAAGAACTTCAGTTTGGATTTCCTAGACACTACTCACTTGGAACTTTTACACCTATTGGACACTATTATAGAAGATAATCACTAATTTTATTTTCACTTCTTCTACTGGCCATTTCTCATCAGAGACATTGAGGTTATTGTTATTTCACTTTGTTTATAATTTTGTCCCACATAGGGTACCCTATTTTTATTCTAATAAATGTTGATTTTTAATACGCAATTGTATTTTAGAATTTCAATAGAGTGTTAAGTTGAATAGAGTGAGACTTTAGCCTTTTTTGGAGCTCCCTCTTTCTGTACTAAGTAATTGTGTTGTGCCATAAAAGGAATTTTGCCTATGTCAAATAATGTCATTAGATTTGTTTTTCCATTAGAAATCTTGGCATTAAAGAAGATAAGCTTTGGTTGAAAATATTAGGAAAACTTACTGATTTACAATTGGCCCATGACATTTCATGGACTACTGAGGAATATTAACTTTCATGTTTCAACATGCCTGCAGCAAACTGTGAATATTTTGGCTATTTCAATTTGTTTACATATTTTATTTCTGAAACATGTAAAGGTTTTTACAGTCATCTTTTTTTGTGCAACAATAATGGACACAATTACAGTCGTTATATAATGGTATTGAATATCTGAAAGGGTAATTGAATTATATAAACTATGACATGTTAAAGTGAAAAAAAAATATTTTTTAATGATATTTACAGTGAACTTTAGTACCCTGATTATTACATCTATGACAGATATCTTGTCACTTGCCATAACTGTGATGTGCACTTTTTCCAGATATATTTAATTCATCAAAGAACTTTTGCATCAATCCCATGGCAACATTTGTTCCTGTTTCCTCAGAGATAACAGGCTACTGGAATTCTGTGAAATAAAAAAGATGTAAGCTTCTTTGTACTTATGTTGCATTTGTGTGCTTTTCCAACAGCTGCCTTTTTATCTATGAAATATTTCATATTATATTTTTTTTATTTTGTCTTTCTAGCCAATAGCAGAATTAATTTGTCTTAAAGGGTTTATTTATAAACTTAAATCTCCCAGAGACTCAAATTGTAATACAGCTTGTGCCATTTTATGCAAACTCTCTATTTGATTTTGCTATAGATTCATTCTATAGGGATGTTAAGAACATAATATATAATGATATGTATTTTCTAATTTAATGAGATTGTTTGGTGAATGTTCTTATTACTACTGAATACAGTAGGACTTATACTATTACATTATTTGAGGATGCATTGTGTAGGTTGAGTTGGAACAAATATACAGTACAGAATGGGCTATGTGTACTAGTAGTATGGATTGGGCATTCCTCAGTGAGGTTTGGTTGGTCCCAGAATCTTTTTATGAAAACTGGGACATGAAGGGCAAGATTACAAGCCGTGCAGCAAATCAGTTGTTAAAACACTGCGTGCATTATGGCTTTTTCACATTTGGGGTTTCACAGCTATTACAAGTTGCAAAGCAACTTATTTTGCGCACCCGTTAAGCCGCGTAATCTACATGGCCAAATCGCATTCACGCGTTTACGTATTCCCCATAGAAGACAATGGAGAAGACAAATAGAAAAAAAAACCACACAAAACCCCTAATATGTTGTGCAAAGTCCTTGGCGTATTCTCCTTGAAAAGTGTACATGAAAATGCAAATATTTCATATTGCAAAACTGTTTTTGTAACGGAATATGTTCTATTTATTTATAAATAAATATTTATCTATATATGTGGTCATTTTTGGACAGATATAGCTATTTATAACGATATATATATATGAATATATATATATGTCTAGCTATCTTGAGATTTATATGCGAATATTGCTTTGAAAATCCCTCTGAGATATTGTTTAATGTGCATAAATGTAAATCTTTTCATAATTTTACAATTTGTAATGTATTTGGATATTTAAAATTTGATTTGACCAGTTATGTTTAGAATAAGATAAATTAAATGTATTAGTAAAGTTAATTAGCTTTGATTAAGTGTATTTCTTGCTTTATGTAGCCAATTAACATTTCTCTTCACTATTGTTTTTTTAAGTGATATAATAAATTGTGTAAATTCTATCATTTCCTAGGTTGTGCACTACTTACAATGATGCTACTTCTTTATAATAGAAGATTATTATGAACTATTGGTAAGGATAGCCTAAAAGAGGAAGTGTGCTCTGCAATAACTCAAGCCCTTCTTTATAGTTGCTTGTTACTTTGGTTTACTATACTGAGATTTTAAGTTTCAAACAAATCCATGCATCTGTTTCTTAGATAAACTATTCTGTATCTCCAATATTAAGTCTATGGGATTTTCAACCCATACCCCATTTTTTCAATCTCAAATATTTAAAAATCTACTTAACAAAATCACATCACATCTTCCAGTTTTCTAGTGATTCACAGTCGTCCTTATCTAACTGCCAAATTTCAGCCATCTATGTCATTCCACTCCAAAGATATGAGCATTTCAAAACTCGAATTTCTAATACAAATCCACTCTCACCTTAAGAATCAATGTTTACAAAAGCAATTAAACATGCACACACAACAATGTGCTTATGGCTCCATCTTAAATTTCAGTTTAAAGTAACACAAAATATCTGAAAAACTACTAATCACACAAATTTTTCCCCAATGTAACGGCAGACCGTCGACACACAATTTATTCAAGTCAAATGCCAAGTTTCAAACAAATCCATGCAGCCGATTGTCAGATAAACGTAAATCTCCAATGTTAAGTCTATGGGATTTTAACTCATACCCCTGTCTTGTCAATCTCAAATATTTCAAAAACTACTTAACCAAATCATTTGAAAGTTTGTACTTTTGTAGTGATTCCTGGCTCAAACTGCTAAATTTCAGCAAGATATGTCATTCCACTCCGTCCTCAACTTAAACTATGGCAACACTGCCGCATTGCCATAGAATGAATGAATGAATGAATATATATATATATATATATATATATATATATATATATATATATATATATATATATATAAACTGGAACAGAGAGTGCACGCACCAGGACTTTTTACAAGTTTTATTAATTTCAAGTAAAAAGTCCTGGTGAGTGCACTCTCTGTTCCGGTTTATGTACTTTTTCTGTTGCACCCCTGGCATTTGAACAGTGAGTCTGGAGTGCTGGTCTTTACTGTGTGTACAGGGAGTGCAGAATTATTAGGCAAATGAGTATTTTGACCACATCATCCTCTTTATGCATGTTGTCTTACTCCAAGCTGTATAGGCTCGAAAGCCTACTACCAATTAAGCATATTAGGTGATGTGCATCTCTGTAATGAGAAGGGGTGTGGTCTAATAAAATCAACACCCTATATCAGGTGTGCATAATTATTAGGCAACTTCCTTTCCTTTGGCAAAATGGGTCAAAAGAAGGACTTGACAGGCTCAGAAAAGTCAAAAATAGTGAGATATCTTGCAGAGGGATGCAGCACTCTTAAAATTGCAAAGCTTCTGAAGCGTGATCATCGAACAATCAAGCGTTTCATTCAAAATAGTCAACAGGGTCGCAAGAAGCGTGTGGAAAAACCAAGGCGCAAAATAACTGCCCATGAACTGAGAAAAGTCAAGCGTGCAGCTGCCAAGATGCCACTTGCCACCAGTTTGGCCATATTTCAGAGCTGCAACATCACTGGAGTGCCCAAAAGCACAAGGTGTGCAATACTCAGAGACATGGCCAAGGTAAGAAAGGCTGAAAGACGACCACCACTGAACAAGACACACAAGCTGAAACGTCAAGACTGGGCCAAGAAATATCTCAAGACTGATTTTTCTAAGGTTTTATGGACTGATGAAATGAGAGTGAGTCTTGATGGGCCAGATGGATGGGCACGTGGCTGGATTGGTAAAGGGCAGAGAGCTCCAGTCTGACTCAGACGCCAGCAAGGTGGAGGTGGAGTACTGGTTTGGGCTGGTATCATCAAAGATGAGCTTGTGGGGCCTTTTCGGGTTGAGGATGGAGTCAAGCTCAACTCCCAGTCCTACTGCCAGTTTCTGGAAGACACCTTCTTCAAGCAGTGGTACAGGAAGAAGTCTGCATCCTTCAAGAAAAACATGATTTTCATGCAGGACAATGCTCCATCACACGCGTCCAAGTACTCCACAGCGTGGCTGGCAAGAAAGGGTATAAAAGAAGAAAATCTAATGACATGGCCTCCTTGTTCACCTGATCTGAACCCCATTGAGAACCTGTGGTCCATCATCAAATGTGAGATTTACAAGGAGCGAAAACAGTACACCTCTCTGAACAGTGTCTGGGAGGCTGTGGTTGCTGCTGCACGCAATGTTGATGGTGAACAGATCAAAACACTGAAAGAATCCATGGATGGCAGGCTTTTGATTGTCCTTGCAAAGAAAGGTGGCTATATTGGTCACTGATTTGTTTTTGTTTTGTTTTTGAATGTCAGAAATGTATATTTGTGAATGTTGAGATGTTATATTGGTTTCACTGGTAAAAATAAATAATTGAAATGGGTATATATTTGTTTTTTGTTAAGTTGCCTAATAATTATGCACAGTAATAGTCACCTGCACACACAGATAGCCCTCTAAAATAGCTATAACTAAAAACAAACTAAAAACTACTTCCAAAACTATTCAGCTTTGATATTAATGAGTTTTTTGGGTTCATTGAGAACATGGTTGTTGTTCAATAATAAAATTAATCCTCAAAAATACAACTTGCCTAATAATTCTGCACTCCATGTATATATATATAAATATATGTATGTGTGTGTGTATATATATATATTGTAAATGCACATTATGTAAGTATGTATTAGAACTCCATTTATGAAGCTGCAAATTAAGCTTTACAGTCATTGTGGTACAGGCTTGCTTTTAAGATGGCTGCTTCCTGACCTCTGAGGTAGTAAATCAAAATCACCCCTGACTGATCCAATCATGGTGATTGATATTACCCCCTGCTCTCATGGGATTGGTTTCATGAGAGCAGACAGTGGGATCACACAAGATAGTTTCCAGGGAACCGTGCTTGCCCAGATCTTCTTAAATGACACTGTATATGTTTATATTATTTAGATTAGAACTTTCCATATACATTTTGGGATACCAATAAGTTTTACATGGGATATTCCTGGTATAATATGCTAGAAACTGTCTATATATAAGAAACTCAGGAACAAATATAAATAGGTACCATTGATTTCACATCCTGTGAGTTTTCTTTGGGGTAAAATATATGAAATCTCATGATATGTAAAAGCACTGCACGCTAATTCTAGAAAATTGCTTTATAAATTAAATGTGCAATATCTTTACATGCTATGAGAAGATTTCAGAGAAGTGGGTTTGGATACTTAAACCAATTGTCTTTGAAAAATGTGAAATTTTTAATTTTATCAAGTAGGCTTGCTTTTACTTTATATGTTTGTTGGTAAAATGTATGATTAACTGGTATATTGGGACAGCAGCCAATTAAAGCAAGGAAACCAGGTGTGCTAATAGAAGACAACAGACACAAGGGGGTCAATTTATCAAGCTACGTATGGAGCTTGATGCCCCTTATTTCCGGCGGTCTAAAGACCGCTGCTCCATAACCTATCCGCCTGCTTTGAGGCGGCAGACAGAAATTAACTTGATCGAATACGATCAGGTTGATTTACACCCCCTGCTAGCGGGCCGATTGGCCGCAAATCTGCAGGGGACAGCATTGCACCAGCAGTTCACAAGAACTGCTGGTGCAATGATAAATGCTGACAGCGTATGCTGTCGGCATTTATCGATGTGCGGCTGACATGATAAGCTACATCGTATCATGTCCGCTCGCACATTAATAAATTGACCCCAAGGTGTGCTAATAGAAAACGTACCAGGGGTTAAAATAGTGTTAGCCCAATGAATATTTCTGAAATCTGCTGAATATTTGGTAATGGTAATACTAACATATTTTAAATTTATTAACTGGGTTTTACTGGTATAGGAGTCTTATTGTATTGTAGTTTTTTAATACATCTTTTTTTTTAATTATATTTATGTAATATTTGTATGTTATACATAGAGGGCTAGATTACGAGTGGAGCACTATCATTTGTGCGTGAACGATATAGGGGTTTTCACAGCTGTTTGAATGCAAATTAAATTCCGCTCATATTGCAAGTTAAAAGTAAATGTGAATGCGTGAGCGCAATCACTATTTAACCTAGAATGATTCCCGCAACCTCAGAGCTCTGCTTAACTGTTACACTCGAATAAAAAGTGTTACAAAACACATAAAAAATAGATTTAAAAGTATAGTTACAGTCATAATAACACTTTCTAATAAAAATGATTAAACAAAAAATTGCATAAAAAAGTTTTAAGGGCTCAAAGATATGATGTCTCAGGTGTAAGAAAAAAGGACTACAAAGGATTTTAACATTTAGATACATACATATGCATGTCTAAATATGTATCTGTGTGTATATATATATATATCTCCAACACAGCAGCTTGCACTCACTGGATTTTTTCAAAGTGTTTAATCAAAAAAGAATGTTAAGTTAAGGGGTCTTCACCCCTTTCTCAGACCTAATTGTTCCTGCTAGCATCCTGGTGGATGACGAATCAACCAGAGAGTGCGCTTCTACTTTATTTATATATAAATATATATATATATGTTTATATGTGTGTACATATGTATTTATGTATTTACATACACATATAAGCACATCTATGTATACATATATAGTCATATAAAGTGCATTAGAGCCCTTTGCAGTCAAGTCAATGAAAACATGTAAAATCATATTTATGCAATATTCATATTTAATAAAGTGCTATACTGTGTATTTGCAGTAAGTATTTTGCATTCCAATGTTCAGCACATAATATGTTCTATGTCTTTTTATATTGATAGTTACATATATATATCTGTATATATCTATACCTATATATAATCATGTTTAAATATATGTATAGATATACAGGGAGTGCAGAATTATTAGGCAAATGAGTATTTTGACCACATCATCCTCTTTATGTATGTTGTCTTACTCCAAGCTGTATAGGCTCGAAAGCCTACTACCAATTAAGCATATTAGGTTATGTGCATCTCTGTAATGAGAAGGGGTGTGGTCTAATAAAATCAACACCCTATATCAGGTGTGCATAATTATTAGGCAACTTCCTTTCCTTTGGCAAAATGGGTCAAAAGAAGGACTTGACAGGCTCAGAAAAGTCAAAAATAGTGAGATATCTTGCAGAGGGATGCAGCACTCTTAAAATTGCAAAGCTTCTGAAGCGTGATCATCGAACAATCAAGCGTTTCATTCAAAATAGTCAACAGGGTCGCAAGAAGCGTGTGGAAAAACCAAGGCGCAAAATAACTGCCCATGAACTGAGAAAAGTCAAGCGTGCAGCTGCCAAGATGCCACTTGCCACCAGTTTGGACATATTTCAGAGCTGCAACATCACTGGAGTGCCCAAAAGCACAAGGTGTGCAATACTCAGAGACATGGCCAAGGTAAGAAAGGCTGAAAGACGACCACCACTGAACAAGACACACAAGCTGAAACGTCAAGACTGGGCCAAGAAATATCTCAAGACTGATTTTTCTAAGGTTTTATGGACTGATGAAATGAGAGTGAGTCTTGATGGGCCAGGCGGATGGGCCCGTGGCTGGATTGGTAAAGGGCAGGGAGCTCCAGTCCGACTCAAACGCCAGCAAGGTGGAGGTGGAGTACTGGTTTGGGCTGGTATCATCAAAGATGAGCTTGTGGGGCCTTTTCGGGTTGAGGATGGAGTCAAGCTCAACTCCCAGTCCTACTGCCATTTTCTGGAAGACACCTTCTTCAAGCAGTGGTACAGGAAGAAGTCTGCATCCTTCAAGAAAAACATGATTTTCATGCAGGACAATGCTCCATCACACGCGTCCAAGTACTCCACAGCGTGGCTGGCAAGAAAGGGTATAAAAGAAGAAAATCTAATGACATGGCCTCCTTGTTCACCTGATCTGAACCCCATTGAGAACCTGTGGTCCATCATCAAATGTGAGATTTACAAGGAGGGAAAACAGTACACCTCTCTGAACAGTGTCTGGGAGGCTGTGGTTGCTGCTGCACGCAATGTTGATGGTGAACAGATCAAAACACTGACAGAATCCATGGATGGCAGGCTTTTGAGTGTCCTTGCAAAGAAAGGTGGCTATATTGGTCACTGATTTGTTTTTGTTTTGTTTTTGAATGTCAGAAATGTATATTTGTGAATGTTGAGATGTTATATTGGTTTCACTGGTAAAAATAAATAATTGAAATGGGTATATATTTGTTTTTTGTTAAGTTGCCTAATAATTATGCACAGTAATAGTCACCTGCACACACAGATATCCCCCTAAAATAGCTATAACTAAAAACAAACTAAAAACTACTTCCAAAACTATTCAACTTTGATATTAATGAGTTTTTTGGGTTCATTGAGAACATGGTTGTTGTCAATAATAAAATTAATCCTCAAAAATACAACTTACCTAATAATTCTGCACTCCCTGTATATTTTTGCAAAATCCATCAGCTATTTATTTAAATACTTCAGGGAGTACCAATGTAACATTGGCAAAGTATGTACCTGAATAGCACTCTACAACACTGGATGTAAGTTAAAGGTAGATAAATACGTGGAGGAAAAAATATCATTCTCCGGAAGAAGCGGTTAAAACTTAGTTTTATTAATCTATAAATGATAAAAAAGAAATATAAAATAAAAACACAGAGTGGTAATATCAATGCGACAAAAATAGAAATTACTGTATCCCCTTGGTATGGGAATACCCCAATAAACCATCAGTGTTAAAATGTAACTGTGAATAAGCAAAATGCAATCATAGCACCTGATTCTAGTAGATTACAGGGTATAAGATCTAGTCAATTACACATGTCATCAAATATGCAAAATAAAATTTATGACAAATATTCAACCCTGTTATGTTGGTCCACAAATGTGGATACTGAGGTAAATTTCAAATGGAAAACTGGAAAAATATACAGAGGGCGACTCCTAGTGCAAATCAGTTGATACAGTTGTAAGCCCCAAATGATCCCTTTAGAGAGATACTCACATATTATGGAGCACACTATAGTGCTAATGAGGCAAGCTGGGTATATTATGGTGGCCCAGCGCACATAACACTCTGGCAAGCAGTGGATCAATGTAGCAAATAAAAGATAGGAGACTCCAGAAGTATATCAAAAATGAGTTTTATAAAAATAAATAAATGCACATAAAAACAATCAGTAAAACATGCTACGCGTTTCTCAGAGCTCACCACTCTGTTTCCTCAGGCAAGTTCTACTGAAATATGACTGAAGTCTCCTATTTAAACCCAAAAGAACTAATTGGGATGTCGGTTACACCCATTACACACCCTTTTAATTAGCTCTTGCTACTATTACCATAGCAACTCTGCTGACTCCACCTAACATTCCTTAAATGGCATATACAACATGTTTTATATATTTACTACAGAGATCTGATAAAGATAACTTCGTATGTTATTCAACATTGGTTAAATTCTTAGTGCAATGTAACAGATCATCCTATAAAACTAAGGAACACTTACATTTGTATAGATAAATCTATCAACCAAAAACCTATATTTATCACAATATAGAGTGACTGTATTTATTTGTAGTTTATATACTTTCCAAATAAAAATAAGTATATGGTACTTAGCTTTATCTTCTTGTTTTTTGTTTGCAGTGCTAGAACCATCTTGTGTTGCAGTATGTGTGAGATATAGCTAATCGATGTATGTAGTTTTTCGCTCGACTTTTGTTTCCTTGTGTTGTCTTATGCAATTGACGGGATTTTCTTATGTTTACTCTTAAAATTCGCTGCGCTCTCTGCCGGAAGTGGTCATGAGCAGTTGCGATCTAGACCAATGTTATTGTATAATTACAGTGTTGTGCACTAAATGTCCAATGAAATATAGAGGTGTGTGCCAGTCATCCAATCAGTGATTTTCTAGAATGGGCCAATCAGTGTAAGTCTGTCGTTCTCTATGTTTGAAATTAGTGCTGATCTTTACCTGTATAGCCTTTAGCTTATATAGCTGTCACCGAACAGACTGAATATCCGGCTATATTGTTACTAGTTTTGATCCTTAAGTTCCTTACTATATATAGAAAAATACCCTTATCTATTAAGTCAAATTAATTTTTGATTGCAAATCATGAACTGAATAAAGGACAATTGTGCCGTAATCTCAATGTTGATGCTGAACTAAAAAAATGTTTTTCTTCACCCCCCATATAGTGGTGTGTCCGTATGAACCAATGATCTTTTATGGATGTTAATAACACTTGTATATATAGATTTAATGTGCTCACGGGCTGATCTTATGACATTAGCTAAACTTTACTTTTATGGATGTTAATAACACTTATATATATAGATTAAATGTGCTCACGAGCTGATATTATGACGTTAACTAAACTTTACTACCAATGGAGTGTCCGTTAGATTTCTATAAGGCTGCATTAAAAGTGTGATGTGAACTATTAACTTTTATGAAATTAATATATAAATTACTTTTAAGATGGAGCTAACCAAGTAATAGAATATTAGCTGTTCTAGTTCATAACTACTCACAGTGGGCACCAACATTTGATGTTGATGTCTATAAGCTATAATGTGTATTTATGAATATATGTGTGTATACAGTTTATTGATATATGACAAACTATTATAGTGACCCCATGTATAATAATTACCCTATTATAATGTGCTTGTGTATTATAAGTTGTTAACTAACTGTGAATTATTAATAAAGAATGAATATATGTGTGTATACAGTTTATTGATATATGACAAACTATTATAGTGACCCCATGTATAATAATTACCCTATTATAATGTGCTTGTGTATTATAAGTTGTTGCCTAACTGTGAATTATTAATAAAGAGATCATATAATATATATACTAATTATATGTGTGATGGTAGAAGGATATTCCACCTCTGTTTAAATAAACCTATAACGTGTATATCTGTGATATAATAATGTGATTAATAAAAATATTAATAAAAAAAATATTAATAAAAAAATAAAAAAAAAAATAAATAAAAAAAAAACATTGTTCTACCTATATAAACTAATTAAAATTACATGTGATGAATGAAATATTAATACAATAAGTGTTCTACCTATATGAACAAATTGAAATTTAAGGACAAATTCCTCTAATGTGTATGTATATAAACATGGTATTTATTATATAAGATAATACTTGAATGTCACTAACAGTGTTGATATATGTATTAAAATGCTGCTGTGTCTATAACTTCATAAATTTTCGACTCTATATCCAGAAGGTCTTAATGAAGTTATAGACACAGCAGCATTTTAATACATATATCAACACTGTTAGTGACATTCAAGTATTATCTTATATAATAAATACCATGTTTATATACATACACATTAGAGGAATTTGTCCTTAAATTTCAATTTGTTCATATAGGTAGAACACTTATTTTATTAATATTTCATTCATCACATGTAATTTTAATTAGTTTATATAGGTAGAACAATGTTTTTTTTTTTTTTTTTTTTGTTTATTAATATTTTTATTAATCACATTATTATATCACAGATATACACGTTATAGGTTTATTTAAACAGAGGTGGAATATCCTTCTACCATCACACATATAATTAGTATATATATTATATGATCTCTTTATTAATAATTCACAGTTAGGCAACAACTTATAATACACAAGCACATTATAATAGGGTAATTATTATACATGGGGTCACTATAATAGTTTGTCATATATCAATAAACTGTATACACACATATATTCATTCTTTATTAATAATTCACAGTTAGTTAACAACTTATAATACACAAGCACATTATAATAGGGTAATTATTATACATGGGGTCACTATAATAGTTTGTCATATATCAATAAACTGTATACACACATATATTCATAAATACACATTATAGCTTATAGACATCAACATCAAATGTTGGTGCCCACTGTGAGTAGTTATGAACTAGAACAGCTAATATTCTATTACTTGGTTAGCTCCATCTTAAAAGTAATTTATATATTAATTTCATAAAAGTTAATAGTTCACATCACACTTTTAATGCAGCCTTATAGAAATCTAACGGACACTCCATTGGTAGTAAAGTTTAGTTAACGTCATAATATCAGCTCGTGAGCACATTTAATCTATATATATAAGTGTTATTAACATCCATAAAAGTAAAGTTTAGCTAATGTCATAAGATCAGCCCGTGAGCACATTAAATCTATATATACAAGTGTTATTAACATCCATAAAAGATCATTGGTTCATACGGACACACCACTATATGGGGGGTGAAGAAAAACATTTTTTTAGTTCAGCATCAACATTGAGATTACGGCACAATTGTCCTTTATTCAGTTCATGATTTGCAATCAAAAATTAATTTGACTTAATAGATAAGGGTATTTTTCTATATATAGTAAGGAACTTAAGGATCAAAACTAGTAACAATATAGCCGGATATTCAGTCTGTTCGGTGACAGCTATATAAGCTAAAGGCTATACAGGTAAAGATCAGCACTAATTTCAAACATAGAGAACGACAGACTTACACTGATTGGCCCATTCTAGAAAATCACTGATTGGATGACTGGCACACACCTCTATATTTCATTGGACATTTAGTGCACAACACTGTAATTATACAATAACATTGGTCTAGATCGCAACTGCTCATGACCACTTCCGGCAGAGAGCGCAGCGAATTTTAAGAGTAAACATAAGAAAATCCCGTCAATTGCATAAGACAACACAAGGAAACAAAAGTCGAGCGAAAAACTACATACATCGATTAGCTATATCTCACACATACTGCAACACAAGATGGTTCTAGCACTGCAAACAAAAAACAAGAAGATAAAGCTAAGTACCATATACTTATTTTTATTTGGAAAGTATATAAACTACAAATAAATACAGTCACTCTATATTGTGATAAATATAGGTTTTTGGTTGATAGATTTATCTATACAAATGTAAGTGTTCCTTAGTTTTATAGGATGATCTGTTACATTGCACTAAGAATTTAACCAATGTTGAATAACATACGAAGTTATCTTTATCAGATCTCTGTAGTAAATATATAAAACATGTTGTATATGCCATTTAAGGAATGTTAGGTGGAGTCAGCAGAGTTGCTATGGTAATAGTAGCAAGAGCTAATTAAAAGGGTGTGTAATGGGTGTAACCGACATCCCAATTAGTTCTTTTGGGTTTAAATAGGAGACTTCAGTCATATTTCAGTAGAACTTGCCTGAGGAAACAGAGTGGTGAGCTCTGAGAAACACGTAGCATGTTTTACTGATTGTTTTTATGTGCATTTATTTATTTTTATAAAACTCATTTTTGATATACTTCTGGAGTCTCCTATCTTTTATTTGCTACATTGATCCACTGCTTGCCAGAGTGTTATGTGCGCTGGGCCACCATAATATACCCAGCTTGCCTCATTAGCACTATAGTGTGCTCCATAATATGTGAGTATCTCTCTAAAGGGATCATTTGGGGCTTACAACTGTATCAACTGATTTGCACTAGGAGTCGCCCTCTGTATATTTTTCCAGTTTTCCAGATCTTTTCCATTCAAGAGGAGCAGCCCTTCTCATGGTGCACAGTCAACTGGGACACTGATAAGTTTCCAGACCATCTACCTAGGCATTATCGTTGCCTTCACTACATGTGAGTACAAAATCTGCTAATATATATTATCTACTTACAAAAATTGGCTACACTAGGAGGCGCCCTTTCTTTTTTTGTTTCAAATTTCAAATGGAATTGTAGCTATAATATAGTAGTGTGGTGCTGTAATGATTAGCACAGGAAGTTAGAACATAAGGTGACAACTCCACATATGGTAATGGCCAGCTGGTATATACTAAAGATAAATGTGGTACTAAAGTTCCTATTGGGCACCAGCCCAATTGCACAATGTGACTGGAGTATTGATGGTTATATCATAACATAAATATCTAGGTGACACAATTCGTCAACCAGTGCTAATTACATAAGTTACAGTGAGTCATATGTATAATAGAAAACCATAAGAGGTGTCTAAAGTATACACTTTAAACCTGCTATGGAAAGGGTAATAACGTCCCACAGGTGAATAAAGTACTGGACTTACAGTTAGACACTCTCCAAACTCCACACTAAGCTTATGATTGTATTTTTAATATTGTGACTTAAATATCTAGGCAACACAATTTGTCATCCAATAATAATTGTATCAGTTACAATAAATAATTGGCCCCTAATAATTATATCAGTAACAGTAAGGGTTAATGTAGTAGGAGTCTGTAAATGAGGAGGGTGTCTGCAATGTACACTGTTGGACCCACTGTACAGAGCATAACAACATCCTACAGGTAACAGAGGTACTAAAAATATCTATTAGACACTTTCCAGGCTCCACAATATGACTATAGTTATACTGTTAATATATTTAACTAAAGTATCTAGGCGACACAATTTGTCAGCCAATTGTAATTTCTACCATAACAATGTATAGTTAATAGTGGGGTTCCTTACAAATCAACAGTGTCAGAAGTGCACACTGTTATACCTGCTTACAAAGAGCATACCAGCTTCCCAGAAGGGGTATTACTAAAACCAAGTTATATTTATTTAGATTACGGCGACACCATTTGTCTGCCAATAATAGAGTAAAGCGATAAGCAAATTATTAATAATTATGTGCACATAATAATAAAAATACACAAGAGAGAGACTACAACGTCCCCATTCTCCCTGACATGTTTCGCCCTGCATGTGAGGATGCTGATTGGTCCTAGGAAGAACGGTTGCTTATAGGTCCCCTTGGGGGGGGTGAATGCCAGATAGTACTGAACAGAAAATGCTACACATTTGTAGGTTGCTTAGCAAACGGAAGTTTAATTGTATTTATGTTCATTCAGAGGTTTCGTTTGTGTAGAATATGATCAATTAAAATATTTGACCGGTGAGGAAATTCCTGATTAGGAAAAAGAAATGAGGGGACAATGAAGGCAATTTATATGAAAGTATTATAGGGTATAACGGAATGGATAAACAGAAATATAACTAGTTGTTAAAAGGGGCAAAAAATGAATATATTTATACACTCTTATGTGCTGGATTGATATTGTCCTAGGACATCAGACTGGTATACTCTAACACGAGCCCGCTAAGGGTAGAGGTGATTTGAAGTAATGTGTTCGACAGTGCTCAGATATGCAATGTCATATCAATATCTATTATTAAAATTGAATAATACAAGGTAAGTGAAGTATAGAAAACTGAATTATATATTGGCATACAAAATAACGACCAGTTGGATTAAAGCGATACTAAAATCGTGATCTAATTGTGATGAAACATGTGAATATGACCAAAAATAGAATGGGGGAAAAAAAGAGGGGTTGATGGGGTGAAAGGGTGAAGGGAGGGGGGTGGAGAGACAATTGAAATAAAACACTTGGGATTAAGGTAAAGGTGATACTCTAATGTTAGAGTGGCTAAAGTCCATAGGGCATGAATATGCGTGCAATAATTATCTAGCATCCCTTGTAGTAAGTAAATAATAAATCGTCTAGGGACTGGTTTGTACCATTCCATTGTGTGATATATTTATATATAAAAATTAGATATACAATTGTTCATAAGAAGCAATAGTAGTTATTTTGCTAATTGAGCCCTTTAGGGTGGACACAATCTAATAGGTATACCCACCTACACTCAGCCCTAAGTAGAGCTTGTTCTAACTTGCCCCCTCTAATTCCTAATGAGATTTTTTAAATCCCCTGGCATTGGAGATGCATATTTAAATACATCTTTAAGAATAAATAGAACATGTTTTGCTATGTGCAGTATCAAAGATTTTTGTCAGTATTTTTTCATTTTCTTTAATTTTCGTTGTGCATTCATTTTGTTTAAATTAAATGAAAATCCGATTTTTGTAATGAATGTGCATTCATACAAAAAGAAATGCACATCTCTAATACAGATCATTATAGAAATTAATGCCGAAAATGGCCACAGCCAGTGGCATTCAGCCAATTACAACCCCAGATTTTATAGTGCAAAAGTGCAACACATAAATATCTGAGCAAATACAGCAATATTATTGTTTAATGCAATTGAAAAAAAAGGAATATTAGCCTTTTATACCACTTGGCAACTGTCTATCTTCATATTCTCAACCTGATCTGGACGTGATGGTTTAATCCATGAGTGTGCAACAGTCACAAGATATTGGCAAACGCTCCATGTATTTTTAATTGTAAGAATAAAGCTTTGATTTTTTATTTTAGAGTGCAGCAATTTATATTTTTGTTTATATGCATCATATGCGGTTTTGTTCCACCGCTGCCACAGTGTGGTGCACATGTAGTCTGTTCCCCCTCCAGCAGTGTGGCCATTATGGATTTGTAACAGAGAATAAAGTGTGTCTGGGAATAGTTTAATCCCTGCAGTACAGCCAGAGGCCAGTCAGCTGGGGAGAGCTAACAAGCCCGGACTGAGTATTTGCAGTTTTAAATGGCAGATTTACACTGTGGAATAAGTCTCTTTTGTCCTATTCATTGCTGCTAAGGACTGGATATTTTTGGACTGGTTGTCAAAAGGAGCTGCTGCTTAATATTTGTGTATATATACAGCTCCTCCAGAACCAAAAACATTAGAATATGAAGCAAAAGAGAGACTGCACTCAATGGATTTTCAAAGTAATAGCATTACTCCATAATGGTAATGATACACACACACACACACAAACATATATATATATATATATATATATATATATATATATATATATATATATATATATATATATATATATATATATATATATATATATATATATATATATATATATACATACATACATATAGGGCTTATATATATACATATACATACATACATATAGTATATATATATATGTGTGTGTGTGCGTTTATATATACATATATATACAGTATATATAATGTATAACGTAACTGCACCACATTGATAATTAAAATGGGTTTTAAGAATAATTTCTACCTATGCATTTCCTGTAGCTATTACTGGTGCTAGAGGGATGTGGTTAATTGATGTGTAAAAATAATAGTTAGAGAAATAAAATAAAATAAGATATAGTTAGAATAAGGGTAAGGAAGGAAATGGGAAAAGATTACCCAATCTAACACTAAATCATAACCCCTAAATCACCTATACACTTAAAGGTATGAGATAATTGGTAATTATTAATACACAGAGGATTGCTACAAACTGAACTTCAATTTAATGCTGAATGCCATCCTTAGTACATAAACCAACAGCAAAATTGTATTAAACAAAAACAAAAAACAACAACAACTTTGTTGTTTGGTAACAGGGGCCCCTCAAATTATTTTATCTGGGAATTGAAACAAATATTCCCAAAAAAATAAGTAATAAAGTTCAAAATTGATTGGAATCCAAAGATAAATTATGATACTAATGGGGATCCCCTTAGTGAAACAGTAGACATCGGTTGTAATACAGTCCTTTGCGCTATGCAATTTGTTTTATATCTTGTGAAAGGTGCAAGTTTCCGATAGCTTAAGAAACCAGTCAAATCAATGATTGCAACATTAAAGTTGCTGTGTTTCCTCCATACAGCCACTTTGTAATGGAGCTCGATTATAGTACTCACTCAGGTTATGTGTCACGTAGCTTGATGTAAGGATCAGCGGAGCGCATACAATACCTCCCTTGCTGACATGGAGCGTGCTTCCAATCCACACCTCTCTGAAATACAGCTTCCTAAGAACTAAAAAAGTTATCAATTTATCCAAAACTATTCTGACTGACCCTCAAGTAAAAGTATTAGTAAAAGTTCTAACTTTTGTTCCAACAAATAAAATAGATACGTTTACAGTGACAAAATATTTAAACTTATTTGTGAGGAAATTAGCACTTAGTAAAATTCATTATGACAGACAAGAAAAAGTAACCCTTGACATGCAAGATAAATTATTGTTAAAACAATTTGAGGAACATCAAGTGAATCAGAACATATAGGGTACAGTAATCTATGCAAAAAATCGAAATTTGTACCATCATTAACAACATTTCCAGGTATATACAATTTTGTTAAATTGGTGGAAAAAGAAATTAAATCTTTAAATGATGAAAAACACTTTGATGACAATTTAACAAAAAACAAAGACAAGCAAAAAAAGAATTGAGAGAAAATCATACAATAACAATTAAAAGTTCAGACAAAGGTGGGAGTGTTGTAGTCTTTGAAACTAAAGACTATGAACATGAATGTCTAAAACAAATAATGGACAAAAAACATTACAGGACTTTAACAAAAGACCCAACAATACAATATAAAGATGAATTAAACAACTTGCTAGAGGAGGCCTTAAGCAATAAAGTAATAAAGAAAAAGAATATCTATATGTAAAATTTCCAAAAATACCTAGCTTTTACACAATACCAAAAATTCACAAAGAAAAATTAACCCTACTAGGGAGACCTATTATATCAGGAATAGGATCCTTAACAGAGAAAATGTCTGAATATGTGGACTATTGCCTTATACTTTTTCTAGCAACTCTACCATCCTTTGTTAAAGACTCTCTTGATGTGCTCAAAAGATTAGATGGATTATCAATAGATCAAAATACCCTTTTAGTTACAATTGACGTGGAGGGGTTATACTCCTCCATACCACATGGGAAAGGCATAAAATAATGAAAAAAATATTAGAACAGCGAGGATCGAATTATACTAAACACACAGAATTTGTAGAAAAATTGCTAACATTTCTATTGCATCACAATTATTTTGTATTTAACAAAAGATATTATGAACAGACCTTAGGGACAGCCATGGGCACTTGTTGTGCACCGACCTATGCCTGTCTCTACTTAGGCCATTGGGAAAACAATATAATACTGGATAATGAACAAAGTGAAAATCAGTTTAGCATTTGGATACGCTATATAGATGATATCCTGGTGTTTTGGCAGGGATCAGTAAAGGAATTGGAAACCTTTATGAAAAATAAAACATAAATCACTATAATTAAAAATGTACCTATAATTAAAGTACCAGTGAAATACGTTTTCTAGACTTAAGAATAATGAAAAATGGAACCAAATTAAATACTGCTACATATAGGAAAATAACGGCAGGTAATACCCTTCTGAGAGCAGAAAGTCACCATAAACCCAATCTGATTAAACATATACCACAAGGACAATACCTTAGGCATAAAAGAAATTGCTCTGAAAATAATCAATTTAAAAAGGAAGCTAGGGATCTACAAAATAGATTCAAAGAGAGAGGCTACAGAGATAGCCAATTAAAAAATGCATACATAAAAACAAGAGATACCAGTAGAGAAGATTTACTGTATAAATTAAAAACAAATGAACAGACAGAAATTATAAGATTTATAACAACCTATAATAACAATTGGGAAGAGCTCCGAGCAATTTTGAGTAAGCATTGGAATCTTGTAAAAATAGATCAAATTTTATCAAAATGTATTGGTGAATACCCACAATTGACAGCTAGGAGGGGCTGTAACTTAAAGGACAAATGTTGTCACAAGTCACTATATTAAAAAGGAAATAAATTGGTTGAAACAACTACAAGAAAAAAATGGAAATTGTAAATGCAAAAAATGCTCAGTATGTAAGAATATACTTACAGGAAATACATTTTTGGATAAAAATAACAAAAAACAGTTTGTGAAAGGCAATATAAATGGTAGTACAGAGGGAGTAGTATATTTAGTGACCTGTAGCTGTCTGATGTATTATGTAGGAAAAACCTACAGAGAACTTAGAGACAGAATTAAAGAACATAAAAGAGATATCTAAAACAAACTGATAAAAACACGTAGTGTAGCTAGACATTTTTCTATTTATTATAACAGTTACAAAAATGAATTGAAATTTAGAGGCCTGGAAAAATAGACCTGAAAGGTAGAGGTGGTGATCTAGATACAAGTCTACTGCAGAATGAATGCAAGTGGATCTTTAACTTAGAATCTCTGAACCCTACAGGATTAAATGAATAAATTAATTATGCTTCATTTGTAAATTAAAATAACTATAGAAAACTATATAGTGTTTAATCCTCCAGTCATCTTCACAATTTTTTGAGCAAACTCATATTTTACATTATTTCTTATTAAAGGGACAGTCTACACCAGAATTTTTATTGTTTTAAAAGATAGATAATCCCTTTATTAAACATTTCCCAGTTTTGCATAACTAACACAGTTATAATAATATACTTTTAACCTCTGTAATTATCTTGTATCTAAGCCTCTGCAAACTGCCCCTTTTTTCAGTTCTTTTGACAGACTTGCAGTCTAGCCAATCAGTGCCTGCTCCCAGATAACTTCTCATGCACGAGCACAGTGTTATCTATATGAAATACGTGAACTAACACCCTCTAGTGGTGAAAAACTGTTAAAATGCAATCTGAAAGAGGTGGGCTTCAAGGTCTAAGAAATTAGCATATGAACCTCCTAGGTTAAGCTTTCAACTAAGAATACCAAGAGAACAAAGCAAAATTGGTGATAAAAGTAAATTGGAAAAATGTTTAAAATTACATGTTCTATTTGAATCATGAAAGTTTATTTTGGCCTAGACTGTCCCTTTAATACTCTTTATTAATAAAGGGATATATAAATTATTATTTTTCTTTTTCTCCGTAAGTTCTTAATACTATGTACAAGAGTTTGGGGAATTAGAAATATTATTTATACTTTCTTATGTAGAAAAAATGAATTGATGAATAAATGTTATGATATTTACAATGTTATAAGATCTTATCTTATAAGATCTAAATGAATCATTTGAAAACAATGAAATGATGCCCAGAGGATAATAAACCAATTCACCTGCTTCCCAAAACAGCAACAGAGAAGAATGATAAGGGAGGTTCTAAAAATGGAATAAAAGGGAAGCCTCCTGATAACATCACAAACTGATTTGCCGGAAGAAGCCCTAAGCCTAAGGGGTGAAACACATGTAGCTAGGCGTTCAGTGCAGCAGTAATCCAAATATCACCAAACCGTCAAGCACTTACCAAGCAGCAATGTAACCAAGCAGCAGTGGACAGAAAAAGATTCAAGTTCCAGGAACTCTGCAGCCACAGGAGCAATTCAAGCAATTTACGCAAGGTGTGTTTGACAAGCGAGGAAGCTGTATTTCAGAGAGGTGTGGATGTCAGCAAGGGAGGTATTGTATGCGCTCCGCTGATCCTTACATCAAGCTACGTGACACACAACCTGAGTGAGTACTATAATAGAGCTCTGTTACAAAGGGGCTGTATGGAGGAAACACAGCAACTTTAATGTTGCAATTAATGGTGTGACTAGTTTCTTAAGCTATCGGAAACTTGCATCTTTCACAGGATATAAAACAACTTGCATAGCGCAAAGGACTGTATTACAACCGATGTCCATTGCTTCACTAAGGGGATCCCCATTAGTATCATAATTTAACTTTGGATTCCAATCAATTTTGGACTTTATTATTTATTTTTTTGGGAATATTTGTTTCAATTCCCAGATAAAATAATTTAAGGGGCCCCTGTTACCAAACAACAAAGTTGTTGTTGTTTTTTGTTTAATACAATTTTGCTGTTGGTTTATGTACTAAGGATGACTAGTTTCTTAAGCTATCGGAAACTTGCATCTTTCACAGGATATAAAACAACTTGCATAGCGCAAAGGACTGTATTACAACCGATGTCCATTGCTTCACTAAGGGGATCCCCATTAGTATCATAATTTAACTTTGGATTCCAATCAATTTTGGACTTTATTATTTATTTTTTTGGGAATATTTGTTTCAATTCCCAGATAAAATAATTTAAGGGGCCCCTGTTACCAAACAACAAAGTTGTTGTTGTTTTTTGTTTAATACAATTTTGCTGTTGGTTTATGTACTAAGGATGGCATTCAGCATTAAATTTAAGTTCAGTTTGTAGCAATCCTCTGTGTATTAATAATTACCAATTATCTCATACCTTTAAGTGTATAGGTGATTTAGGGGTTATGATTTAGTGCTAGATAGGGTAACCTTTTCCCATTTCCTTCCTTACCCTTATTCTAACTATATCTTATTGTCTTTTCTTTCTCTTTCTAACTATTATTCTTACATATATATATATATATATATATATATATATATATATATATATATATACAGGGCTCAAAATTTCCACTAGCCCTTTAGCCATTGGTGAGTGAAAATGTAACAGCGAGTGAAAGTTAGTGAGTGAATGTTGGGCTACCTTCTACAAATATTATTATTATTATTATTATTATTATTATTATTATTATTAAGGGATATTATATATCCATGAAAGGACAAGTGTATGATATTCCTCTAGAGCTAGAGGGACCCCATTAGTGCATAGACTGTTACTTCTGAGATGATAAACAGGGGGAGAGAGAGATTGAAGAGGAAATATGAAAGTGGAGAAAAAGATAGTGTTAAGAAAGAGATATGCAAGAGGAGAGAGAAAGAGTGAAAAGAAAAGATATGGCCCGAGAGAGAAGGGAGGGGGTAAAAAGAGATTATAGAGAGGCAGTCAAGAAAGATAGATGAGAGATGATAATGATAAAACAATTTTTCCACACATTAATGTCAACACTCTCTGCACTCTCTCAGTTCAACAACATTTTTCTGTACAGCTGTTGTCTTCCCCAGAACCCTAGTTGATGTTGCTAACTGCTATGCACTTATTTTTGTTATTTTTTTACTGTATGTAGCATTATTTAATTTATGGTATAAAGCATAAACATAATTTAAAAATGACTTCACAAAAAGGTGTTTCACATTGGCTAAACATATGCAAAGATAGGGGTGGGTATCATGAACTAATCCTCCAGACTAAAAAGAATAGGTCTAGGAGGCATTCTGCTTGAAAAGGGCTGTGCAGGGAATTGAACCTGTGGCTTTGTGCTTACTACTCTGTTTGCTTGAATGTTAAGTCACGGCCAGTTCCAGCAGTTTAGGAGTTTCAAATACAATAACATGCAACTTAAAAGATCTGTTAAATTAGTATTTGTCTTACTTGTAATTACACCTGTGCAAACACAGGTGCTCTCAATGTTGGATTTACTCAGAACCAATCCTGTTCAGCCCTATTTAAGGCTGGTTGTTGGGCTGCACATTGTCTTCACATTGATTCTGTTTTGTCACAAGCCAGAACCTGTTTTCTGTACATCAAGGCTGGATTGTTGGGCTGCACATTATCTTCACATTGATTCTGTTTTGTCACAAGCCAGAACCTGTTTTCTGTACATCAAGAGAAAGACTTCACCTTTGCACCTGTTTACAAGTTTGTTTCCTACCTTGTGCAATTCCTGCACTTTAGTTATTACCTGGACAAAGACTTTACCTTTAAAACTGTTACCTGTTTACAAGGTTATTTACTGCTTTGTGCAAATCCTGCACTTCAGCTTTCATCAGGAGAAAGACTTTACCATTGAACTTGCTACCTGTTCACAAGTTTGTTTCCTGCCTTGTGCAATTCCTGCACTTCAGTAATTACCAGGAGAAAGACTTTCCTTTTGAATCTGCATCTCTGCTTACTTGTTTGTTCCTTTCCACTCCTGGTGTATGTGTACATAACATACCTGAATAGTACATAATTAAAATACCCTGCAAGTAGATGCTCAATCAAAATATTTTGTTATTTAAATAAATCTGTTATCTTTTCAATCTATATGGTTTCTACTAATCTTCATTTAAAGCAACTGTTCCAGACAATGAGTCTCTCACAAAATATTCTGAGACAGAACATGACAGTGGGTTAGTGGGTGTGGTGTGGGTGGGTAGTGGTTCGGATCAAAAGTGGCAAGTAGAATTTTGGGCTGGATAGTAGCTTAGGGCTTAAAATTGTTAGCCCTAATTATATATATATATATATAAATATATATATATATATATATATATATATATATATATATATATACACACACAATACTCCACAGGAACCCAGCACTCATTCAGCGTTACAGCTCCCAGGGTGCCCACCAAAAAATCAAATACAATCCTCCTCAAGAAGCAGGCACTCTCTGGTATTTCATTAGTTTTATTCATCCAAGTAAAATACAGTGAACGTTTTCGGGCTTCCGCCCGTCTTCAGGCATTGAATACAGTTGTACTTACCACCCCTATATGTGCTACCAACTAGATCCCCTGGTGAGCCACTCTGCCGCATCCGGTTCTCTCAGAACACAGGCGACACAACTGCGCATGCGCCGACCTTGCTATGGAGCCCCCTCTGGGCCAACGGGAACTAAACATTTAAAAAGCAATAACCGATTAACAGACAGCACCACAAGCATATTATGCGCTATAGACGTAATGCTAGTAAACAGCCATATACATTCTGGAATGAATACAGTTATACTTAAATGTCTAAACAACATGTACAAATAGTCATTAGGGTCACTAAGTAACATCATAGTTTGCTCTGCTAATAACAATCATTGCTTAAACATTAGAGCCCTTTACAAACCCTATGACCACCACAGATATAAACTTGTTGTATAGTGTTAGAATCAGGTTAATACAGGGAAAATGTAAATATAGTATTAAAACAACATAACACTCAATATTGAACACATAAGCTAGCTCTAAAGATGGTCATCCTGCATATTCAATAAAATTAGGATCCGACTAATTAAATACATGGTAGGATAGGGCACACTAACTAACCAACAGTGTCATTGACATTACTGATGTATCATAACTGTATATCCCAAATAGGTGCTAGAAAAATTAAGGATAATTACTACATACACATCTTACCATCAGAAATAGGTACTAACAACTCCTGCTAATATTGACAACCCTGCATCTTAAATTTTATACTTGGGCACACTAACTACCTATTAATTTGACTACCTCTGTTGTTTTTATATCATTTTTCAAAACACTTCATAAAAAACAATGTAAGTCAAGGTTAGTGTTAAGACCCTTAGGGACTAATGTTTCCAAGGTAAAAATCCACTTGGATTCCCTCTGGAGGAGCATTTTAGCTCTTTTGCCTCCACGGGTCGGAGCAGGGATATGGTCAATAATTATGTATCTCAAATCTGATACATTGTGCTTATACTTAAGAAAGTGCCTTGGTACCGGTTGTTCTGAATTGCCATGCCATAATGCAATACGTCTGGCTGACCTGTGGTTGGCCATGCATGTCCGTAAGTCATCCTGGGTCTTCCCAACGTAGAACTTCCCACACGGACAATGCAACATGTACACCACATGTGTGGTAGTACATGTGACCCTATAATTGATGGTAAAACGTTTATTCCTCAGGGGGTGTACAATATATTTACTCTGGGATAAACCATTACAGGTCATGCAACCACTGCACCTGTAGCACCCATTTCTGTCAGAGCCCAACCAAGTCCTGTTGGTATAGCTGGCTCTGTTGTCAATACGCAGAAGTTGATCACGAAGAGATCTCCCCTTTCTATATCCAACCATTGGACCATCAAAGTTAGTAAACGGTAATGACCCATCTGTTTTGATAATATCCCAGTTCTTTTTGAGAATACTCGGTATTTCCATCTTATCAGGGGTAAACTCTGTAGAAAAAATTAATTTCTTATTCATAGAGTTCTTCGTTCTCTTCATCAATGCTTGTTCTTGGGTCATCGAGAGAGACTCAACCAATGGCCTCTGCAAGATTTTAGTAGACTACCCTCTATTCTGAAATTTCAGATACATCTCTATCCTTAAAAGAACATTTTGGTACAAGGGACAACACGGTGGATGGATTAAGAAAGAAGGGACACTTTGATCCCAAAAGTACCAATTCGAGTGTACTTACTTATACACGCCTGGTGGAACATGAAACAATTAACAGCATACACTCTAAGAACAATATCCAGAGAAATAATCTGAGTAAAGAGGAACGTATTGCTTTAAAGGGCTTGAGAGACAATCATCAATTGGTTATCCGCGAAGCGGATAAGGGGGGTGCATTGGTGCTCCAGGACTATGCTGACTATAAAAAGGAGATCTTGTCACAGTTGTCTGATGCCCGGACATATCGCAAATTGTGGGGTGACCCCACTAAAGAATTTAAGAGTACAATTGATAATTATATCATAAAAGAAATGGAATCTAATTGTCTGTCTAAGAGTGTGAGTGACTTCATGATGGTTGAATTTCCCATCACTCCTGTTATTTACATGCTCCCAAACGTCCACAAAGACATGACCCATCCACCAGGACGACCTATAGTATCCTCCCGTGGCTCCATACTGCAGCCTATTGCTATCTATTTGGATACATTGTTCCAACCACTAGTGCATAATATGCACTCTTTCATTCTGGATTCCATAGAAGTGGTACAGCTGATTAAAAATCTATCTGATACAGAGGAGAATGACATCTTGGTGACACTAGATGTCACAAATTTGTATACAGCGATCCCACACAATGACGGCTTGATGGCAATTAGGAGAAAGTTGCTACAAAACCCATATGTTGGGCCACCCATGGAAGTTATCCTGGAACTGACGAAATTTTGTTTGAAATATAATTATTTCAAATTTGAAAACAGTTATTACCTCCAAACTGCCGGCACTGTGATGGGGTCAAATGTGGCCCCATCGTATGCCAATCTGTATATGGCATGTTTTAAGGAGGAGGATACAGATGCATTTAAGGATCCCAGGATAATGTTATTCAAAAGATATATTGATGACCTCTTCTAATATGGAGAGGTCCCCAACAAGACCTGGATGATTGGCTATTGAAATTAAATCTACAAAATCCGAATGTAATATTCAAGATGAATTGTGACAAGTTTACAATAGATTTTCTGGATCTAAGAATAATAAAGAGTGACTGTAGATTGACTACTACACTGTTTAATAAACCTACTGATCGTAACTCACTGTTGGATGCCACGAGTTGCCACCACCCTAGCCTCAAAAGGGCATTGATCAAATCACAGTTCAAACGTGTAGTAAGAAATAATAGTGATCCAAGCATGAAGGAGCACAGCTAAATGAGATGTTTCTGAATTTTCATAATAGAGGGTACTCTACTAAAATCTTGCAGAGGCCATTGGTGCGTCTCTCTCGATGACCCAAGAACAAGCATTGATGAAGAGAACGAGGAACTCTATGAATAAGAAATTATTTTTTTCTACGGAGTTTACCCCTGATAAGGTGGAAATACCGAGTATTCTCAAAAAGAACTGGGATGTTATCAAAACAGATGGGTCATTACCGTTTACTAACTTTGATGGTCCAATGGTTGGATATAGAAAGGGGAGATCTCTTCGTGATCAACTTCTGCGTATTGACAACAGAGCCAGCTATACCAACAGGACTTGGTTGGGCTCTGACAGAAATGGGTGCTACAGGTGCAGTGGTTGCGTGACCTGTAATGGTTTATCCCAGAGTAAATATATTGTACACCCCCTGAGGAATAAACGTTTTACCATCAATTATAGGGTCACATGTACTACCACACATGTGGTGTACATGTTGCATTGTCCGTGTGGGAAGTTCTACGTTGGGAAGACCCAGGATGACTTACGGACACGCATGGCCAACCACAGGTCAGCCATACGTATGGCATTACGGGATGGCAATTCAGAACAACCGGTACCAAGGCACTTTCTTAAGTATATGCACAATGTATCAGATTTGAGATACATAATAATTGACCATATCCCTGCTCCGACCCGTGGAGGCAACAGAGCGCTAAAATGCTCCTCCAGAGGGAATCCAAGTGGATTTTTACATTGGAAACATTAGTCCCCAAGGGTCTTAACACTAACCTTGACTTACATTGTTTTCTATGAAGTGTTTTAAAAAATGATATAAAAACAGCAAAGGTAGTCAAATTAATAGTTAGTTAGTGTGCCCAAGTATAAATTTTAAAATGCAGGGTTGTCAATATTAGCAGGAGTTGTTAGTACCTATTTCTGATGGTAGGATGTGTATGTAGTAATTATCCTTAATTTTTCTAGCACCTATTTGGGATATACAGTTATGATACATCAGTAATGTCAATGACACTGTTGGTTAGTTAGTGTGCCCGATCCTACCATGTATTTAATTAGCCGGATCCTAATTTTATTGAATATGCAGGATGACCATCTTTAGAGCTAGCTTATGTGTTCAATATTGAGTGTTATGTTGTTTTAATACTATATTTACATTTTCCATGTATTAACCTGATTCTAACACTATACAACAAGTATATATTTATGGTGGTCATAGGGTTTGTAAAGGAATCTAATGTTTAAGCAATGATTGTTATTAGCAGAGCAAAATATGATGTTATTTAGTGACCCTAATGACTATTTGTATATGATGTTTAGACATTTAACTATAACTGTATTCATTCCAGAATGTATATGGCTGTTTACTAGCATTACGTCTATAGCACATAATATGCTTGTGGTGCTGTCTGTTAATCGGTTATTGCTTTTTAAATGTTTAGTTCCCGTTGGCCCAGAGGGGGCTCCGTAGCACGGTCGGCGCATGCGCAGTTGTATATACCTATATGTCTAACTGGCATCTTTTTCAAATGTCCCAAAAGGTAAATCCAAAGTGGTCACACCAGCTATGTGGTGTTCCCCATGAGAGCATGGGGAACACCACATAGCTGGTGTGACCACTTTGGATTTACCTTTTGGGACATTTGAAAAAGATGCCAGTTAGGCATCGAAACGTCATGTTTTTCCAAAGATTTTAACTTTTTGCATTATTAAAATCTATATTTTACTTACAAATGACCAGTTAGTGCTGTCTTTTTTGCATAGTACATACTGTTTTGACATTGCACCCTGGCAGCTGCTACTAAATACATGGTGTGCATTCCTACACAGGACTTTGCTTTTTTTATATATATATATATATATATATATATATATATATATATATATATATATAAATATATATATATATATATATATCGTAGCAGAGATGTGCACCCTCACCTTGAAAGCATCTACCAGGGTGCTAGATAATTATAAACAGCATAGAAAGAAACTTGCACTCGCTGGATTTTTTAAAACAGATTTTACTGTGACCGTGTGACGTTTCAGGGATAATATATCCCCTTCCTCAGACGTCTGAGGAAGGGGATATATTATCCCCGAAACTTCACACGAATCTAATGTTTAAGCAATGATTGTTATTAGCAGAGCAAAATATGATGTTATTTAGTGACCCTAATGACTATTTGTATATGATGTTTAGACATTTAACTATAACTGTATTCATTCCAGAATGTATATGGCTGTTTACTAGCATTACGTCTATAGCACATAATATGCTTGTGGTGCTGTCTGTTAATCGGTTATTGCTTTTTAAATGTTTAGTTCCCGTTGGCCCAGAGGGGGCTCCGTAGCACGGTCGGCGCATGCGCAGTTGTATATACCTATATGTCTAACTGGCATCTTTTTCAAATGTCCCAAAAGGTAAATCCAAAGTGGTCACACCAGCTATGTGGTGTTCCCCATGAGAGCATGGGGAACACCACATAGCTGGTGTGACCACTTTGGATTTACCTTTTGGGACATTTGAAAAAGATGCCAGTTAGGCATCGAAACGTCATGTTTTTCCAAAGATTTTAACTTTTTGCATTATTAAAATCTATATTTTACTTACAAATGACCAGTTAGTGCTGTCTTTTTTGCATAGTACATACTGTTTTGACATTGCACCCTGGCAGCTGCTACTAAATACATGGTGTGCATTCCTACACAGGACTTTGCTTTTTTTATATATATATATATATATATATATATATATATATATATATATATAAATATATATATATATATATCGTAGCAGAGATGTGCACCCTCACCTTGAAAGCATCTACCAGGGTGCTAGATAATTATAAACAGCATAGAAAGAAACTTGCACTCGCTGGATTTTTTAAAACAGATTTTACTGTGACCGTGTGACGTTTCAGGGATAATATATCCCCTTCCTCAGACGTCTGAGGAAGGGGATATATTATCCCCGAAACTTCACACGGTCACAGTAAAATCTGTTTTAAAAAATTCAGCGAGTGCAAGTTTCTCTCTATGCTATATATATATATATATATATATATATATATATATATATATATATATATATATATATATATATACTGTATATACAAAACATGGAAGGTGAATGCACTCTGATAGCGGACCGGGTACACATCCCATGACCCTGCAACATGCAGAGCCCTGGGTGCTCAAAGTCCCTTCCAAAACCTGAGACCCTGTGCACCCTTCACTTGTTCCAAGTTTGTTGGATAGAGAGCTTGCATTGTGTGGCTGTTTTAAGGTCTCAGGTTTTGGAAGGGACTTTGACGTGGTACCTGGGATTGTCCCATTTGGCCAAATGCGGTAACTAACCCTTCCATTTTTGCTTTTAATCTTAGCTGAGAACTTTTAATTGAGTGCTGGACTTTCTCTGTGTGTTGTATTAATTTGTTTTGTAATTTTCCCTATGGTTCTTGCACCCAGACCTGTCTGGGTTTAACTGCCTGATACTCTGGAGACAGCACAGCTTCCTGTGAGTGCCAATGAGCACCCAGGGTTGTGCATGTTGAAGGGTCATGGGATGTGTACCGGTCCGGTATAAGAGTACAGTCACCTTCCGTGTTTTGTATATGTCTGGGGTGATTACATAAGCCTGTGCACCCTTCACTTGTTCCCAGTTTGTTAAATTGAGAGCTTGTATTGTGTGGCAGTTTTAGGGTCTCAGCTTTTGGAAGGGACCTTGACGTGGTACCTGGGCTTGTCCCATTTGGCCAAATGTGGTAACTAACCCTTCCATTTTTGCTTTTAATCTTAGCTGAGAGCTTGTAAGTGAGTGCTGGACTTTTTGCGTGTTGTATTAATTTGTTTTGTAATTTTCCCTATGTTTCTTGCACCCAGACCTGTCTGAGCTTAACTGCCTGTGACTCTGGGGACAGCACAGCTTCCTGTGAGCACCCAGTGCTGTGCATGTTGCAGAGTCATGGGATGTGTATCCGGTCTGGTATAAGAGTGCAGTCACCTTCTGTGTTTTTTATATGTCTGGGGTGATTACATAAGCCTGTGCACCCTTCACTTGTTAACAGTTTGTTGGATTGAGAGCTTGCATTGTGTGGCTGTTTTATGGTCTCAGGTTTTGGAAGGGACCTTGACGTGGTACATGGGCTTGTCCCATTTGGCCAAATGCAGTAACTAAACCTTCCATTGTTGCTTTTAATCTTAGCTGAGAGCTTGTAAGTGAGTAATTTTCCCTATGATTCTTGTACCCAGACCTGTCTGGGGTTAACTACCTGGGACTCTGGGGACAGCACAGCTTCCTGTGAGTGCCAGTGAGCACCCAGGGCTGTTCATGTTGCAGGGTATTGGGATGTGTACCTGGTCCGGTATAAGAGTGCAGTCACCTTCCGTGTTTCGTATATGTCTGGGGTGATTACATAAGCCTGTGCACCCTTCACTTGTTTCCAGTTTGTTGGATTGAGAGCTTGCATTGTGTGGCTGTTTTAGGGTCTCAGGTTTTGGAAGGGACCTTGATGTGGTACCTGGGCTTGTCCCATTTGGCCAAATGCGGTAACTAACCCTTCCATTTTTGCTTTTAATCTTAGCTGAGAGCTTGTAAGTGAGTGTTAGACTTTCTCTCCACTGTAACTTTATTAAACACATTAATAAATAACTCTGTATCAGAGAAACAGGACAAAAATTGTAAGAAAACCCAAAACAAAACAACCCAATAATGGTAAACAAGAAATACTTTAGAGGAAATATTTTTTTCTGAAGTGTCATCCTCGAAAAGTAGGCAACAATATCTTTTTTCCTTCTCACTGAAAAACACTTCTTGATCAATAGCATTATGTAATTAACAAGCCAAATATTGCAAAACTGCTGAACCACAAACCCCAACTTTTTGTATACTAAGCATACGCCAGTTCTTATGCTTCTTGATATAAACAGCTCCACAATAAAGCATAACACAATTATCAAATCAGAATTCATCTGATTTAATTGTCATCATATTAAAAAATCAGATGTCTGCAATAAGCATGCTTATATGTACACAACTCTGTATCCTATGACATAGGACAATCAAAAAGCATTCATCAAGTGTGACCGTCACTCTCGATGACAAACCACATTATTTTAAAAGCCGAGTGTTCAATTTATCATTATTCAAAAACCATAATATAAATATAATCACATATCTTAAGTGACAAATAGCCACAATATCAACAGCATGTGCATAAACAAAATTGGCAAAAAAACTGTCACATATTTTATGTTATGAAGACAGTTACATTTGTATTAAAAAAAGTTGAACTATGTCAATTTTCGTTTGGGGGATATAAATATATTTCTAGGGCGCAATCCGATATAGATTGTAGTTTGCGGCGCAAGCGAGGGAACCCGCGTCGCCCGCAGTTTCAGCTCGCAACTCGAGCTATCCCATGTATGTCGCCGTCAGATGCTAACGTGCCGTAAGTCTGATAAACCAGCGATGTCCAGAAATCTGCGCAAGTACAAATTTCTGGCGTCGCCAGTGACTTGCGGTACGTTAGAAACTGCCGGCGCCTACAAAACCTGACTAAAGTCTAAATCACCCGCACTGTCTAACACGCCTCCCTAACATAGCCCGACACGTCTAACACGCCTCCCTAGCATAACCCGACACGTCTAACCCTCTATCCGCTATCCCCCCTCACTAGCCTAACAATAAAATATGTATTAACCCCTAAACCGCCGCTCCCGGAGCCCGCAGCTACCTAATAAAGTTATTAACCCCTAAACCGCCGCCAGCTATACTAAATCTATAACCCCCTAAAGTGAGCCCCTAACACCGCCGCTATCTACCTTACCTACCCCCTAAAGTGAGCCCCTACCCCGCCGCTATCTATTTTAAAATTATTAACCCCTAATCTAATCCCCCTACCCCGCCGCCATCTATATTAAATTATTTAACCCCTAAAATACTAAACTATCCCTACCACTAAACCTAAGTCTAACCCTACAAATAGCCCTGAAAAGGGCTTTTTGCGTGGCATTGCCCCAAAGTAACAGCTCTTTTGCCAGCCCTTAAAAGGGCTTTTGGCGGGGCTTTGTCACAAAGTAAACTGCTCTTTTGCCTACAATCTACATCCCCCTACACCGCGGCCACCTATAATAAATGTATTAACCCCTAATCTAATCCTCCTACACCGCCGCCAGCTATATTAACTATATTAACCCTAATTATATTAGGGTTAATATAGTTAATATAGTTATTATATTATATATATTAACTATATTAACCCTAATTATATTAGGGTTCATATAGTTAATATCGTTATTATATTATATATATATTAAGTATAATAACCCTATCTAACTCTAACATCCTAACTAAACTCTTATTAAAATAAATCTAATATTAATATTATTAATTAAAATATTCCTATTTAAATCTAAATACTTACCTATAAAATAAACCCTAAGATAGCTACAATGTAATTAATAATTACATTATAGCTATGTTAGGGTTTATATTTATTTTACATGTAAATTGTTAATTATTTTAACTAGGTATAATAGCTATTAAATAGTTATTACCTATTTAATAGCTACCTAGTTAAAATAATTACCCAATTACCTGTAAAATAAATCCTAACCTAAGTTACAAATACACCTACACTATCAATAAATTAAATAAACTACAAATATCTATCTAAAAATACAATTAAATAAACTAACCAAAATTACAAAAAACAAACAAACACTAAATTACAGAAAATAAAAAAAAGATTACAAGATTTTTAAGCTAATTACACCTATTCTAAGCCCCCTAATAAAATAATAAACCCCCAAAATAAAAAAAAATTCCCTACCCTATTCTAAATTAAAAAAAAGTTCAAAGCTCTTTTACCTTACCAGCCCTTAAAAGGGCCTTTTATGGGGGCATGCCCCAAAGAAAACTGCTCTTTTGCCTGCAAAAAAAAACACAATACCAGCCCCCAACATTACAACCCACCACCCACATACCCCTAATCTAACCCAAACCCCCCTTAAATAAACCTAACACTACCCCCCCCTGAAGATCTCCCTACCTTGTATTCACCCCGCCGGGCAGAACTCCTCATCCGATCCGTGCGATGTCTTCCAGCGAGCGGCAGTGAAGTCTTCTTCCATCCGGGCGATGTCTTGAAGCAAGCGGCAGAGAGTCTTCTTCCATCGGCGATGTCTTCAAGCAAATCGGCATCTTCAATCTTCTTTGTTTGCTCCTCCACGGAGCATCCATCCGGCACAACGACTTCCCGACGAATGAGGTTCCTTTAAATGACGTCATCCAAGATGGCGTCCGCCGAATTCTGATTGGCTGATAGGATTCTATCAGCCAATCGGAATTAAGGTAGAAAAATCTGATTGGCTGATTGAATCAGCCAATCAGATTCAAGTTCAATCCGATTGGCTGATTGGTTCATTAGGGGTTAATACTTTTATTAAGTATTAATTGGCTGATTGGTTCATTGGCGGATTAGGGGTTAATACTTTTATTAAGTAAATTGCGATGTGGGTGAATGGTGGATTAGTGGTTAATAGTTTAATTAGGCATATTGCAATGTGGGAGTTGGCGGATTAATGGTTAATATACTTTATTAGTTATTGCGGTGGGGGATTGCCGTTGACAGGTAGATATTGCGCATGCATTGGTGTTTGTTAATACTTTCAGGGCATTACGGTGCTCACATTTTCATTGTAAGGCTTGCTACGCTTGCCTATGTGTGGCGAGGTGAAAATGGAGTAAAATTTCTCAATTTTCGCCGCGTATGTCTTTGTGCTGACTATGTGGTATCGATTTGCGACGCGGTTCTATGTTAGCTTATGGGAGTAAAATTAGTGGGTGAGGGGGTGAAATATACGCGCCGCATTTGTGATAGCAATATCCGACCAGCTTCACCGGCTTTTGAGGGCGCTACATATGTAATCGCCCTGATTATTGTGATTTACCCAAAAATCCTCAACGTGATGACGTCACCGCACAACTTTGTTTATACTTAACAATGTTAAGTATATGAGCAGGGGGCATGCTGCTTAGAAGCCTGTATCTCAGGCATCTAAGCAGCTACAGACCCCCAAGACCCACCATTGGAAAGGTAATCGCCTAACCTTTCCAACAGTGTAAGTCTTGGGGGTCTAAAAAATAAAAAATAAAAGTTTAAAAAAAATTGTTCAAAAAATAAAAAAAACATTAAAAAATCTTAGCACCCAGGTGGGAAAGTGCTTAGCACTCAAAGGGTTAATGAACATTTATGATGTGATAATTTGCATATGTATGATTCTATAAAGTGGTGGTCCTCTTATTTTTGTTCTCACAATAAATACAAGTATGTTTAAAATTGCATTGGTGCGGCCTTGCCATTCTTTGACAACATGAATATATACCATTTGTCCTTTCTCTTTCTTGTGCATTAAAAAATATCCATAATCGTACTAACAGTTAGTTATCTGGTAGAAATGTTTCTGTTTCTGCATGTTGCATATCTGTTCATTTTAACTAAGAACAATATCAATTTACTTGATATCTCTCGTATATGGAGAAAGAGAAAAACAGTTGCTATGGGGCTGATTTATCAACGCTTCAACTTATAATATGATGGAACTTGCTTGAATCTCGCATCATATTCGACACAAATGTAATCCGCCGTAATTAACAAAGCATCCTCAAATGTTGAAATGTGTGACGTAATGTACTCTCCCGCTATCTCAATCCGATGCAGATCAATGCTTGCGTCATTCCAGATGTTTCAAATTCACATTCGACTTTATTTGACTCTCTTGCCAATTTATCAAATATTTAACAGGTACGCTCGCATCTTTTCTCAAATTTATAGCTGTCTTACGTCATAGTTTTAACCTCCTCCAAATTTTATTGTCTGTTTACTTAACTCAACCTGACCAGACCAGAATCTAACTTTTGGCACTTATACTGCGCTCTCACCTCACTACCTGTTTCCTTGACCCTATCCCCTCAGAGCTACTCCCCTCCCTCTCTGCTACCATTACCCCTATACTCACACACATTTTCAACCTCTCCCTCAGCACCGGTATATTTCCCTCATCTCTGAAACATGCACTAGTCACACCTATCCTCAAAAAACCTTCCTTTGATCCTACCTCTCCATCCAACTACCACACTATTTCCCTCCTCCCTCTTGTCTCAAAGCTTCTTGAAAAACTAGTATATGCACGGCTATCCCATTTCCTTACATCAAACTCCCTCCTTGACCCACTGCAATCTGGATTTCGTCCCCATCATTTCACAGAGACAGCAGTTGGTAAGGTTACCAACGACCTACTTACAGCAAAATCAAAAGGCCACTTTTCTCTCTTGATCTGTCAGCAGCCTTTGACACTGTTGACCACCCTCTTTTTGCTCCAATCCCTCCAATCCTTCGGCATCTGTGACACAGCCCTCTCGTGGCTCTTTTTCTACCTGTCAAACTGTACCTATAGTGTAACCTTCTCTGGGGCCTCTTCTGCCCCATCACTACTTTCTGTTGGAGTACCACAAGGCTCTGTCCTATGTCCCCTTCTCTTCTCAATCTACATGTCATCACTAGATTCCCTAATAAAGTCCCACGGTTTCCAATATCATTTGTATGCCGACGACACCCAAATCTACTTCTCTGCATCAGACCTATCTCCTTCCTTGCTAACCCATGTCACTAACTTTCTTTCTCACATCTCTTCCTGGATGTCCTATCACTACCTCAAGCTAAATCTCTTCAAAACTGAGCTCCTTATTTTCTCCCTTCTTCCAAAATCTCCACCCCCAATCTCTCTATAACTGTAGACAACTCCATCATTACCCCTACCCCGCATTTCTGATGTCTCGGGGTCACATTTGACTCAGATTCAGTCCTTGGCTAAAGCCTGCCACTTCCACCTTAAAAAAACATCTCTAAAATCAGATACTTCCTTACACAAGACACAACTAAGCGATTACTGCAACTCTGTCCTCTCTGGTCTCCCCACCTGCCGCCTAGGTCCTTTACAATCCATAATGAATGTCTCTGCCAGGCTCATCTTCCTTACACGTCACTCTTCATCTGATGCACCTCTCTGCCAATCCCTTCACTGGCTTCCTCTTGCCTCTAGGATCAAACACAAAATTCTCACTCTGACATACAAAGCCCTCAACTGCACTGTCCCCCCTACATCTCAGACCTTGCCTCCAGATACTCTCCCTCCCATCCCTTTCGCTATGCTCATGACCTCCTACTCTCCTCCTCTCTTGTTACCTCCTCACACTCCCGTTTACAGGACTTCTCCAGACTGTCTCCCATCTTATGGAACTCTCTGCCTTGCTCCACAAGACTCTCCCTTAGTTTTGAAAGCTTCAAGCGCTCCCTAAAGACTCTACTGTTCAGAGATGCATACAACCAACACTAACCTTTCTTTATACCAGTTCCTCTCCTTCATCGCTATCCCCTTAACCTCCATAGCATGTAAGCCTAAGAGTCCAGCTGTTTGTAGATCACGTTCTATAGAGCTGACTACAACAGTGCAACTCTTGGCAGGGCCCTCTACCCATTTGATCCATATAATTGTTTTGTTGTACTTCGCCTTTGTTTATAGCGCTGCAGAATCTGTTTGTGCTCTACAAATAACTGATAATAATAAAATAATAATAATACAATCACTAACAAATCAAATTTCTCGATATTTGTGTCATTGATCACTCATCAGAACTTGTGCCATCTGTTACATTGTGTATTATACTTTGAAAGTATGTATATGTGAAATTAGTATTAAAGGTAAACATTGATGATGACATTAGGACACACAGTGTAATATGTTTGACAATGATTTTTACAAATTGATTGATGTTTGATTCAATATAATCTTAAGATGATAGCTCAAAGGGATAGTCCACCTAACATTAAAGGGACACTCGGGTCAAATTAAATTTTCATGATTCAGATACAGCATGTAATTTTAAACAACTTTCCAATTTACTTCCATTAAAAAATGTGCACATTCTTTTATATTTACACTTTTTGAGTCACCAGCTCCTACTGAGCATGCACAAGAATTTACTGACTATACGTATATGCATTTGTGATTGGCTGATTGCTATCGCATGGTACAGGGGGAGTGGAAATATACATAGCTTTGAAATTTGTTAGAAAAAAATCTACTACTTATTTGAAATTCAGAGTAAATGCTATTGTATTGTGTTGTTATCTTGCATTTGTTGATTATGCAAATCTACTGTGTTGACTGGTCCTTTAAGCTGTCATGAATAAGATACAGCAGAAATTAAAATCACCTCTTTACTGTCATGATATTTTCAGTATATTTCTTCCTTCTCTTGAATTTAATTTTCATTAAGAAATGTCATCTTATATGCCAGCCCATCTTATAACACCTGTGTAGGGGTGGTGTTTAAAACTAGACTGCAATCAGGAAGGGCTACACAGGTGCAGAGAGAAAACTTGCCCAGCTCTCAAAATATCCATTGATTGCAAATACATAGATATGATACCATGATTACATGTTATATTCACATATATACAGTATATAGTGGTATAAATAAACACAGAGATATGAAAGATACCATTGTTTATAACAAAATAAAATTTAGGGACATGTAAATATGTTTGGAAAAGATTTCTGACATAACACATAACAACATACGAGTATGTGCAAAGATATATGTAAACATTCTAGCATTAATAATCATTTAAAAAAAAATAAAAAAAACATGAGATAGTCATATCATGATTTCTAGAAATACAAATACACATTAATTTATGTGAAAATATCATATATCAGATTTTTTGTATAACAAATAAATAAAACAATGAGATATTATTGTTTGCTCTGGTATAAATCTAGCTATTTCTTGGACATGAAAAATAAAAGAGAAATGTGCTTGTTCATGGACAGCAATGATATGGTATAAATAAACTTGGAAAAAACAGAATATCCGCAACATCGATGACTCTTATTTATCATTATCAACAGTCCGATGCACATCGCTACGTACTTGACGCACGTGTTTTTGACAGACTTTTTAATAAATAAGGGCATCATATGTGGATTTGTGGCAGTGTATTGACTCCAGCGAATGCACTGAGATTGACACTTTAATAAATCGGCCCCTATAAGTCTAAATTTAGTGCACTATTTATTTAGTGCTGTGTCACTTAGCGCCGGCTCGTTATTTCCTTTGTGGTTAAAGGGCACTTTTACTCAGGCGCAGTATTAGCTATTATTACTTTTATGAGCTCCAGGCCTCACTTCAGTTTAGTGCTTTTTATCCTTTATAAGGTGCTTCCTGTTTCCTTTTTTTGTGTGCATGTATAGGTTCTTGCTTTGTGCTCCCTAAGTGCAATTTGGATTACTTGCTACTAACCTTTGGCTTGTCTTTTCACCTGCTCTTAAAATGCCCCCTGGTGTCTCTGCTTTCTGATATTGTTGATGACCTGGTCAGAAATTGGAGCTTGATCTGCTTTATCCCCTGGCAGCATGGCGGCTGGGCCCTTCACTTCCGGTTTTGCGGTCCTCCAGGCACGGTCAGATGACGTCACTTCCGGTGACTTCATCGATTGGAGCACGGCACTTACGCGTGGCAGAACGGCCACCAGAAGCAAGTGGAGAGCCTTATCTACACCCACCAGTTGGATCGGAGTACCCAGGGTGACCGGTGCAGTTGGGGGTGCGGCTAAGGGAGCTGGGCAGCACACGGCAAAGACAGTTAGAGGCACAGCAGCTATACTGAGGGGCAAGGCTAGGAGACAGGTGCAGGCTCAGGGGCATTCAGATGGCATGCAGGTCCAGGGACAGGGAGCACAGTTATCGGCAGGGGTAACTTCAGCATTAACCCCTATAGTCAGTACTTGGCCTGGTAGTATGTATGGGAGTGTGAATGAACCGGTTAGCTTAACAGTAGGGGGTGACAAGGGTGGGAGAGGTCCAAACCGTAAGCCTGGGTACTCTCATCTCCCTCTTTTCTTCTTTGCAGGAGGCGACATCCGGAACCGAACACATGGAGGGTGTGCCAGGACCATCTGGGTTATCCGCTGACATCTACACCTCAAGGATTTAGGAGTATGGAGAGCACAGTCTACAGGCAGGGGACCTAGCACGGAGCAACAAGGTAGGATGGTCCAGCTAGGGTATGGGGCTGAAATAGGGTTCAGTAGCGACTCAGATGGTGGGCGGTCATTGGGCTTAAATTCTAAGGGGCATAGGAGGATGTACCATATGCTAAGGACATTGTAGGGAAACAGGGGGCGACGGTCTCGACAGGGGTGGTGGGTAAGGCACAAGGCACGACCATCCCACATGGGACGACGCTTCCAGCAGTTGGGTACCCCAGTATAGGTAGCGCAAGTAACACATCAGGGGCCCTAGTGCCTTACGGCATTGCGGGGGGATTCTTACCCTTGTTTTGTTCACGCCCACCTTACAACTAAAATCATGAATAAGATTAGAGACACAAGGTATGTTAATGTGTTTGAGCTATCGTTAGAGGTTCATAGGGATAAGGATTGCAGTGAAGACGGTACCGGTCCCAAGAATGTGAAACACACTGATAATTATCTTGAGTGGCTCCGCTGCTTCCGAGTCCTGGTGTCATGATATATAGAGCATCACCCAGATAGGGCCATTGACATAATTAAATACATGGACACTATTGACTATGTATATACTAGATACGGCGAAGGGCTATGGCATAGCTACGACATGGAGTTTTGCCGTAAGCTGTCTGGGAACCCCGTCTTGACTTTTGGGGCAATGGACATGCATCTCTGGGCCTGCTTGGGACCTGAGCAGCCAAGTGCTCAGCCCGAGGCCGAGCATTTGGCCGTGGCGCGTAACCTGCAGGGTGTTCAGCGGAAAGGGAAGGAATGTTGGAAATACAATGACGAAGTGTGAGAGAGGAAGTAACTGCTCCTTTCGGAATGTTTGCCTCTACTGCAGTGGGCCACACCCCAGGCTGGAATGTAGCCGCAGGAAAGACGGTTCAGGGTCAAAGGGGCCAATCAGGGGACCCATTGTGGAAAAAGGGGGCCAACCCCTCTCAACCTGGTCGATATTAGGCCATGGCTAGATGCGTCCCCTGACAGGGAGGCAGCCAGGACACTTATTTTGGGAATTAGAGATGGGTTTATCATACCCATCTCTATGAGGGTAATGGGGGCAAAAAGCCACAGAAATCTTAGGTCAGCAAGCGAGTATCCTGGGGTGGTACGGGACAAGCTAGGTAAGGAGGCCTTGCTGGGGCACATTGCGGGTCCATTTTCTGAATTACCCTTACCCGATTTGGTGGTTTCCCCTTTAGGGATGGTACCGAAGAAGGAACCGGGTAAATTCAGGTTTATCCAACACTTATCATATCCTAAGGGTCAGTCAATGAACGAAGCCATTGATCCGGCGATTAGTTCAGTATGTTACCAGTCGTTTGATCAAGCGCTCGAGCTGGTGAGACAGGAAGGGTATGGGTGCCTGATGGCAAACTGGATATTGAATCCGAATTCCGCCTACTTCCCATTCATCCGTCATCGTTTCGGCTGATGGGCATCAAATTTGAGGGCTTATTCTACGTAGATATATGTCTATCAATGGGCTGATCAGTGCCTACTTCGAGATGTTTAGCTCATTTCTGCACTGGGCAGTGGAGTCGGCAGCTGGTGGGGGTGCTATTGAGCACTACCTGGATGACTTCTTGCTTTTAGGGGCTCCTCGTTCAGGTGCTTGTAGTCGTTTAATGGAGATGAGGGATCTAATGTGGAGGTTTGGTGTTCCTCTTGCAGAGGATAAAACACAGGGCCCTTGCACGAGACTTACCTTTTTAGGCATTGAGATAGACTCAGTTGCTATGCTCTGCCGCCTGCTGAAAGACAAAGTACGGTGAATGCTGGAAGCGGTTTCTATGGCTGCTGCAGCACCTAGGATTACCTTGCAGGGATTGCAATCGGTGTTAGGTCTCCTGAACTTTGCCTGTAGAGTGATTCCCTTGGGTCGGGTTTTAAACCGACGCTTGGAGGAACCACTGAAAGGTGGAGGTAGGAAAGGTAGGCAGATCGAAATCACGTCCGATATGAGGGAGGATTTGGGCGTTTGGCAACGTTTTTTAGTAAGGTTCAACGGGGTGCTTCTGTGGAGGGAAAGCCCCATATCTAGTCGGGCATTGCACCTTTACATGGATGCAGCTGGCATGTTTGGCTACGGGGTGTACATAGAGGGTGAATGGAGTGCAGAACCGTGGCCGGACAGCTGGACCGTGCAAGGCTTCACAAGGAACCTTACCCTGTTGGAACTTTTTCCGATAATGGTGGCAGTGGAATTGTGGGGCGAACGATTGATGGACCGTTCCATAATTTTCTGGTCTGACAATCTAAGTGTTGTCTTCACCATCAACAAGTTGTCTGCTTCTTCTCCGGTAGTGGTGAGGTACCTGTGACATTTAGTACTGAAATGCCTGGTGCTAAATATTAACTTCGAGGCGTGGCATGTGCCGGGAGTTAAGAACGTAGTGGCAGATGCATTGTCCAGATTTCAGTGGGCACAGTTTAGGAGATTGGTGCCAGAGGCTGTGACTAACGGTTTTCCATGTTCCCCTCTCATATGGCAGATTGCAGGAGGTGGGCTGAGGAGTTCCCTTTAATATGGGCGTCTCTGGCGCCGGCAACATGAAAGGCGTATACGCATCATTGGGAAGAATGGGTACATTTTTGTCAAGAGAAGGCAGTCCCCCCCAATGATGCACCCAGGTACTGTTATTAGACTGGCTGTTGCGCGGTCTTAATGGTTTGTGTATTTGTTTTCTTGTCCAGGTTGCCTTCCCCTTCCTTATTTTTCTTTTGCATGGTGTGGTCAATAGCAGGAGGGATAGGATTTAAGTACCCTTTATTTGTTTTAGGTGTTTCCTGTCGCCCCCTCAGAGTATGGATAGTTGGGCATTCCTTTATTCATTGGGCATCCATCAGAGCCATAGCCATCCCAGATGGACAGCAGATAGGATTTTCCCCATCCCAGGCCTCCTTGCAGTGGCTGGGTCACAGGGGACTGTGATGGAATGAACTTCTACAATTGCTTCAAGAAGCTCAGCATAGGTGGGGGAGACCCACTTAATTTTTCTCCATCTAGGGGGCAATGACCTAGGTTCAGCCCCAGCATTAGATCTCATCACGGTTATGAAATCTGACATTCGATGGCTGGCTACTGCCTTCCAAGGGGTGAAGTTTGGTTGGTCTAATATAATTGCTAGACTGCAGTGGAGGAATTTCTCACCTAGAGCAGCATATAGAGTCAGGAAACAAGTGAATAGAGAAGTGGGGAAGGGGTTCATTGCCACTGGAAGGTTTATAGTGAGACACAAGAATTTATTATCAGCAGACAAGAGACGAGACACTTGTACAGACCGGATGGCGTGCACTTGTCTGATGAGGGCTTGGGACTTTTCCTATCAAATTTGATAAGGGCTTTGCTTACCCAAGTTTAAGGGCTGTGGCAGCAAGAGCTTTCCTTATTAATAAGGTTAGACTCTTGTGGCGGGAGGTCAAGTCTTAATCAGAGGGTGGAGCCCCTTAAAGGGGGGATGGTCTAGCTAATGGGTGGAGTGATGTCCCTAGGCGCGGCCCTAGGGGTGCTCCACTCCGCTGGTCTGCTGACCGTGCCTCTCTAGGGCATTCACTGCTCCTCGTAGGCGGGGCCTAGCAGAGGTCCCACATATTCCTTAAAGCCTTGTCCTCTTGATGTTTGGGGTTTAGCTAGAATGCTCCGATGCCGCCGTCACTTTGTGAAAGTCTCCAGTTAATTGTTTAAGTTATAATAAAAGTGACCATGACTGGTCTTGACCCAACCTGGTGTCAGTGTTTTTGTTCAAGGGAAGTTTAATAGTTAAGGGGTATTAAGATAGGAATGTCCAATGGGGGTTCACACCCTTATGATAGTGTAGGGCTGACTTTTTAGCATGTAACGTGTTAAGGGCCTTACCCCCTGCCTGACATGGATCTAGTAGTTAGTGAGTGTTCTTTTCAACATTGTTGCAGTGTGGTGGGTAGGGGCTTAGTACTTACTATTTAACAGCTTGCAGGCCTGTTCTCAGTCTCTTTTGTTCCTGTTCATCCAAGGGGTTTTTCCCCTCCCATCCCTCCCAAGTTGTTAATGTGTCGTTCTTTTGCAGATCCTGGGTTGTGGTGGCAAAGAAGATGATAATTTGTTAGTTTAATGCCTGAGGCAGGAGTCTGATTAGTTGAACTTTCTCTTGTAAGACCTTTGCCTTAAGTCCCGTCCCCTTGGTGACATTTATTTGCTGTTTGGCTTTCAGTGTCATTTCCCTGGTGAGGTAGTTTTAGTTGTCCCCTGATAGCGGGAGGTCAAGTCTTAATCGGAGGGTGGAGCCCCTTAAAGGGGGGGACGGTCTAGCTAATGGGTGGAGCGATGTCCCTAGGCGCGGCCCTAGGGGTGCTCCACTCTGCTGGTCTGCTGACCGTGCCGCTCTAGGGCATTCACTGCTCCTCGTAGGCGGGGCCTAGCAGAGGTCTCGCATATTCCTTAAAGCCTTGTCCTCTTGATGTTTGGGGTTTAGCTAGAATGCTCCGATGCCGCCATCACTTTGTGAAAGTCTCCAGTTAATTGTTTAAGTTATAATAAAAGTGACCATGATCGGTCTTAACCCAACCTGGTGTCAGTGTTTTTGTTCAAGTGAAGTTTAGTAATTAAGGGGTATTAAGATAGGAATGTCCAATGGCGGTTCACGCCCTTAAGGTGATTAGTGTATAACTATTTACCTAATTAGATTATGTTTTACTCTTTGTTTTTGTTCTTCATTCCAAGTTCATTTGAAATACATTCTTCCTCAAATACTGACAGTCAACCAACTAACAAATCATTTCATCTTCTGCTACTATTTTTTTTTAATTTGTATTTTTGCATAAAAGAAATAACACTGCCAGACAGAGAGCAATATAATATATTCAATATGATAATGTCAATTTGCAGTGTATGAATATCTTTAGCCTGGCATCTGACTATGAGGCCTATTTATCAAGCCGTAAACCGCAAATACGCTGGAATTCCAAAGCGTAATTGTGGAGAGCTTGATTCCCCTTAGCTATCAATGCCTACAGACCGCCAAAAGTAGAAATCTGTGACGTAACATACGATCCGCCGGTCTCAGTCCGACACAGATCGATGCTTTTGTCACTACAGATGTTCTGAATGCAAATTCGGCACTATCTGACTACTTTTGCTAGTTAACAAATACCTACCAGGTACGCTCACCACTATTCCGGCCCAGCGTACCTGGTTTTCAATCCACCTGGAGGTGGTGGATGCCATAGGAATCAATGGAAGTCTGAAACCAGCGAAAGCTCATGTTCACTGTGTCCTGATATCCCATTGATTCCTATGGGAGAATAAAAGTTATGTTTACACCTAACACCCTAACATGTACCCCGAGTCTAAACACCCCTAATCTGCCACCCCCTACACCGCCGCCACCTACATTACACTTATTAACCCCTAATCTGCTGCCCAACACCGCCACCACCTACATAAAGTTATTAACCCCTATCCTGCCGCTCCCGGACCCCACCGCAACTAAATAAATCTATTAACCACTGGCCTCCCACATCACTAGCACTTACTAAACCTATTAACCCCTAAACCGCCAGCCCCCCACATCACCATAAACTAAATTAAACTATTAACCCCTAAACCTAACAACCCGCTAACTTTATATGAAATATTAACTCATCCCTATCTTATAATAAATTTAAACGTACCTTTAGATTTAAATTAAACTATATTAAACTATTAATTAATCTACCCTAACTATTAGACTAAAATTACATTTAACTCTATTAAACTACTAATTAATCTACCCTAACTATTAGACTAAAATTACATTAAACTATATTAAACTAATAATAATCTACCCTAACTATTAAACAAAATTACATTAAACTATATTAAACTAATAATTAATCTACCCTAACTATTAGACTAAATTACATTAAACTACAAATTAAATTAACTATATTATATAATTAAACACCTAACCCTACTCAAATAATTTAAATCTACACTAAAAAATTACTAAATTACAAAAAACTAACAACTAAGTTACAAAAAATAACAAACACTAAGTTACAAAAAAAATAAACGCTAAGTTACAAAAAATAAAAAATAAATTATCAAAGATTTAAACTAATTACACCTAATCTAAGGGCCCCATGAAAATAAAAAAGCCCCCCCAAAATAAAAAAAACACCCTAACCTACAATAAACTACAAATAGCCCTTAAAAGGGCCTTTTGCGGGGCATTGCCCCAAAGAAATCATCTCTTTTACCTGTAAATAAAAAATATAAATACCCCCACCACCCATACAACCAACACCCCCAAATAAAAACCTAACTAAAAAAACCTAAGCTCCCCATTGCCCTGAAAAGGGCATTTGGATGGGCATTGCCCTTAAAAGGGCATTTAGCTCTATTGCAGCCCAAACCCTAATCTAAAACGAAAACCCACCCAATAAACCCTTAAAAAATCCTAACACTAACCCCTGAAGATTCACTTACAGTTTTGAAGATCCGACATCATTCAAGCAGCCGAAGTCTTCATCCAAGCCTGCAGAAGTCTTCACCCAGACGGCATCTTTTATATTCATCCATCCGGCACAGAGCGGCTCCATCTTCAAGACATCCGACGCGGAGCTTCCTCTTCATTTGACGTCTACTTCCCGAATGAAGGTTCCTTTAAATGACATCATCCAAGATGGCGTCCCTTAAATTCCAATTGGCTAATAGAATTCTATCAGCCAATCAGAATTAAGGTTGAAAAAATCATATTGGCTGTTGCAATCAGCCAATAGGATTGAGCTTTCATCCTATTGGCTGATCCAATCAGATTAGGGGTTAAGAACATAATGTAGGTGGCGGCGGAGTCCTGGAGCAGCAGGATACGGGTTAATAAGTTTATTAGAGTTGCGGTGGGCTCCGGATCAGCGCTTTAGGGGTTAATAACTTTATTTAGTTGTGGCGGGGTCCGGGAGAGGAGGGATAGGGGTTAAACAGTTTAGTATAGTGGCAGTGTTTAGTGACAGTATACAAATAAAGCTGGGAAAAAGGCGAAGAGCAGCGAGATCGATGACTGTTCGTTAACAACAGTCCGCTGCTCATCGCCCCGTACTTGGTGCGCGGCTTTTTGACAGCTTTTTTGTTAAATATGGAGAGCGTATTCAGGTCCGCGGCAGCGATGTTAGGCGATGTCAGGCGAGCGTATTGGTGCCGCTGAATGCAGCACAGTTGACGGCTTGATAAATAAGCCTCCAAATGTACATTTCTGTACAAAAAATATTTTATCTGGCCTGTAAATTGATAAGTCCTAAGGCTTAATCAATCATCAACTAAATAAAATAGTCCTTCTATGCTGAGGCACTCTGGGTAACTCTACTAATATTGTTAAAAAGATCCTGACCATGTATTGTTCCTGTGCGCCGCTAGAAGAGCCCTTGTATTGGCAGAGAATGGGTTAAAGGGACAGTATACACTAATTTTCATATAACTGCATGTAATAGACACTACTATAAAGAATAAGATGCACAAATACTGATATAAAAATCCAGTATAAAATGTTTAAAAACTTACTTAGAAGCTCTCCGTTTAGCTCTGTTGAAAAGGTAGTTGGAAAGCCCACTGCAAGTGGGAAATAAGACCCTCCCCCTTCTTTTGCATATGAAAAGACCCTTTACACAAACAGGAGCAAGCTGGAGAAGGTAGCTGACGGTATTCACATAAAACTTTGGGGCTTGGTTAGGAGTCTGAAAATCAGAGCAATGTTATTTAAAAATAAGCAAAACTATACATTTAAAAAAAATATATATATATCTATATAAATAGATCATCTACAAGACATTTATGCAAATTAAAAAATTAGTGTATAATGTATTAACTGTGATGCTATACTTTACAGGAATCTGTAGATTTGCAGTGATAAAGTACCTGAATATAAACACTTAAAGGGACAGGTAATCCCAAACTTTTCTTTCATGATTGGGAAAAAACATACAATTTTAAACAACTTTCCAATTTACTTCTATTATCACATTTGCTTCATCCTCTTGTTATCCTTAAGGAACAGCACTGCACTACTGGTAGCTAGCGGAACACATCTAGTTCGCCAATCACAAGAAACAAATGTGTGAGGCCACCAATCAGAAGCAAGCTCCCACTAGTATCAGGGGGTCGATCCGATATAGATCGTAGTTTGCGGCGCAAGCGAGGGAACCCGCGTCGCCCGCAGTTTCAGCTCGCAACTCGAGCTATCCCATATATGTCGCCGTCAGATGCTAACGTGCCGTAAGTCTGATAAACCAGCGATGTCCAGAAATCTGCGCAAGTACAAATTTCTGGCGTCGCCAGTGACTTGCGGCACGTTAGAAACTGCCGGCGCCTACAAAACCTGACTAAAGTCTAAATTACCCGCACTGTCTAACACGCCTCCCTAACATAGCCCGACACGTCTAACCCTCTATCCGCTATCCCCCCTCACTAGCCTAACAATAAAATATGTATTAACCCCTAAACCGCCGCTCCCGGAGCCCGCCGCTACCTAATAAAGTTATTAACCCCTAAACCGCCACCAGCTATATTAAATCTATAACCCCCTAAAGTGAGCCCCTAACACCGCCGCCATCTACCTTACCTACCCCCTAAAGTGAGCCCCTACCCCGCCGCTATCTATTTTAAAATTATTAACCCCTAATCTAATCCCCCTACCCCGCCGCCATCTATATTAAATTATTTAACCCCTAAAATACTAAACTATCCCTACCACTAAATCTAAGTCTAACCCTACAAATAGCCCTGAAAAGGGCTTTTTGCGTGGCATTGCCCCAAAGTAACAGCTCTTTTGCCAGCCCTTAAAAGGGCTTTTTGCGGGGCATGCCCCAAAGTAACAGCTCTTTTGCCAGCCCTTAAAAGGGCTTTTTGCGTGGCATTGCCCCAAAGTAACAGCTCTTTTGCCAGCCCTTAAAGGGCTTTTTGCGTGGCATTGCCCCAAAGTAACAGCTCTTTTGCCAGCCCTTAAAAGGGCTTTTTGCGGGGCATGCCCCAAAGTAACAGCTCTTTTTCCAGCCCTTAAAAAGGCTTTTGGCGGGGCTTTGTCACAAAGTAAACTGCTCTTTTGCCTACAATCTACATCCCCCTACACCGCGGCCACCTATAATAAATGTATTAACCCCTAATCTAATCCCCCTACACCGCCGCCAGCTATATTAACTATATTAACCCTAATTATATTAGGGTTAATACAGTTAATATAGTTATTATATTATATATATTAACTATATTAACCCTAATTATATTAGGGTTAATATAGTTAATATCGTTATTATATTATATATATATATTAAGTATAATAACCCTATCTAACTCTAACATCCTAACTAAACTCTTATTAAAATAAATCTAATATTAATATTATTAATTAAAATATTCCTATTTAAATCTAAATACTTACCTGTAAAATAAACCCTAAGATAGCTACAATATAATTAATAATTACATTATAGCTATGTTAGGGTTTATATTTATTTTACAGGTAAATTGTTAATTATTTTAACTAGGTATAATAGCTATTAAATAGTTATTAACTATTTAATAGCTACCTAGTTAAAATAATTACCCAATTACCTGTAAAATAAATCCTAACCTAAGTTACAAATACACCTACACTATCAATAAATTAAATAAACTACAAATATCTATCTAAAAATACAATTAAATAAACTAAACTAAATTACAAAAAAAAAACACTAAATTACAAAAAATAAAAAAAAGATTGCAAGATTTTTAAGCTAATTACACCTATTCTAAGCCCCCTAATAAAATAATAAAGCCCCCCAAAATAAAAAAATTCCCTACCCTATTCTAAATTAAAAAAAGTTCAAAGCTCTTTTACCTTACCAGCCCTTAAAAGGGCCTTTTGTGGGGGCATGCCCCAAAGAAAACTGCTCTTTTGCCTGCAAAAAAAAAACACAATACCAGCCCCCAACATTACAACCCACCACCCACATACCCCTAATCTAACCCAAACCCCCCTTAAATAAGCCTAACACTACCCCCCTGAAGATCTCCCTACCTTGTATTCACCCAGCCGGGCCGAACTCCTCATCCGATCCATGCGATGTGTTCCAGCAAGCAGCAGTGAAGTCTTCTTCCATCCGGGCGATGTCTTGAAGCAAGCGGCAGAGAGTCTTCTTCCATCGGCGACGTCTTCAAGCAAATCGGCATCTTCAATCTTCTTTCTTCGCTCCTCCGCCGCGGAGCATCCTTCCGGCACGAGGACAGCCAATCGGATTGAACTTGAATCTGATTGGCTGATTCAATCTGCCAATCAGATTTTTCTACCTTAATTCCGATTGGCTGATAGAATCCTATCAGCCAATCGGAATTCGGCGGACGCCATCTTGGATGACGTCATTTAAAGGAACCTCATTCATCGGGAAGTCGTCGTGCCGGAAGGATGCTCCGCGGCAGAGGAGCGAAGAAAGAAGATTGAAGATGCCGGTTTGCTTGAAGACGTCGCCGATGGAAGAAGACTCTCTGCCGCTTGCTTCAAGACATTGCCCGGATGGAAGAAGACTTCACTGCAGCTTGCTGGAACACATCGCATGGATCGGATGAGGAGTTCGGCCCGGCTGGGTGAATACAAGGTAGGGAGATCTTCAGGGGGGTAGTGTTAGGCTTATTTAAGGGGGGTTTGGGTTAGATTAGGGGTATGTGGGTGGTGGGTTGTAATGTTGGGGGGTGGTATTGTGTTTTTTTTTGCAGGCAAAAGAGAAGTTTTCTTTGGTAAAAGAGCTTTGAACTTTTTTTAATTTAGAATAGGGTAGGGAATTTTTTTATTTTGGGGGGCTTTATTATTTTATTAGAGGGCTTAGAATAGGTGTAATTAGCTTAAAAATCTTGTAATCTTTTTTTTATTTTTTGTAATTTACTGGGGGTTTTTTTGTAATTTAGTTTAGTTTATTTAATTGTATTTTTAGATAGATATTTGTAGTTTATTTAATTTATTGATAGTTTAGGTGTATTTGTAACTTAGGTTAGGATTTATTTTACAGGTAATTGGGTAATTATTTTAACTAGGTAGCTATTAAATAGTTAATAACTATTTAATAGCTATTATACCTAGTTAAAATAATTAACAATTTACCTGTAAAATAAATATAAACCCTAACATAGCTATAATGTAATTATTAATTACATTGTAGCTATCTTAGGCCTAGATTTGGAGTTCGGCGGTAGCCGTCAAAACCAGCGTTAGAGGCTCCTAACGCTGGTTTTGGCCGCCCGCTGGTATTTGGAGTCAGTGATTAAAGGGTCTAACGCTCACTTTTCAGCCGCGACTTTTCCATACCGCAGATCCCCCTACGCCATTTGCGTAGCCTATATTTTCAATGGGATCTTTCTAACGCTGGTATTTAGAGTCGTTTCTGAAGTGAGCGTTAGAGCTCTAACGACAAGATTCCAGCCGCCTGAAAATAGCAGGAGTTAAGAGCTTTCTGGCTAACGCCGGTTTATAAAGCTCTTAACTACTGTACCCTAAAGTACACTAACACCCATAAACTACCTATGTACCCCTAAACCGAGGTCCCCCCACACCGCCGCCACTCGATTAAAATTTTTAACCCCTAATCTTCCGACCGCAAATCGCCGCCACCTACGTTATCCCTATGTACCCCTAATCTGCTGCCCTAACATCGCCGACCCCTATATTATATTTATTAACCCCTAATCTGCCCCCCTCAACGTCGCCGACACCTGCCTACACTTATTAACCCCTAATCTGCCGAGCGGACCTGAGCGCTACTATAATAAATGTATTAACCCCTAATCCGCCTCACTAACCCTATCATAAATAGTATTAACCCCTAATCTGCCCTCCCTAACATCGCCGACACCTAACTTCAATTATTAACCCCTAATCTGCCGACCGGAGCTCACCGCTATTCTAATAAATGTATTAACCCCTAAAGCTAAGTCTAACCCTAACACTAACACCCCCCTAAGTTAAATATAATTTTTATCTAACGAAATAAATTAACTCTTATTAAATAAATTATTCCTATTTAAAGCTAAATACTTACCTGTAAAATAAATCATAATATAGCTACAATATAAATTATAATTATATTATAGCTATTTTAGGATTAATATTTATTTTACAGGCAACTTTGTTATTATTTTAACCAGGTAAAATAGCTATTAAATAGTTAAGAACTATTTAATAGTTACCTAGTTAAAATAATAACAAATTTACCTGTAAAATAAATCCTAACCTAAGTTATAATTAAACCTAACACTACCCTATCAATAAAATAATTAAATAAACTACCTACAATTACCTACAATTAACCTAACACTACACTATCAATAAATTAATTAAACACAATTCCTACAAATAAATACAATTAAATAAACTAGCTAAAGTACAAAAAATAAAAAAGAACTAAGTTACAGAAAATAAAAAAATATTTACAAACATAAGAAAAATATTACAACAATTTTAAACTAATTACACCTACTCTAAGCCCCCTAATAAAATAACAAAGCCCCCCAAAATAAAAAATTCCCTACCCTATTCTAAATTAAAAAAGTTACAAGCTCTTTTACCTTACCAGCCCTGAACAGGGCCCTTTGCGGGGCATGCCCCAAGAATTTCAGCTCTTTTGCCTGTAAAAAAAAACATACAATACCCCCCCCCCCCAACATTACAATCCACCACCCACATACCCCTAATCTAACCCAAACCCCCCTTAAATAAACCTAACACTAAGCCCCTGAAGATCTTCCTACCTTGTCTTCACCATCCAGGTATCACCGATCCGTCCTGGCTCCAAGATCTTCATCCAACCCAAGCGGGGGTTGGCGATCCATAATCCGGTCCAGAAGAGGCTCCAAAGTCTTCCTCCTATCCGGCAAGAAGAGGACATCCGGACCGGCAAACATCTTCTCCAAGCGGCATCTTCGATCTTCTTCCATCCGGAGCGAAGCGGCAGGATCCTGAAGACCTCCAGCGCGGAACATCCATCCGGACCGACGACTGAACGACGAATGACTGTTCCTTTAAGGGACGTCATCCAAGATGGCGTCCCTCGAATTCCGATTGGCTGATAGGATTCTATCAGCCAATCGGAATTAAGGTAGGAATTTTCTGATTGGCTGATGGAATCAGCCAATCAGAATCTAGTTAAATCCGATTGGCCGATCCAATCAGCCAATCAGATTGAGCTCGCATTCTATTGGCTGATCGGAACAGCCAATAGAATGCGAGCTCAATCTGATTGGCTGATTGGATCAGCCAATCGGATTGAACTTGATTCTGATTGGCTGATTCCATCAGCCAATCAGAAAATTCCTACCTTAATTCCGATTGGCTGATAGAATCCTATCAGCCAATCGGAATTCGAGGGACGCCATCTTGGATGACGTCCCTTAAAGGAACAGTCATTCGTCGTTCAGTCGTCGGTCCGGATGGATGTTCCGCGCTGGAGGTCTTCAGGATCCTGCCGCTTCGCTCCGGATGGAAGAAGATCGAAGATGCCGCTTGGAGAAGATGTTTGCCGGTCCGGATGTCCTCTTCTTGCCGGATAGGAGGAAGACTTTGGAGCCTCTTCTGGACCGGATTATGGATCGCCAACCCCCGCTTGGGTTGGATGAAGATCTTGGAGCCAGGACGGATCGGTGATACCTGGATGGTGAAGACAAGGTAGGAAGATCTTCAGGGGCTTAGTGTTAGGTTTATTTAAGGGGGGTTTGGGTTAGATTAGGGGTATGTGGGTGGTGGGTTGTAATGTTGGGGGGGGGGTATTGTATGTTTTTTTTTACAGGCAAAAGAGCTGAAATTCTTGGGGCATGCCCCGCAAAGGGCCCTGTTCAGGGCTGGTAAGGTAAAAGAGCTTGTAACTTTTTTAATTTAGAATAGGGTAGGGAATTTTTTATTTTGGGGGGCTTTGTTATTTTATTAGGGGGCTTAGAGTAGGTGTAATTAGTTTAAAATTGTTGTAATATTTTTCTTATGTTTGTAAATATTTTTTTATTTTCTGTAACTTAGTTCTTTTTTATTTTTTGTACTTTAGCTAGTTTATTTAATTGTATTTATTTGTAGGAATTGTGTTTAATTAATTTATTGATAGTGTAGTGTTAGGTTAATTGTAGGTAATTGTAGGTAGTTTATTTAATTATTTTATTGATAGGGTAGTGTTAGGTTTAATTATAACTTAGGTTAGGATTTATTTTACAGGTAAATTTGTTATTATTTTAACTAGGTAACTATTAAATAGTTCTTAACTATTTAATAGCTATTGTACCTGGTTAAAATAATTACAAAGTTGCCTGTAAAATAAATATTAATCCTAAAATAGCTATAATATAATTATAATTTATATTGTAGCTATATTAGGATTTATTTTACAGGTAAGTATTTAGCTTTAAATAGGAATAAGTTATTTAATAAGAGTTAATTTATTTCGTTAGATAAATATTATATTTAACTTAGGGGGGTGTTAGTGTTAGGGTTAGACTTAGCTTTAGGGGTTAATCCATTTATTAGAATAGCGGTGAGCTCCGATCGGAAGATTAGGGGTTAATAATTGAAGTTAGGTGTCGGCGATGTTAGGAAGGGCAGATTAGGGGTTAATACTATTTATGATAGGGTTAGTGAGGCGGATTAGGGGTTAATAACTTTATTATAGTAGCGCTCAGGTCCGCTCGGCAGATTAGGGGTTAATAAGTGTAGGCAGGTGTCGGCGACGTTGTGGGGGGCAGGTTAGGGGTTAATAAATATAATATAGGGGTCGGCGGGGTTAGGGCAGCAGATTAGGGGTACATAGGGATAACGTAGGTGGCGGCGGTTTAAGGAGCGGCAGATTAGGGGTTTAAAAAAATATGCAGGGGTCAGCGATAGCGGGGGCGGCAGATTAGGGGTTAATAAGTGTAAGGCTAGGGGTGTTTAGACTCGGGGTACATGTTAGAGTGTTAGGTGCAGACGTAGGAAGTGTTTCCCCATAGCAAACAATGGGGCTGCGTTAGGAGCTGAATGCTGCTTTTTTGCAGGTGTTAGGTTTTTTTTCAGCTCAAACAGCCCCATTGTTTCCTATGGGGGAATCGTGCACGAGCACGTTTTTGAGGCCGGCCGCGTCCGTAAGCAACTCTGGTATCGAGAGTTGCTTTTGCGGTAAAAATGCTCTACGCTCCTTTTTTGGAGCCTAACGCAGCATTTGTTTGAACTCTCGATACCAGAGTTAATTTTATGGTGCGGCCAGAAAAAAGCCCGCGGAGCGTTAACAGCCCTTTTACCGCCGAACTCCAAATCTAGGCCATAGAGTTTATTTTATAGGTAAGTATTTAGATTTAAATAGGAATATTTTAGTTTATAATATGAATTAGATTTATTTAATAAGAATTTAGTTAGGGGTGTTAGGGTTAGATAGAGTTAATATAGTTTATATAAATACTATAGTAACTATATTAACCCTAATATAATTAGGGTTAATATAGTTAATATATATAATGTAATAACTATATTAACTATAATATACTTAGGGTTAATATAGATAATATAGCTGGCGGCGGGGTAGGTAGATTAAATTAGGGGTTAATAATTTTAATATAGATGGCGGCGGTGTAAGGGGTTCACATTAGGGGATAGATCAGTTAGATGGTGGCAGTTTTAGGGGTTCACATTAGGGGATATATCAGTTAGATTGTGGCAGTTTTAGGGGCTCACAGTAGGGGGTTAGTTTATATAGATGGCGGCGGTTTAGGGGTTAAATACTTTATTAGGGATTGCGGCGGGGGATCGCGGTTGACAGGGAGATAGACATTGCGCATGCGTTAGGTGTTAGGTTTATTTTAGCAGATCGCTGTTGACAGGGAGATAGACATTGCGCATGCGTTAGCTGTTAGGTTTATTTTAGCAGCCAGTTTAGGGAGTTACGGGGCTCCAATAGTCAGCATAAGGCTTCTTATGGCTGCTTTTTGTGGCGAGGTGAAAATGGAGTAAGATTTCTCCATTTTCGCCACGTAAGTCCTTACGCTGTATATTGGATACCAAACTGCGCGGGTTTGGTATACCTGCCTATGGCCCAAAAAACTACGGGCGATGGCAGAAATATACGCGCGTAACTTCTAGGTTACGCCGTATATAGGATACCAAACCCGCGCAAATATTGACATCGTCTGCTTTTGCGGGCGACGATTTTTATCAGATCGACCCCAGGATATATGCATATTATTTTTCAACAAGGAATACCAAGAGAACTAAGCACATTTCAACATAGAAGTGAATTTAAAAGTGTATTAAAATGACATGCTCTGTCTGAATCATGCAAGTTTAATTTGTACTTTCCTCTCCCTCTATCTGATAGCCATAGTGGCATTTCAAATAATTGCTAGTTGGTGCTTAAAGGCAAAGAGCACATTTAGGGCTAGATTACAAGTGGAGCGCTAAATTATACATATATATTACATATATATTTTAAAATTCTGCACATCGCTGTGCTACTTACCCCCTTCACTGGGCGAGGTTCTGATGCTGTCTGTGACGTCATGAGAACAAGGCTCCCATTAGAGCCTATGGAAGCACACTCTCATGAGCACAATGCTTCCCAGCAATGCGAACGCGAACTCACGTTCGCATTGCTGCTACTTGTAATACCAGCGCACATTAGCATGCGCTGGTATTATCATGAAAGCGATAGTTAGCGCTCAACTTGTAATCTGGTCCTCTAGATCAGTCTCACTGGAATTAGCCACTAGCCTACCCACCTCAGTGACCTGAACAACCGAGTAGACATAGAGACTGTTCTGTTAAGTTGACCGAGATACTCAGTCACTTTGTTCCAGAGCCCACCGCATATGCACATCACTGTCTGCACCGCCCAGGGCTTTGAATAGAACCCAACTGTTTTGCCACCTGAAATCACGTGACCCCTTGTGACTGGAGCCAGAATGCCACATGCAAACTTCAGTTACCGGCTTTAGATAAAAATGTTAGTTGACAACACGGTGATGTAAAAGAAAAAGGAGGACAACTAGAAACTTGTTTTAAAACAAAAACAAACTCCACAGTCAGTGCAGGGGGCAGGGGACAATGCGGGACAGACAGTATGCTCAGCGGGATAGAGGTCTCAAGTTGGGACTGTCCCACGAAAATCTGGACAATTGGATGGACTAGATATATATGTCTGTAAGTACATAAATACACATATAAATACACATATACACACATATATACGTATATTTATAGATACATATACATATTTAGACATGTATTTGTATGTATGTATGTATGTATGTTAAAGTCCTTTGCAGTGCTTTTTTTTCTAGCACCTAAGATCTCACATCTTTGAGCCCTTATAACTTTTTTTATTCAATTTTATAAAATAATTTTTAGTAGTGTTATTATGAGTGTAACTGCACTTTGAAATCTATTTTTGATGTGTTTTATTACACTTTTTTGACTTGCGTAACAGTTAACCAGAGCTCTGAGGTCACTATCCCGATGCACATTAAATTCAGTTGAGTTTAAGTGATTGCATTTACTTTCAACCTGTAATATGTGCAATACTTCTGACACACGCAAAGAGCCGCGATAAACACAATACCACTTGCGCACAACAGTTAGCGCACCACTCGTAATCTAGCCCACTGGGAGCAATGGTGAATCCCAGGCAGGAGCAGCGGACATAAAGTTTCAGTACAAAGCAAAACAAAAATTAAACAACTAGAAGTGTGCTACAAACTCAGCATGACTCACAACTGAAGAAGTTTCTGCACAGTGGGATACAGCTTAAGGGGTTCTATTCATTCCTGATCTCTAACATAAATAGTCATTCTGAGCCAGTAATCCAAGTAGTGGAGTTAGTTAGACATTATATGGGGGAAGGTTGCCTTCATAATACCAGTGTACAGAATTAGTGCCTCTGGTACATTATACTTTCTGTCTCTGTTTCCTTAAAGGGACAGTACACCTAAAAATAACCGTTACATAATTGTGCACATATAGTGCCGAATTAGGTAGCATTATCTCAGCGACAGCTTAAAAAAACAAGATTTTAGCCCCCGTCCAAAGTTATACTTACTTTGATTCCTCTCCAGGCTCTCCTGATCAGTACCAGACCAGAGCAGAAGTGTGCTACAGTTCAATAGCGTGATCGGGCGCCCACAAATTGCTGTTGAAAAGAAGACCTGATCAGAAGAGCCTGAAGAGGAAACAGGGTAAATATTACTTTGGGGGCTGAAAACTCTAAAATCATGTATTTTTTCAAGCTGTCGCTAAGTTAATGTTACTTATTTCAGCACTATGTGCAGAATAATGTTACATTAGTTTGTATGTTTACTGTCCCTTTAAGCATTATTTTCATATTTTAACACTTTGGTGATTCCTCAAAAAAAATAAACACAGAAAAATAAAATAAAAAGGACTCTCGTGTTTTCTCTGAAATGTATTAAATTCATATGAGTAAAACTAAAGTTTTAAACAAAATTGCTAACAGGAAAATATCTGTTAGTTTAACTTTAAAGGGACATGAAACCCCAAAAAAATGATTTCATGATTTAGATAGAGAATACAATTTGAAACAACTTTCTAATTTACTTCTATTATCTAATTTGTTTAATTCTGTTAGTATCATTTGTTGAAGGAGCAGCAATGCGCTACTGGTTTCTAACTGAACAAATGGGTGAGCCAATGTCAATCAGTATATATATGCATCCACCAATCAGCAGCTAGAATCTAGGATCTTTGCTGCTCCTGAGCTTTCCTACATAAACCTGTCAGCAAAGGATAACAAGAGAAGGAAGCAAATTAAATAATAGAAGTAAATTGGAAAGTTGTTTAAAATCGTATTCTCTATCTGAAACATGAAAGAATGTTTTTGGGTTTCATGTCCCTTTAATTAAGCCTTACTTTTACTGGACGTATTAAAACAACAGGTGAATGCTTAAATTGCGGGTGTGGTTTATAGAATTTTTATGTATGAATGGGTGAATGTTTTGTTGCCTTATATGTAGGCTGACCATATTGCCGCTTTAAAAAGGGACACATGAAAAATACATAAGTCAGGGTTATCATAATGGAACATTATTCCAAACCATTTCTTTAAACAACCCTGACCTATGTATTTTTCATATCTGTCCCTTTTTAAAGCGGCAATATGGTCAGCCTACTTATATGTTCTAAACAAATGTTAAATGTTTGCTATGATTTTGTTCAAACACTGCTTTGCCCCATTCTCCCTTTTGGTTTTCATAAGAGATTCTCAAAACTGAAAATATAAAAGTGAATCAGCAAGAAGTGATTGTTTGTGGATTGATCTAATTTACTTTTTCTTCTTCTTGTTTTTAATTTAAAGGGACAGTATACACCAATTTTCATACAACTGCATGTAACAGACATAACTATTAAAGAAGAATATGCACAGATACTGATCTAAAAATCTAGTATAAAACCTTTTAAAAACATTCATAGAAGCTCCCAGTTTAGCACTGTTGATGGGGATAGACTGGGGCACCCAGTGAAAGGGGCTGAGAAAGCAGAACGAGCAGAGCTAGGGTTGCCACCTCGGCCATGTTTTCCTGAACACTTATGAGTTACACATGCTGCAGGGTAAGCAGGGAGAAACATGTATTGTGCCTCTGGATATCACATGAATAGTGCTGATGAACAGCACAATACATGTTCCTCCCTGCACACCCTACAGCATGTGTAACTCATAAGTGTTCAGGAAAACATGGCCGAGGTGGCAACCCTATGCAGAGCCCCCTTCCCTGCATATGAAAAGAGCCATTATACAATCAGGAGCAAGCAAGAGTCTGTAGACATCAGTATACCTCAAAAACTTTGGGGCTGGTTTAGGAGTCTGAAAATCAGCGCAATGTTATTTAAAAATAAGCAGAACTATACATTTTTTACAAAAACACTCATGAACATAAATGGATCCTCTACAAAATATTTATGCCAAGAAAAATCTAGTGTACAATATCCCTTTAAGCATCTCCCAAACATAATCATTCTAAGCAGTGGTGTTTTTTTTTAAATTTCCATTAAAAGGCTTTAATAATTGGAACTTTAACTGTAGTGTTTTTCATGTTAACGGAACAGTAAAGTCAGCATTAAAGGGACACTGAACCCAAAACATTTTCATTCGTGATTCAGATAGAGCATGCAATTTTAGCAACTTTCCAATTTACTCCTATTATCAAATTTTCTTTGTTCTCTTGCTATCTTTATTTGAAAAAGAAGGCATCTAAGCTTTGTTATTAGTTTAGAACTCTGGACAGCACTTTTTTATTGGTGGATGGATTTGTAACTGTGTATCAAATTGCTATAAACTTTGCTGCAAACACTGCTGTCATATGGCACATGCACACTCCTGAGTAGGGATGGGCGAATGTTTCTAAAAATTCGAAATTTAAAACGAATTTTGATACATTCATTTGTTCGAATCAAATTTCGAATGTTTATATAACATTCTAACATTCTATTTTCGAATTTTCGTTTTCGAATTTTTCAATAAAATTTGAAAATATTCGTTTGAATAATAGAATGTTTAGCTATGTATTCATTCAATTTCGAAATGTAATATTCAAATTCGAATGTGACATTTAAATTTGAAATAGTATTTCTAGTCTACAACTGTGTTTAATAAATGTAATATTCAAATTTGAATGCTACATTCGAATTCGAATGTCACATTCGAATTTGAAATAGTATTTCTAGTCTAATACTGTGTTTTAAATGTGATATTTGATTCAAATGTGATATTCGATTCAAATGTGACATTCGAAATAGTGTTTCTAGTCTACAATTGTGTTTTATAAATGTAATGTTCAAATTCGAATGTGACATTCGATTCGAATGTGATATTTGATTCGAATGTGACATTCGAAATAGTGTTTCTAGTCTACAATTGTATTTTATAAATGTAATATTCGAATTCGAATGTGATATTCGAATGTAACATTTGAATTCGAATGTGACATTCGAATTCGAATGTGACATTCGAATTCGAATGTGACATTCGAATGCGAATGTGACATTCGAATGCGAATGTGACGTTCGAATGCGAATGTGACATTCGAAAACTGTAAATAACAATCGAAAATCGAATTTTTAAGAATATTCGTTCTTATCAACATTCTATTATGTAAATCGAATTTCTACAATAACATTCATTCTAACATTCAAATTCGGATATAAACACATTCACCCATCCCTACTCCTGAGCTCATCTAAGATTACTTTTTAACTGAGAATACCAAGAGCACTAAGCACAATTGATAATAAAATAAATTAGAAAGTGTCATGCTTTATCTAACCTATTTAACTAGATAATTTTGACTTTACTATCCGTTTAATTCAACTTTGGTGTCTAATCACCCTTTCTGTAATTAACATTTTGGGTTATCTTGTTTAGACCATTAAAAAACTTTTTTTGCATGTTTATGTTTATTATGTTAGATGCATAAAAATAAAGTTTTTTTTGTTTGTTTTCCAAAAAGTAAAATCACTTTGATATTGAATATGTTTAATTAAACTGCAAGTGCTAAATCTAATTAAATACAGAAAGTGTACTTCTAAATTAATCAACTAGCATGGGGAGAGCTCTAAATATGAAACACATGTTTTTGTAAGAGAAAGGACAAATTAGTAGGTATATAAAATGCTTTAGGCAGTTTCCTTTCAGAAATTTCTCTTCCTTTGTCCTCCTGATTTTCCTTTTCACATTAACAGGGTCTTCTGAATGACACATTGCAATTTTGTTATATGTGACCATAGAATGAAAAGGGCACTTCAAACGCTGGTAAAATATTTATTGCAAATACTTTAATATAATTGTATTGATGTCCACATTATCACTGATATGTTTATAATTTTAATTTGGCTATGAAGACCTGCATTTCAAATAGCTTTTTTAAAATAATATTTCTAGGATACTTTCAGTATCTATATTAATCAGATAGATACTCTGAAGATGGAAATCAAGTATACTAGTCTTAAAGGGCCTTCACATGTCATAAAAAATTGTTTATTTCTTGAGCAAATGAACTTATTTAAATTATTTCAATTGTGTAACTTTTTTTGCAGATTTGTTTATCCCTAAAACCTGACTTGTACCAAGGACTTGTACCTCTACAGTCCAGTACAACGGTAATGTGCTCTATCTCCTTGGTGATTTGTTTTACAGTTTTCATCTTATATTGATAACATATTCTATCATTGACACGGATGAATATGTTAACAAACAGGGTGTCCATGCAAGTTATGTTCACTAGAAGTCTGTGCTTAAATCATGCACAGAAATGTTTCTAATGTTCAATGTGGCCTTTCTCACACTTCTACATCCTAGATTTTAACATAAGATATTTTTACTAGACTGTAGAAAATATTATAAAATAAATCAGTCTGATTTCTAACACTGTATTTCTATCCTTAAAAATAATCATAAAATAAGCCTCACAAAAAACAGTAATCACATCATACATGATGTTTTCACATAGTAGAATCTATAGAAATTATAATGATCAATCTGAAGTAGAACACCAAATTTCAGTCAAATTCCTTTCAACCATTCAAAAGTAATACATTTTTGAAAAATAACATTTACCATTGAATGTTTAATTGAACTTACACTATGGCTGCCATAGTCCAAATGTATTAAATTGGTAATAGCTCATTTTGGTATTAAATCATAGTGTAAATGTCATGAAATCATCCCCAGAGGAAAGTAGCATTGTTTATCTGTTGAGAATGATGGTTGATCAGCATTCACACCTTCGTTAAAAATATTGCCTGTTTTCTCTGTTCTTGCATACTGTCAAAATGAAGCACTGATCAGCACTTCTTAGTCACACGCTACCTAGGAAAATATAGGAGACCTGCATTTGTTTTTACAAGTTAGAGAGCTAGGAGAGCTCAGCAATGCCAGTTACTGAGAAGTATTAGCTTTTTTAACCCATAGAATGCTGCTATTCATAATAGATTAATGAGGCAACAAAACAGTATCAATAATTAAAGCATGCAAGGTGTGAGACATTACAGATAAAGTAACTTGTGTATCTATATAAATCAAGACAGTGCATTGTCTTTGACTAAACACTGCCATTTATTTTAATCACTAATGCAGCTCAGATGTTATCTGGGCATCAGGTTTTCAAATTGATCATTTACTCTCTAATGTGTGTGTTAATGTGAAGCCTAGCAAATACATTTTTCTCTCAGAAATTCAAATGATTCTTATTTTAATACATTTGAACTTGGCAGCAGAAGGGTTAACTTGAGATATCTATGGATACAGCTCATGCATTTCTCAAAACCAGAGATGTGAAAACACACGTCTAGCGAACATCAGTTCTTATATATTATGCATGCCTCTCATCCTTAGAGAACCCTGTGTTTCTGGTACACCGCCTTACACCAAAACACACGAAAATGCTGATGCAGTTAAAATCTGGAGAAGATTTCTTGAGGGCTCTGGTTTGATTACATGTCTATAATTATATAAATCCAATGAGCTAACATCACATGTTCCACAGTTATAACTGTGTGGTATATTTTCTTTTTAGATAAACAATTTTGGTGCAAACACATTCTTTAAAGAGAATGTAATCACATTTAGCAGAAGCGTGTTAGGCTGGCCATGAAATTCATCCAAAAAACACAACAAACTAAACGTGTTCTATAATCTACTCAGTACTGCAAACAACCACTGGCTTTTAAAATGACCTCACTTGAATCCTAACTTTCCTTTACTATGTTTATTTGGAGGGTGGTGTGTAATAAAGATGAAAAAACACAGAATCTAATAATACACATTGGTTATGCAATCTATTAAATAATAAGCAGTGTCTATTCTGAATTTTTGATCTCCTCTTATTTTCTTACCTTTTTCAGTTTAGAGATAGATTACAAGTGGTGTGGTAATACTGCTCGTATTAAGAGTTGATAGTAAATGCGAATATGCAAACGCAATTTTCCCTAGAATGATTACTGTGACTTGAAAGCTCTGGTTAACAGTTATGTGAGACAAAAAAAGTAGCAGAAAACACACCAAAAATACATTTAACATGACCCCACATTTTCCCGCTACTCGTTCCTTGATCAATAAACACACAACACCTCATTGGGAGAGAAAAGGCTGCAGCTTATTTATTAAACAAACCAATAAATTAACATTTTATTTAACTTTTCAACAATATTTACAATCCACCTCAGTGCTTGCTCTTATTTTCCTATAAGCCCCCACCCCTTCCAGGGCTGGGCGTTCCTCACATTCCTTTGCTTACACCTCCATAACTGCCACCATATTCCATTAGGCGTAAGCCTCAACAGAAATTAGCAAGCACTTCTGCCTGCGCTGCAACATCACTTAATTCACCGTTCAGGGAGGGAGGGCGGGACACACCTCCTACCGTGCTGCTCCAGAAAGGCACCTGTGACCTCACTTCCAGTGCTGGGACTTCTAAAAGTTCCCCAACCCCACCCATCTGGAATAATCCACTCCTGGGGGGTGAAGTGGGGTCACATGTGCCCTTCTTCCATACTGTCATCCGGGGCCTTTTCTGTACACTCATAAACATGATTGCAAAACAAAATTTTATTAAAAAGCTATAAGGGCTCAATATGAGAACTTGGGTTAGAAAAAAAGCCCTGCAAAATATATATAAGTGCATTGGAACCCTTTGCAGTCAAGTAGCTGCAAACATTAAAAATCATATTTATGTGATATGCATATTTACTAAAGTGTTATAGTGTATATTTACTGTAAATATTGTACATTCTATTATTCATCACATAGAGGACATTAGTCTATGTCTTATTAAATAGATATTCCTATATGTATCTGTGTGTGTGTGTGTGTATATATATATATATATATATATATATATATATATATATATATATATATATATATATATATATATATATATATATATATATATATATATATATATAGCAGGCAAATGATTTCAAGCACTCTCTGGACTTTTGACAGCAAGAGCAAAAATGTATTATAGTATGTCCCTTCTTCAGTTTTGGTCCCGAAACGTTACTATAATAAATTTTTGCTCTTGCTGTCAAAAGTCCAGAGTGCTTGAAATCATTTGCCTGCTACATACCACTAAGAGCACCCTGGCAGTTGTGGAGAGTTGGTGAGAGTGCAGATACTGAACTTTGCTGTTTTATATATATATATATATATATATATATATATATATATATATATATATATATATATATATATATATATATATATATATATATATATATATATATATATATAGGTATAAAAATAATGATATATTTAACAAAATATAGAACATATTCTGCTATGTTCAGAACATTATTATTACATTATGCCATAAAAGCATCTGTATTTGAGATTTTTTTTCCCCCCTCTTATTGAGGTTTTTAGAAGTACAATCAATATGTGTCTAATCACAATATCAGGCTTACAAATTGCAGAATAGCAAAGTCAGTTACAAAGCTATAAGTCTGCTGACCACAAAATAGGTCAACATATTCAGTATTTCAAAATGCAGTGAGCACAATAATAAACATAGTGAACTGAACAATAGCTAATAAAAATAAATAGGAGTGGATAGCTCCAAATCCTGGTGGATTTAGAGGTGTTTATTGCAAACACAAGGTTAGAACAACCTTTCTATAGAAAAAACAATATGCCTATAAAAAAGATGTATAGCAGGAAAAACTAGCAATTCTCATTGGTCACTCATGGATCTTAGAAAAAAGTAGCATAAAATTAAAAATAACTCTTGGTACTTCAGTATGAAATTGATACATGAGAATTAGCTTCCCTAATCAATCAAGGACCTCGACTTACAGGTTAACATTATATTTGGGAATATAGATTTATCAAACTAGAATGTAGTGCATAGTTAGCAGAATACTCTGAAGTCCACCATATCAAACATACGTAACTGGTAAATCTGAACAGGGTAATAAAACTGTGGTGGGTGAGAATTGCCAGTATCATTTGTAAAACGTATATCTACCAGTGTATAATGTAAGTGGCAATTTGTGCTGAGCATGGAAGAGAACTTTAAAGCACTAAATGTCTAAATGCCACTATTTTTGAGCATAGTTCAATACTTAAAATTTATCTTAGGTGTCAGGTAATCAAGTCAAGGATGCTAAGGTTCATCAATAAAAATGTGAGCACATAGTTATCTAATAAATATCCAATGGCTCTCAAGCTTGAAGAAGAGTTCTAACTTGGAGCAAGTCAGTATGGTAATATTTTTATAGTATAGTAGATCCTTGTAATGAGTAGATATAGTATTTCTAACCAATAAAAATTACTTATTGAATCAGGTATCTCTTTACAAATACTTAATACTAAACAGTTCTATCTAACTCTCCTTAGCTCAATATGCAATATGTCAAGCTGCCCGGCCGCTGACAGCTCAGCAAGATATTAGATATTAATAGAGAGGTTATTATTAGCAGTAAGTTCTATACCATAATTATTTATAGCTATGTGAGCTACTCCTACACAGAGTGTCATAACAAACATTTATACAAAAATTGGGCGTAATAAAATGATCCCTGTGACAAAACAAATAAGTGAATCTGATTTAAAGTGCATATTCTAAAAAAGTAAACAGTGCTCACTAGATTGATAATGTTTAGATAAACACATATCACTAAAAAAATACTCAAGTAATATAGAGGAGCAAAAAGCAACCTTCTTTGTTATGATATGAAACAATATAGTAACGGTGTGCATATGCATACACAACTTATTTATGTGAATAATCAAGCATACCAACATATAAAGATGGATATATTTCTTAAACAAGCAGTAAAATTGAGACTTCCAGTAAAAAAATTTGATTGTCCTGTGCTAGATTTAGATTCCTGTGTGTGTATATCATAATATCTAGTATTAACCTTTTTTTATAGATCAGAAGTATTCAATATCTCAACGGGTTATTACAGAAAAACATTAAACCAGAAAGAGTAATGTTTTCTTCAACAAATTCTTAGCCAATCCTTCTGCTGCAACCGGTGTATTTGAGTTTCCAATATAGTGGTGCTTTTCAGAAATTCTCACATAAAATAACGTTCTCCTAGAGCGATGCTGTCCTGAACCAAGAACATAAAAGAGAGCCACCTAGTCTTCAGCATCACAGAGCTGTTGCCCCAATCTCCTTCAGTTCTTTTCTGGGAAGCCTCACTGTGGATGCGATCAAAGGCAAAACAGGTAAGCTATTACTGGACTTTATTATGGTTAAACTCAGATCCTCCAGGTTAACACAATTGCTCAGGTGTCCCCATGTCATGGTCTCCAGACCTGCTAGTTAGATGCTGCAATGTGGCTGGGAGAGGTGTGTGCAAATCAGGAGATTACATCTTCTGCCACTATCTGTGCTTCCAGAGTTTTTCGTTCATAGTCCAACACATTTAACCGCTCTGTATCCAACACAGAGGCAACTTCAGAGTGTACAGGTATTATGTAAAGCACAGACCTGAGTAAACTTTCGAGCTGCTGAAAATATTGCATAATCAGGCCTAGGACAACTTGTTCCCACACCTCCACAGCTTCCATGATACTCAATCTCCAGAAACCATTTATACTAGTGGTAGCATAATCCACAGTACACTGCCATGTCCATTGCTGAAATCTCTTTTCAGAAGAAGTCTTAGAGCTTCTATGTAAATAGATTTCTACTGCTTTACCTGGACCACTGGGGGGGGGGGGGGGGGGGGGCGATTGTGAGTTGCTAGGCCGCTGCCAGAATACTTTCAGCAATCCAGATTAGAGTCTCTGTTAGATCAGTTGCTATAAAAATGGTATCAACAGATATAGTAGTTTCTCCTCTTATAGTTTTCAGTATAATCTGTGACAGATGACAAGTATCGATAGAGTTAATCGGCGGATTATCAATGTCCTATTCAGAGCCTCTAATCTTGCAGCTTGACATGGCCACCTGGACACGCCCCTTTTTTGCGTTTCTAAATAACTGCTATCTTGTTTGTGTGACTTATTTGTTTTCTAAATTGTGGCTCCATTAAAGTCTATGGGGAATGGGAATATGCGTTCATGACCTCATAAAGTCTATCTTTTATTGCGAGTATGCTGCACTCGTGCACAAACATTTTACTTTCAACTCGTAATACAAGCGCAAACTGCCGGGCACAAATAATGCTCGGACGGAAGTGCAAAATTATGCTCCAATAGTAATCTAGCCTTTTGTAGGAGAAAATAAAATAAAAAGAACAAAAACAATGCATTGTTTTATTTTTCTTTATAGTTGAGATTTTCTAATATGCTTTAGTAAATAAGGTGATTAAAAAAATTATAAATACCTTAATTTAGAATGCATTGGGCTAGATTTCAAGTGGTGCTCTAACGTTACCATGCACAATATAAGAATATAGTGGGTTAATTTGCACAAGTTTTACAAGTTGAAAGTAAACGCATTTGCTTGAGCACAATCAAATTTAACGTGCGACAGGCTAGCGCAACTGAAAACCTCACGTAGGTGTGGGTTAAAATAAAAGTTGCACCAAACATAACATAAATACATTAAAATAAACTGTAACACTCATATAAACACTATCTGCTAGCAATTATTCATAAAAATTCACGGCCAATCGGCCACTAGCGGGGGGTGTCAATCAACCTTGTCAAATCATTAATTCTTTTATTACCCATGCCCCAGCATTTTTTTTTTAAAATAAAATAAACATTACTGTATTTTGGGGCATTTGGGGCACATTTATAAAATTAACCAAAGATCTGATCTCTGGTTGATTTTATAAGCGACAGTTGCTACTGCAAGCTCGCAGTAGCCATAACCAGCCACTTGTAATTGCTGGGGAGTTTTTCGCAAACCAGCAAACAGGTAAATTTGCCCTTTTGTGGGCGTGCGATAAATTGTCGCTCCACTTGTAAATTGGCCCTAAATGTCTCCCAATTGCCCCCATAATTTAGTATAGTGTACATTATTATTATTTTTTTAAAATAATAACTGCAGGAGGCAGTTTAAAGGGGTTAAAAGTGGTGGGTGTGGGATGTTAGAAAGAATAAACGGCCCTGAAAAGAGCCTTTACATTGCGGTCTATGGAAACTGTGTGTTCCCAGTAAATATATATGTATAAGCTGTCGCGATCGCTCAGCTGCTGATCGCTTCCTTCTGTACAGCGCGGTAGCGCTTCCTTGGTTGCTTAGCAACCTTGTTCTCCTCGGCCCCTTCTGCTGACGTCAGAGGGCCTTCTTATTCCGGCGTCTCCTCACCTCGGGGCCTGTTTGTTCTGTTCCTGCTTGTAAGTAACTTTTGGATTACTTATTTTGAATCGGAATTGCTGGCTTGTTTGATTCCTAATCCCTTCCTGCCTGTTTCCTGTTATCTGGACTATTGCTGGTTTTGAACATTTCAACTGTTAACCCCAAACTGCCTGATTACACGCTGCTGGAACTTGGCTTGTTTAACTATTCTACTGTTTAACCCTATACTATCTGATTACACGCTGCTGGGACTTTGCTTGCTAGACCATTCTACTGTTTAACCCCAAACTGCCTGATTACACGTTGCTGGACTTTGCTTGTTTGACCATTCTACTGTTTAACCCCAAACTGCCTGATTACACGTTGCTGGACTTTGCTTGTTTGTTCATTCTACTGTTTAACCCCAAACTGCCTGATTACACGCTGCTGGAACTTTGCTTGCTAGACCATTCTATTGTTTAACCCCAAACTGCCTGATTACACGTTGCTGGACTTTGCTTGTTTGACCATTCTACTGTTTAACCCCAAACTGCCTGATTACACGCTGCTGGAACTTTGCTTGCTAGACCATTCTACAGTTTAACCCCAAACTGCTTGATTACTCGCTGCTGGAACTTTGCTTGTTTGACAAACCCTTCTGGTTAACCCCTGCCTGCCTGCCTGATTCCATGTTGCCGGTTATTGCTTGATTTATTTACTCTTTTGCTTAACCCTTATCTACCCGAAGTTCTTCTCCTGACCCTGCTGTATCATCTTCCAGTTTATTTCTGTGAGTATACTATTGCAGCTGTCGCAGGGTCAGGTCCGGGAATATACTCACAGTGCTAGAGTGTTATTCTAACTTCATTTTAGCATTTGGGTCTAACTCTGGACTTAACCTATCCTGACATTACAAACAGGCCATAAAAAATGGACCCTGGTGAGTTATCCAGAGCTGTGGCTCTACAGGGACAGCTTCTTGGAACCCACTCTGCACACCTGCAATCCCTGGATTCTAAATTGGATCAAATTACTGCACTTTTGCATAATCTCTCTCCTTCTCAAGTTTCTGCAACACCTGTTGTTCCTGCGGCCAGTTCTAATCCACCACAAACTGCAGAACAGTTTATTCCCAGAATTCCACTACCGGATAAATATGACGGCAATCCTGAAGACTGTCGAGGATTTCTAAATCAGTGCCGCCTTCACTTCAGAAATAATCCTCAGATGTTTGTTTCCTCTTCCTCCAAGATCACCTTTTTAATTTCTCTTATGAAGGGTAAAGCCTTTGCTTGGGTTTCTCCACTGTTGGAAAAGGATGATCCTTTGCTCCATGATTTTGACACTTTTGTTTCCATATTTTCTTCTGTGTTTGATAAACCTGGTAGATCAGCGGCTGCTGAAGCAGGACTTTTAGATCTAAGACAGGGATCTCTTTCTGTAGCACAATACGCTATAGAATTCCGGACTTTAGCTGCTGAAACTATGTGGAATCATGGGGCCTTACGTGCAACGTTTCGTAAAGGTCTTTGTGATCGTTTGAAAGATGAATTGGTTTATAGGGATCTTCCTGATTCTCTAGAAGAACTTATCAACTTATGTATCAAGCTAGATGCTCGTTACTCTGAGCGTCTCCATGAACGTGACCGTAACAGAAGATCCTTTATCAGATCTTCTTTCCGTCCTATGCCTCGTTCACCAAACCTTCCTAATACTTCTATCTCTGAGTCAAGTGAACCCATGGAGGTTGGTGCTATTAAATTATCCGAAGCTGAACGTCTCAGAAGGCGTAATCTGGGACTATGTCTTTACTGTGGTATTAAGGGGCATATGTTAAAAGATTGTCCAACTCGTCCAGTAAAAGCCAGGGCTTAACTCCAGAAAGAGGGACTGAGTTAAGCCAAATATCTTTTTCTACCCTCAATCCCAAGCTATTTGTTCCAGTCACTGTTCGTTTTGGCAACACCAAATTTCAGGCTCAAGCACTCATCGATTCCGGAGCTGCCGGAATGTTTATGGATTCGGACTTTGTTAATGCTTTTCATATTCCTTTGCTTTCCAAGAGCCAAGTAATCAAGGTCACTACTGTCAGTGGTCAACCCTTAGGTTCTGGTTTCATTCAATATTCTACGATACCACTTCTCATGTCTGTAGGAGTACTTCATTCCGAAACCATTTGTTTTGACATAATCTCTTCCCCACAGTTTCCTCTCATTTTGGGACTCCCGTGGCTTCAATTACATGATCCAGTTTTTTCATGGTCTAAAGGAGAGCTTGTTGCTTGGGGATCTTCTTGTTTCAAACAGTGTCTTCAAAGTACTCCCAAAACTTCTAATACAGTTGTGGCAGCTTTGGACATTCCTGATTCCTTGCCTGGACATTATCATTCTTTCTGTGATGTCTTTTCTAAAAAGGATGCTGAAATATTACCTCCACACCGGACCTTTGATTGTCCCATTGACCTATTACCAGGAGCTCCTCTACCTAAGGGTAAAACATACCCACTTTCTCATCAAGAAAATGTTTCACTTGAGGAGTATATCAAGGATAATTTGGCCCGAGGTTTTATCCGCCCTTCTTCTTCTCCAGTAGGAGCAGGTTTTTTCTTTGTGGAAAAGAAAGATGGAGGCCTTCGTCCTTGCATTGACTATCGAGCTCTAAATCAAATTACAATCAAGAATTGTTATCCACTTCCTCTCATTCCCGAATTATTTGACCGTCTCCAGGGTGCTTCCATCTTTACCAAATTGGACCTTCGTGGGGCATATAATTTGGGCATATAATTTGGTCAGAATTCGTAAAGGGGATGAGTGGAAAACTGCCTTCAATACTAGGTTTGGGCATTATGAATATTTAGTTATGGGGGGCGGAGTTAACTGCCTAGCTAAGCAGACGCTACATAGTGGAGCTCCGTGGAGAAATCCTTTTCAAATATAACATAGTGAGCTAAAAAAACTTGAAAATTGCTCCTTTTGTTACTCTAATGTTCCCCTAACTAGAGGTGACCACTCTGAGACTTTTGAGCACTTATCTGAGGAGGAGAGAAGAGAGGGCTTTGAATCCTCAGCACACTCAGACCCAGGAGACCGCTGCGGCCCACAGACCGGGCAGGAGACACGCAGATACTACAACCCGACTGACTTGCCAGATACCAACTATACTCGTGGCGTCAGATCGGAGATCTAGTGCAATTGGCTGAGACCAGCGGAGAGCAGCGCACGGGCCGCGATCTAATTTTGGCGGCCATACCAGGACCGGTGAGTCGCCGCAACTCCTTCCCACAAACAGCTCTGATTGTCCCCTCACAAAGGACCACAGAGGACCACTGAGGACCTACCGGCAAAACGCTGTCATCGGATGCCGGGTAGAGGAGAAGACCCACTGCGGTGAGTGCCTTAGAGCTTAAGCAGCCTAACCTGGGCGGAGAATTAGTGGCGCGAAAAATCGCCATCTTGTCTTTTTGGAACTCTGCCCAAGTTACTTGCCGCGGCCCGCTGCAGACTACTAACTAGTCATATTGTCCCAGGACTTAAACAACCTCAGCAGACAGATTCAGTATTAAACAGTGCATCAGCTCTCTTATAATCCAATCATATCAATAAACAACACTACGATCTTAAGGTCTGTCATAGCTGAAGCAGCATGACCTGCTTACCATATTCTGGCTGCATTACAAGTAACATTACCACATATAATCTAAGCAACAGCCTGCTTCATAAACCTCCACCTCCTGCATATATGTGATAGAACTTTGCTTAGGGAAGGTAGAGCCATTGGATATACGCTTTGTGTCTGTGATAAACCAAAACACCCTGAGACACATTAAAATTGTCCACCCTCAGCAGCTGTACATCTTTCAAAAGAAAAAACCCCTCTCCCGTGGGTCATATCCTCAGCCCCTTATCCCACTTTGTCAAAAGGAGACACATCCCCTGGGGAGTGGGGTGCACAGCTAAGACCAATACAGCCCTTGGACAAGTTTCCAGAAACAGGGACTACAAGACACACAGGGCACATTCCTCAATATACAGATCCTATCCCTTCCACAACTGAAGCACCAGTAGTATAGGATAAGACCCCTGACAAGCAAACCTCCAGCCCTCATAGCCCTTAAGAGGACATACTTTCTATTAAAAAGTGACAACACATAAAGGCATGTAACCAACCCCTAAGTGTTTGTGGTCCCGCCGGTTAATGTATCTTCACTAGCATATGTGTCATAAGTAGGCTCTCAACAGTGACACGCACGTACCAATAAGAAGTCATATGTCTCAAAGCAACAGAATGTCACAAGCTCATAAAAGGAGACAGAAACCCCAAGCCACGCCAAAAAGAACTGTTGCTGATCACTTTCAGCATCGTACTAGCTCTACCCAACCAAGATCAGATGATGAATACTCAGATACCGGTAGTGCTTCAGACACCCAGGCTAGATCTTTACTTAAACAAAAAGCGACACAGGTTCTGGGAACGGCAGGCGGCTCTGATAATAATATGATAGAAGCTATCCAGTCCCTGTTATCCTCACATCATGACTCCTTGACCAAGAGATTTGACAGGTCTCACGCAGATCTAAAGAGAGATATCGGCCTCATAGGGGAACGAACAGACGCGCTAGAGCGCAAACAGGAAGACCTAGCAATAGACCACACCAATCTACTCAGCTACTCCCAATCTCTAGCAATCCAAATCTCGGATTTAGAACTAAAACTGGCAGATCTGGAGGACAGATCTCGCCGTAACAATATTCGTATTAAAGGCATTCCGGAAACCGTCCTACCACAAGATCTAGAAAAATACCTCCAAGACCTATTTGAAGCAGTACTGGGGCCTGCAACAGGCACCGAAGCCCTTATAGATAGAGCACACAGGGCACTCAGAGCTCGCTCGGCAGATGGTGGCCAACCAAGAGACGTCATAGCGAAGCTCCACTACTACACATACAGAGAAAAAATATTCCGAGCTTTAGCTAGAGACAAACGCTTACCTGAAGAATATGCCAGCTTGCAGGTTTACCCGGACCTTTCCACCCATACACTGCAGATTCGCAGACATTACCAACCATATACCAGAATATTGAGAGAAAAAGACTTAAAATATAGATGGGGATTTCCTGTACGCCTCTTTATTACCAAAGACGGCCAGCAATACATGGCTTCTACTCCTCAACAGGCCCGTGAATTACTTCAAAAATGGAACTTACTCCCTGCTGATGGCGAGGATCATTCGCCTACTCTTGAACTACCTACCGGATTAAGAGCATCAGCTCCACCATGGAAGCCTCTACCGCAAAGACCCCCTAACACCTCTGGACATTCCAATGAGACTATTAAGAGACGCAGAGACCTTATTGGTCCACATCAGGATTCAGACCCATAGAGAGCCTGCTTTTATCTTTTATATTTTATATTTCATGTTTCATACTTCAAACTTTATCCGTTGAACCTCTTGGAACAAGCGACCATCTCCTCACAGGAGGAAACACTCACCAATCCTTGAAAAAGTCTATCTCATGGCCTGCAAAGAAAGAAGACGGGTGAGATCTAGACAATTATATAGTGTACCTTATTGATCTTTTCGCTTTCCTTTCTTTTTATGTGGGCGCACATCATAGACTTTCAACGTGTCTGCTTTTTGTTTTTCTTATCCAACCGCCTACATGAACATTACTACTGTTTATTATTGTAATGGACATTTGCCATAAGTTTTGGACACGTTTTGCTTTCTTATTAGTGCCCATATAGATATTACCACTACTTATTTTTACAAAGGACACTTATCAGAGACTTTAAACATGTTTATTTCCCTTCTTTTGTTACATACATATGTATTGTTATTTCCTCAATAGGTTTATGAGTACTAATTATGTTATTATCTGGTTCATGAATCACATGTTTGCACATGGTCCTATAGTACCGTACTATGCATATGCACACCTGAGGGCTCACAGACTCACTTCTCTGACCTCCCTAGATACCCGGACATGACGGAAACTGTGATTAGACCAAGTCTGCTCCTAAAATACCCATGGTAATTATATACCCGTTAGGCTTCCTCTTGAAATGGACACACCCTAAGATTAGTCTACGCTCTAGCTCCACCCATAACATCTAGGATTATATAGAGTTTATAGAGACACTTCGCCCGACTTCCTTACAGACCTCCTATGAGACGACTGACCTAACCATACTGAGACTTTTAATGACAGGCCCCTAACCCCTATGGTCCCCCGACTCTTAGATAACGGTTAGTAGACTAATGAATAGTACCGCAATCCAGAATCCGAACGCCCATACCACCCTCAGGGAGAACCTGACCACATGACACATAGGGTTTCATCTTAGACATGAAAAACATAGTGATGCCTAGCGAGGAAGTGATGGCTGTGAGACTTCTAATTACCAGACGTTAGACTATTGTGCATTATCCAAAGTCTCCCCTGTTGAAATTGAAATTAATACTGTTTTAAAAGGTTCACAGAGTTAAATGTTATCTTATATATAACATATATTTATCTTCTTTTAACACATATGCTTTTCAAACTTTAATCTCTTTCTTTCCCTCCTGTCTCTTCTTCTCCTCTCTCCTCTCTCTTTCTCCCTTTCTTTCTTTCCTTCTTTCTTCTTTCTTCTTCTTTTTATACGTTACCCCAACCGGCGGGGCCATGGACCCCTCTCCGCTTAACTCCCCCCCAATTTATTAGTTGTGCCCCACTGGAATAGCCCAGTCGGTGCACTCATTGCGAAAGTGTACGCTCATCACTTTTAGTCAGTCACGGAAGTTTCTTATTACCCAAGCACCATTTCCTTTACTCTAAAACGTTTCACGAGCTCCTAGACCTCATCACATACGCTTAGTACCCTGTAATCAATAGCTGGAATACACCCACATCCCAATTGGCGCAGGAAACTCAGCCCACATCTCCGCAATGACCCCCATACGCATAGCCACGCTGAACGCGCAAGGCCTAAACTCTCCCACTAAGAGAAAACTATTACAACAATATGCCCTGACACATAAAACACACATTATGTTTCTACAAGAGACTCATTGGATGGGGGAGCCCCATATCTCTGGGCTCTCTCGGCACTACCCAGTATGCGAAACTGCTTCTAATCTGGAGAGTAAGAACAGAGGAGTTGCCATCTTAATTAGTAAAGACCTATCATTTAAATTGGAATATGCCGAAAGAGACAATGAGGGCAGGTTCCTGATTCTTATCTGCTCACTCAATGACTCACTATTCACGTTGGTCTCACTGTACGCACCCAATACCAAACAGATCCCTTTCCTTCGTAAACTTTTAACACACATAGACCAGATTAAAAGGGGACACCTAGTAATAGGGGGAGACTTCAACATGGTCTGGGATCCAACCACTGACAAACAGTCCTCTGCTGCAATACGCTCTGACAGAAACACCTCTTCTATTTCTAATGCCTTCCGGAAACTCATATATCAATATAACCTCTATGACGCCTGGCGGTGCTTAGCACCCTCAGCAAAAGACTTCACGCACCACTCAAAGGCCCATAATTCGTACTCCAGATTGGATTATATATTCTGCGACTCATGGTCCTTAGACCAATTCACCAACCCCAATATTAGCCCGTGCACTTGGTCAGACCATGACATGGTCTACTTAGACTTCACTAAGCTACAAGCTTACACTAATAGACCCCCGTGGAGACTCTCAGAACAATGGGTATCGGAAATAGAACTCCCTACACTTCGAGAAATTGTACGAGAGTTCCTAGCACATAATGATTCAGGACTCTCCGATATTACAATGATTTGGGCGGCCCTTAAGGCATACCTACGTGGACACTTTATTAAAAAGGCAGCTAGATTGCGTAAAGAGGCTGGCCAGCCCCTAGCGAAATTATATGGGGATCTCCGTACCCTAGAACGGGAAAATAAAACGACTCCAAATACTCAGATAGCTCTCCAAATCGGGCTTATCAGAGATGAAATCTCCAAGAGAGATTTGTTACGGGTCCAAGAAAATCTGCATAAGCTCAAGCAGCTATATTACCACAAAGGTAATAGAGCAGATAAACTCCTAGCCAATAAACTCCGCAAGCGCACGCTACAGAAAAGAATACCCTGTATTGCAACGAATGACGGCGTGGTATACTCCCCCAAAGAAATAGGAGCAGCATTTGCTGACTACTACTCCTCTCTATACAACATTGAGAGTTCGAAAGCAGTTACAGACACTGCACACATTGATATCCTCAGATTCTTGAAGAATCTACCTGTGCCCACTCTATCTGAGGAATCTAAGGCTGAACTAGAACAACAGTTCACCTTAGCGGAAGTAAGAAAAGCTATAGAAGACCTAGCTCCTCATAAGGCGCCCGGACCAGATGGGTTCACGGGTACGTTTTATCGTGAGCTTAGCCCACTTATATCCCCAGTACTACTCCGACTGTTCCAGAGTGCAGCGACTAAGGGCGCTTTTCTGGCGGAGTTCCTGGAAGCAAACATCACTACTATTCACAAAGAAGGTAAAGACCCGTTGTTGTGCTCCAGCTATAGACCCATATCGCTCATCAATGTTGATGCCAAAATCTATGCCAAGATATTGGCAAACCGATTAGGGAAACACCTACATTCAATTGTACACTTAGACCAAGTAGGTTTTGTGCAGGGGAGACAGGGCACCGATAATACTCGACGCCTTTTAAACATCTATTCGGAGGCAAAGGATATGGGACTACCTATACTCACCCTGTCACTTGATGCCGAGAAGGCCTTTGACAGGGTGAGATGGGCCTACCTATTTCAGACACTTTCAGCGTTTGGTGCACCAGAACCATTCATCACTGCGGTCAAAGCACTGTACTCAGCCCCGACTGCAGTTGTTAGGGGAGTGGGATTCTGCTCCCCTAAAATTACAATTAGCAATGGAACCAGACAAGGGTGCCCTCTCTCTCCGTTACTGTTCGTACTAGCTATCGAACCTTTAGCAATTGCGATTAGAGAATCCACACTAATCCATGGAGTACAGATGCACGATACCCCCCAAAAGCTCGCACTCTTTGCAGACGATCTTACGGTCTTTCTCTCTGACCCGGTAGATTCTCTCCCTCCACTGATGGCCCTCTTCAGGCAATTTGGAGATATCTCCTACTATAAATTGAACGTGACCAAAACGGAGGCCTACTCCATTAATATTCCTCAGAATGAGAGAGACGAGATCCAACGTCTCTATTCCTTCAAGTGGTCCTACAAGGGGATCCGCCACTTGGGGGTCTTCCTCTCACATACAAAGACGGTGGTGATCAAGGAGAACTTTGAAACACTACTAACGATGGTCACCTCAGAAATTCATTCTAAGAGATACTGCGATATATCCTGGATGGGCAGGGTAGCAGCTCTTAAAATGATGATCTTGCCAAAACTCACATACCTGTTCCGGTGTATCCCGATACCAGTTCCGGGGGCGCTACTGAGAAGGTTTCAATCCCTCTTCAACACATACACCTGGCATGACAAAAGACCCCGAGTGGCAGCGCATATCTTGCAACAGCCAATTGAGAAAGGAGGTCTTGGCCTTCCCAGTGTAAAAACATACTATGAGGCAGCAATGCTAACTCATGCCACGGCGTGGGCCAAGGCCCTCCCGCCAACGAGATGGAGGGAACTGGAGCAAGCTTCGCTTCCCGCATACATCCATCTTGAGGATCTTCTTTGGTTACCTCAACATTGGCAAACCAAAATCCACGTCGCGAACAATATCGTGAAGGGATGCCGAGATGCTTGGACTAAACTGAGACACAATAAATTGGTGGCTCCGCATCCCTCACCAATACACCCGATAAGAGGCCTCTTGATAGGACTACTCGACTCAAATCTCAACTCGTGGGATACTACGGGAATAAACTCTGTGAGAGACTTTTACAGAAACGGACAGATACGACCACATAGAGACATGATGGACCTTCCCACGCTGACCCCTAGACACCAATTTGACTTATTGAGACTCCGTACTCTAATGAAATCCTGGGGTTTTTTAGATGACACGTTGAGGGACCTGACCATTTGGGAGACGCGGTGGACAACAAATACCCAACTACACAAACCTCTCTCGGTACATTACCACTGCCTTCTGGCAGAAGGGGCTACCCCAAAAACAGTCCATATGAAGGCATGGGAGGAAGAACTACAAGTTACATTCCCGGCAGAAACCTGGGACAAGGCCATTAGACTAACAAAGAGGGCGACCCATTGTATCACTCTCTACGAACTATATTTTAAGGTATTAACCAGATGGCACCTAGTACCCACAAAACTAGGGAGACTTTTCCCAGAACATTCGCAGCTGTGCTGGAGGGAGTGCGGAGGGTTGGGCTCCCCCATCCATGTTTGGTGGACCTGCCCCAAGCTAACGACCTACTGGCAGAAAGTAGGTAGACTATGTGCAGAATTGAAACTAACCCAAGCCCTGAACCCAGCCCTAGCTATCTTGCACTTAGACATAGATAAGCTTCCTAAAACCAAGCAAAATCTCTTGATCTATGTTCTTGTTTCGGCTAAACTGCTTATAGCCAGAAATTGGAAAAAGAGTCAGCCCCCCAGGCTACAAAGTGTAATTGAGAACATGAACTACCTTAAAAACATGGAAAATTATGTTGCTAGAGAGAGAAGGCAACTGAGCAATTTCTGCGCAATCTGGGAACCTTGGGAATCTATGCTGGCCCGACCGACCCCTAATACTGGAACCTAGACACTAGAGAGAGTACAGTGAATTCGGAAACCCCCCCTTCAGATGCCCTCGCCTATAATCTTTATACCTACTACCTGCCCCCTCCCCTGTCTAGGAGCTGTTACGGTAGCCCAAAGCTCTACCTACCAGTTTACAAGCGGAGAGGGGTCGAGGAACTCCTTACTCTGCTTGGAACCTGAACTATGATACACTGAGTAATACCATGCTAATTCTTTACTTCTTTTGACTGACCTGTTTCTTTCAGGAATACACCTTTGTAGACTGATGATATACCTCTGCATTTCCTTTAAATGTTCATTATATATACATAAGGTGACCTCTGTAAAAACGAGGATTCCCACACAAGGAGACACTTCTAATCTCAATCACTGATAGTATGATTAGAACCCTATGCATAAGAATACTCCTTTCATGCTTCGCTCAATACGAACTCTGTTTATCTTCATGTTTATGTAAAGCTGTATGTACAAAAAAAAAGATATATCCTCAATAAAAACTTTATTTAAAAAAAAAAAAAAAAGAATATTTAGTTATGCCTTTTGGGTTATGCAAAATCAATTTGTTATTATCTATCTTGATGATATTTTGATTTATTCCCGGAATTTACAGGACCACGTTCATCATGTTACATTAGTACTCCAGAGATTACGTGAAAATTCTCTCTTTGCCAAGCTTGAAAAGTGCTCTTTTCATCAAGAATCTATTCATTTCCTGGGTTACATTATTTCCCCGTCTGGATTCAAGATGGATTCTGAGAAACTGTCTGCAATTATAGACTGGCCTAGACCTACTTCCTTAAAATCTCTTCAAAGGTTCCTGGGGTTTGCCAATTACTATCGTAAGTTCATAAAAGATTTTGCTAACATCTCGGCACCCCTTACTGCTCTTACTAAGAAGGGTCAGGATTGCAAACATTGGTCTGATAAAGCCTTACAGGCATTTGAATCTCTGAAGTCTGCATTTACTTCTGCTCCCATTCTTTGTCATCCTGTTCCGAGTCTACAATTCATCCTTGAAGTGGATGCTTCTCTGATTGCTGCTGGGGCAGTACTATCTCAGCGAAATCCTGTTTCTAGCAAGATCCTTCCTGTGGGGTTTTTCTCCAAGAAGTTCAATACTTCTGAACTGAATTATGATGTCGGTAATAAGGAATTGTTAGCTATTAAAATGGCTTTGGAAGAATGGAGACATCTGCTTGAAGGCACGGTTCAACCATTTCTTATTCTCACGGATCATAAAAATCTTCTGTATCTTCATACTACCAAACGCCTCAACTCACGTCAAGCCCGATGGCCTTTGTTCTTCTCCAGATTTAATTTTGTCCTCTCTTATATTCCTGGTTCTAAGAATACGAAAGCAGATGCTTTATCTAGACAATTTCTAGCTTCTGATTCTACAATTTTGGATTCTGAACCCATTCTCCGCACTGCTAAAGTTCTAGCTCAGTTGTCTACATTTCCTTTCCAAGCATTACAGTTTGTTCAAGCTTCCGTTCCTTCATCCTTTAACATACCTCCTGGAATCTTATTTGTACCTACTGAATTCCGTCTAAAACTTCTTCGTTGGGCTCACGATAATGTTCTATCTGGACATCCAGGAGTGCGTAATACTTTGTGGAAACTCAAACAACATGTCTGGTGGCCTTCCATGGGCAAAGATGTCAAGGATTATGTTGCAGCTTGTCATTCTTGTACCTCTAATAAACAGTCTTCATCTTTACCTCTTGGACTCTTACAACCTCTACCTGTTCCGTATTATCCCTGGTCTCATGTTTCCATGGACTTTATTACAGATCTTCCCAATTCTGCCGGTAACAAGACCATATGGGTTGTGGTAGACAGGTTTTCCAAAGCAGCTCATTTTGTTCCATTACCTGGATTACCATCGGCCCAGAAACTTGCTGAATTGTTTATTCTTCATATCACCAGATTACATGGTTTTCCTTTGGACATTGTTTCTGATCGTGGAGTTCAATTTGTCTCAAGATTTTGGAAATCTCTGTGCAAACAGTTTGGAGTTACCATATCTCTTTCTACTACTCATCATCCTCAGTCCAACGGTCAAACTGAGCGGGTAAATCAATCTCTTGAATCCTATCTCAGGCACTATGTTAATCATCAGCACTCCAATTGGTCTCAACTTCTTTCTTTAGCTGAACTTGCTTACAATTCCCGTTTCAATCCTTCTTTACAGACTTCCCCTTTTAAGGCAGCCTATGGATTTGCGCCTAGAACTTTTCCTATGTCTTCGGGAGGTTCTGGAGTTCCTGGAGCAGATCGTACAGTGAGAAATCTTTGTAAACACTGGAAGAAGGTTTGGGAAATTCTTCTTCTCACTTCTCAAAAGTATAAAAGATTTGCTGATCGCAGACGCCGGAAGGCACCTTCTTTTCGGACTGGAGACAAGGTTTGGATTTCCACCCGATTCATTCGACTCAAACAACCTTGTGCTAAATTGGGTCCCAAATACATTGGACCATTCAGGATTGTTTCCAAGGTTTGTTCTACTGCCTACAGGGTAGCTTTACCAGACAACTTGAAGATTCACCCTGTCTTTCACGTATCTCTTCTTAAACCGGCAGTCTCTAACCAGTTTTCCACCAAATGTAAAGTTCCCTCTCCATTCCTTGTGGATGGTACTTCAGAATTTGAGATCAGTCATATTCTTGATTCCAGATTACGGGGTACCCGTCTATATTATTTGGTCCACTGGAAGGGATATCCCATCACTGAACGTTCTTGGGAACCTGCTTCTAATGTTCGTGCTTCTGCTTTGATCAAACAGTTTCTCGCTCAGAATCCCTCTAAACCTGTTTGTATTCCCCGGAGGGGTCCTTGAGGAGGGGGCACTGTCGCGATCGCTCAGCTGCTGATCGCTTCCTTCTGTACAGCGCGGTAGCACTTCCTTGGTTGCTTAGCAACCTTGTTCTCCTCGGCCCCTTCTGCTGACGTCAGAGGGCCTTCTTATTCCGGCGTCTCCTCACCTCGGGGCCTGTTTGTTCTGTTCCTGCTTGTAAGTAACTTTTGGATTACTTATTTTGAATCGGAATTGCTGGCTTGTTTGATTCCTAATCCCTTCCTGCCTGTTTCCTGTTATCTGGACTATTGCAGGTTTTGAACATTTCAACTGTTAACCCCAAACTGCCTGATAACACGCTGCTAGAACTTGGCTTGTTTAACTATTCTACTGTTTAACCCTATACTATCTGATTACACACTGCTGGGACTTTGCTTGCTAGACCATTCTACTGTTTAACCCCAAACTGCCTGATTACACGTTGCTGGACTTTGCTTGTTTGACCATTCTACTGTTTAACCCCAAACTGCCTGATTACACGTTGCTGGACTTTGCTTGTTTGATCATTCTACTGTTTAACCCCAAACTGCCTGATTACACGCTGCTGGAACTTTGCTTGCTAGACCATTCTATTGTTTAACCCCAAACTGCCTGATTACACCTTGCTGGACTTTGCTTGTTTGACCATTCTACTGTTTAACCCCAAACTGCCTGATTACACGCTGCTGGAACTTTGCTTGCTAGACCATTCTACAGTTTAACCCCAAACTGCTTGATTACACGCTGCTGGAACTTTGCTTGTTTGACAAACCCTTCTGGTTAACCCCTGCCTGCCTGCCTGATTCCATGTTGCCGGTTATTGCTTGATGGATTACTCTTTTGGTTAACCCTTATCTACCCGAAGTTCTTCTCCTGACCCTGCTGTATCATCTTCCAGTTTATTTCTGTGAGTACACTATTGCAGCTGTCGCAGGGTTAGGTCCGGGGATATACTCACAGTGCTAGAGTGTTATTCTAACTTCATTTTAGCATTTGGGTCTAACTCTGGACTTAACCTATCCTGACATAAGCATACACATATTAACACATATATATATAGATATAAATATAGGAGGTAGGTTAAGTTCACTCACACTAACTGTATTCAAATGCCAGGCTGCTAAGAGGCAGGTAGATAGTAGATGTGGAACAAAGCACTTACTGGTCTTCAAATATATTCAAACTTGAGTTTTATTTACAGTGATGTTTTGGGGTGTTCACCCCTTCATCAGACCAACAATAGTGAATAAAGTGACAAATAATATAATGGCATTAGCCCCCTCCCACTACCAGGAAAACAGCCAAGGGGTTACCCTTGCAATATAACCCCCAATAATAAAACACCTGTTACAAAACACATACAAAATAAGTACAGTATAGGTGAATCAATATACCCTATGTGTATCATACAATAAAATATATACAATATATACATAACGCATTCTTAGTGCTGAGTGAAATATGCAACAATCTGTCTTAGATATGGATACAAACAAATCAGTTTTGTGTATCAAAATATTACTAGTATTGCACATTAGGCAAAAGACTGTTAGCACTGAAAGTCCTATATGTAATTAAATTATGCTAATACATAATGTAGAGTGGCTAACAAGTACTGAGAGACTAGCAAGGCTAATGAAGCAAATCACTTAATAAGATAATTGCAGTGTATCCGCCCCCAATGACGTCATCATGATGTCATTGCCACGTCCCTAATTTGATTGTGGCTATTAAACTTATTACAATAAACTTAAAGTGTTACAAGCGTTGGTAAACTACTGAAACACTTCAGTACAGGTAGAAATATCAAATATGGCATAGGAAATATACCTTAGTGATACATCCCATCTAACTAAGCAAATGTCACTAAACAAGGGACAGGATCAGGGGTAGAACTGGTCAGCACTGTCACTAAGCATATTATTACATGCACAAGATAACATATATCGCCTTTCCTCAGTAGCACTATTTTGGGAAACTAGATTGCAGATGAACTATGTTAGCAACATGTGTGAAAACAAGGGAAGGGCCATGGGTAGTGCTGTATCACATAAATCAACTTATCTATACCTATAAAAATATAAAAGTATAGATATCCCTCCTAACCACAATACACAATGTCACATAGCTCAAGATACACATCAAAAGTACCTACAAGAAACCATGTAAAACATTGAAAAACATACTGTCATAGGAAGCAATGCCAGTCCTCTCCTGCATTCAAACCTTAAGGATGTATCATGTCCAATTTAAAGATCCATCGTGCTTCCAATTGCATCAACCGTTTATTCCTATCGCCCCCTCTAGGTAGGGTAGGTACATGATCAATGAGCTGGAATCTTTAATCTTTCACAGTTTGTCCTTGCTCCAGAAAGTGCCTTGCCACCAGATGTGTAACCACACAGCAAGAACTAATGTTTACAGAGAAACCACAGGATGACACACAGAGGGTCAATTTCGTTACCACATATTGCCCACAATTAAGGAACATGGGGGCAGCACTGAAACACCATTGGCATGTAATTAAGAGCAATGGATCCCTCCGTATGAGAGATACGGACCCCCAAGAGTGACATGTAAACGTGTTAGGAGTCTACATGATATGCTGGTACTAGCAGACCCCCAATACTGCTGCAAAAAGGACTCATGGTTACAGACCACTAGGAAGGGATCATATAGATGCCCGAGATGTGTAACTTGCCACTCTATGATTCAGGGTTGGACACGATACATCCTAAAGGTTTGAATGCAGGAGTGGACTGGCATTGCTTCCTATGACAGTATATTGGTCGGGCTCACTGAAGGTGTTACGTGGCCCAACATATTCTGTTTAATATAACTGAGTGAGGCATGTTTAATTTCCTCTAGGCTTGCTAAGTCTGTGTGCATTGTGGTTGGGAGGCATATTTATACTTTTATATTTTTATAGGTATAGATAAGTTGATTTATGAGATGCAGTACTACCCATGGCCCTTCCCTTGTTTGCACATATGTCACTAACATAGTTCAGTACATCTGCTATCTAGTTTCCCCAAATAGTGCTACTGAGGATTTTCAATATATGTTATCTTGTGCCTGTAATAATATGCTTAGTGACAGTGCTGACCAGTTCTACCCCTGATCCTGTCCCTTGTTTAGTGACATTTGCGTAGTTAGATGGGATGCATCACTAAGGTATATTTCCTATGCCATATTTGATATTTGAAGTGTTTCAGTAGTTTACCAATGCTTGTAACACTTTAAGTTGATTGCATTAAGTTTAATAGCCACGATCACATTAGGGGCATGGCAATGACGTCATGATGACGTCATTGGGGGCGGATACTCTCCCTCTATTTACCTGACAGGCTCCATAGCCCCTGTAACAGAGCCAGTGATTTTTTTGGGCTACCCAGTGTAAAAACACTGCAATTGTTCTTATTAAGTGATTTGCTACATTAGCCTTGCTAGTCTCTCAGTACTTGTTAGCCACTCTACATTAGGCATTAGGATGATTTAATTACATATAGGATTTTCAGCGCTAACAGTGTTTTTGTTCGATAAAACAAAAAGAGGGTGCCTCATAGTGTGGTATGTCCCATATGGGTCAAAAGGTATGGATTGTGAATAGGCTTACCAGATAAGGTTGCACTGTATTGTGACCGGTGCCAGCAAGCAGGCTAGCACTTTGCAGTGGCTAGTACACTGATCGGGGTATCCCTGGCGTGATTCTTGACTGGAATCCAAAACTAAACGGGTTCCGATGAAACTGCAAACAACTGAAGGACAACTTCCGATGTTTTTAAAAGGTAAAAGAATGCTTTATTCTTTACAGCAATGCATTTCTCAACCAAAACAAACTGGTTGTTTCTTCAGGCAAAAAAATTAATAAAAAGCATCTCAATTAGTAACATTATATACACTTGTAACAAGTAAAAACAGAAGTTGACACATAAAAGAAGAACCAATGCTAATGGTAGTGCGAAAGACAAGGAATACTCTTGTTTGGGTTGTAGCGCAGGTGTAAAATGTTAAATACGGATTACTAAAGATGATGTATACCTTCTAAAAAAACCTCTTATAAAAATAATAAAAAACTAATTCACACATTAGCAAAATAGCACCAATGGTCAATCTTTTCCTCTCTGTTTGAACTCATCTCTCAAAGTTAAATATCTATATTGCGATTTAACCAAAATATACAAATTGCGTTTAAACTTTTGTTTTAGGAGTGTGTATATGTGTGCATACAAGCGAGGAGCAACGTTGCGTGTCAAAATGTGACAAAGAAAAACGGATATTGTGTTTTTAAAAATATGCATATGTACACATGAAAATCGCATCATTTCATCTTTAGCGATGATACCATAAATAAATCCAAAGACTAAAAATGAATAAGCAAATGGGATGTGTATGATGTTTTGTTTTTAAAATTATGCATATGTATATATACACATAAAAGTAGCGACATTGCATCTCCAAGGATGATCCCATAAATACATCCAAAGACTAAAAATGAATAAGCAAATGGGATGTGTGTGATTGGTTCAAAGGGGCCAAAAGATATAGTGAATGTATGAATATGAACGTTATTATGCTGAATAGTTTAAATGGCAGTTACTATTGACTATAGTCGGATGTGACTTGTGTAGTTATCTGGGTGTGTCTAAAATTTTAATACAGTGTCAGTAATATCACAATTATCTGTAGTAAGATGTGAATAGTATATGTTCCCTAAGTGAATCTAAAAATTTTATGCCGTGTATGTGATGTTAATAAGGAGATCTACAATCGGCTCTGTTGTCAAAAAATATGACAAAGGCAGAAATGCTGGGATAATATTCTCTGTTCTGTGTGAAGATATCTTATGTGGTTCCTTCAGAGCTAACATATATACACACCTGCTGGTGTGTAGTATTCTTTTGTAAAACAAAATTATAGTTAGATGAAATATGTTAATAGTTAGGACATCTTGAATTCAGAAATAAATTGGACCTTGAAAAAGAAATGTGGTCTGTGATGCCGAAATTAGGGTGAAAGCTAATTGTATGAGCACATGGGCAAAAATGGTGTATGTATATAACCACCTTGTTGACCACCATAATGAAAAAATATATCCCTTGTCAAGCTGGAAAGTGCGGTTAATGGGAGCTAGTTGTGTAATATCGCAAAATGAATGGAGTGATGTGTCAGTGATGATGTTGGATTGTGTAGTAGGTTTGAGAATCATGTGTGAGAATTGGACATAAAGAAAGTGAATCTGTAATGTGTGATATTTAATGGATTTAAAATGTATGACGTATGTCCGTAGAGTGTAAATAACTCTTGTAGTACAGACATTCACTGTGTGAAAAGTGTGTGATAAAATTTAAATATATGATTGGAAAAACTAGATGATAGTGAACATGGTGTACTGAAAAGTGTCATAGTGTTGTGGGGGTGAATGTATTAGAATCTAATAAAAAATGTATGTATATATCCCATGTGAGGGATATAAATAAGTTAAATGCTGCTAGATATAAGTTGGCATTGAGACCAGCTGGATAAAAGGTCTTCAATTTGTATATCCAGTAGGTTTTTCGTTGTCTTAATTTGGTTAACCTATTGTAATCAGATGATTTAGGAATATAATCAATAGGATGATATCTGTATATATAGGGGTTATTATTGTGTTTGTGTAAACAGTGATTGGAAATGCTATGTTTAATTTAGTCTTTTTTACAATTTTTGCAATTTCTATGGTGTTCACCCCACCTAATCCTAATTTTTCTGGAAGTGCGGCCTATATACTGTAGGCTGCATAAACATTCTATTAAATAAATCACAAAGTGGGATTCACAATTAAAAAACCCTGAAATATTGAAAGATTCCCCACTAACTGTTGATTTGAAAAATTTTAAACTTGATTTAATGAATTTACATGAACCACATCTGGTTTCATGTATTATTCACATCTTACTACAGATAATTGTGATTACTGACACTGTATTAAAATTTTAGACACACCCAGATAACTACACAAGTCACATCCGACTATAGTCAATAGTAACTGACGTTTAAACTATTCAGCATAATAACATTCATATTCATATATTTACTATGTCTCTTGGTCCCTTTGAACCAATCACACACATCCCATTTGCTTATTTATTTTTAGTGTTTGGATTTATTTATGGGATCATCCTTGGAGATGCAATGTCGCTACTTCCATATATACTTATGCATAATTTTAAAAACAAAATATCACACACATCCCATTTGCTTATTTATTGTTAGTCTTTGGATTTTTTTATGGCATCATCCTTGAAGATGCAATGTTGCGATTTTTATGTCTACATATACTTATGCATATTTTTAAAAACACAATATCCTTTTTGTCTTTGTCACACTTTGACACTCAACATTGCTCCTCGCTTGTATGCACACATATACACACTCCAAAAACAAAAGATTAAACACAATTTGTATCTTTTGGTTAAATCGCAATATAGATATTTAACTTTGAGAGATGAGTTCAAACAGAAAGGAAATGATTGACCATTGGTGCTCTTTTGCTAATGTGTGAATTAGTTTTTTATTATTTTTATAAGAGGTTTTTTTAGAAGGTATACATCATCTTTAGTAATCCGTATTTAACATTTTACACCTGTGCTACAACCCAAACAAGAGTATTCCTTGTCTTTCGCACTACCATTACCATTGGTTCTTCTTTTATGTGACAACTTCCGTTTTTACTTGTTACAAATGTATATAATGTTACTAATTGAGATGCTTTCTATTCCTTTTTTTTTGCATAAAGAAACAACCAGTTTGTTTTGTTGAGAAACGCATTGCTGTAAAGAATAAAGCGTTCTTTAACCTTTTTAACACATCGGAAGTTGTCCTTTTGTTTTTATCCATCCATTTACCTCACCAGTGGGCACAAAGAGTGTTTGCAGTTTCATCGGAACCTGTTTAGTTTTGGATTCCAGTCGAGAATCACGCCAGGGATACCCTGATCAGTGTACTAGTCACTGCAAAGTGCTAGCCTGCTTGCTGGCACCGGTCATAGCACGGTGCAACCTTATCTGGTAAGCCTATTCAAAATCCATACCTTTTGACCTATATGGGACATACCACACTATGAGGTGCCCTCTTTTTGTTTTATCATTTGTGTAGATTGCCCTTCACACCGGGTTCAAGCAGAGCTGCCTTGTTTTACACTCACAGCATTGAACATCGCTACAGATTTATACTGTTGGATATTCTATCTCTTTATTCGGGAAAAGTCCTCTGGTAACAGTTTTTTTGTCCAAATACAAATTTAGCGCTCCACTCTAAGTTCCCCTCCTGGGTTCTTAAACCAGTGTTGTCTTTTGCCTAATGTGCAATACTAGTAATATTTTGATACACAGAACTGCTTTGTTTCTATCCATATCTAAGACAGATTGTTGCATATTTCACTCAGCACTAAGAATGGGTTATGTATATATTGTATATATTTTTTTGTATGATACACATAGGGTATATTGATTCACCTATACTGTACTTATTTGGTATGTGTTTTTTTAACAGGTGTTTTATTATTGGGGTGTATGTTGCCATGGTAACCCCTTGGCGGTTTTTCTGATAGTGGGAGGGGCCTAATGCCTTTCTATTGTTTGTCACTTTATTCACTATTGTTTGTCTGATAAAGGGGTGAACACCCGAAACGTCACTGCAAATAAAATTCAAGTTTGAATATATTTCAAGACCAGTGAGTGCTTTGTTCCACATCTACTATATATATTAATATATCATTAGAAACTAAAAGTTTGTAACAAAAATTTGAGGACATCGTTTCCCTTAATATTCGTTTCCTGCACTATTCATTTTTTATTTTGTTTAAAACTAAACCAAATCAAATTTTCGTTAAACATTTACATTTGTTTTCATTAAAACAAATGTAAATGTTCTGAAGCTACAGGTGATAAGTTCACCTGTTGCTACATTCTTACTTTTAAAATGTAAAATACTTATCTTAACGCTCTTTGGAGAAAGCGCTAACCCAATCCTCTTCTTGCCAGAGAGGGGGTTTAGTGGGTTCAGCTCCTAGGACCTGCACTAAATTTAGTTGAAGTCCTGGGTGCAGAACACTACAAGCCTCCTGTTAGCGTAGTCGAGTCCTGTCAAGAAGAGGTTCAGATTAGCAGGCCTCCAGTGCGCGCTAAGTATTTTACCCTTAATAAGTATTTTAAAGGAAACTAATAAATACTGAAGAATTTCATCAGTATTTTTTAATTTTCTTTAAATTTTGTTGGTGTATTTATTTGGATATTCGTTTTTTGTTTATGAAAACGAATATCCGGTTTTGTTACGAATGTACATTTGCCCCAAAAATGAATGCACATCTCTACAGTGAATACAAGTAAATCCCAGATCAGAAATGTTACTTCTTTAGATACCAGTAACACACAAACAGTCATCAGGCCAGCAATGTAAAGCCACACATTTCCAACAACCTTGGAGTACAGAGAGCAATGATTTAGTCCGTTTGTGCTAGACATCAATTACTGTATATACTGTACTTATATTTTATCTCTTGTGTTGTGCATGTGCCTGCAGAAACCTCTTCTCTTTATGTATTTTTATATACACATATAAATACATATGTACACACACACACACACATATATATATGTATATATTGTGTGTGTATATATATATATATATATATATATACAGTTATATATATTCATATATATATATATATATATATATACAGGTGGCCCTCGGTTTACAACGGTTCAATTTACACCGTTTCAGAATAACAACCTTTTTTTTTCAGTCATGTGACTGTTATTGAAAAGCATTGAGAAGCAGTGCATTGATTAAAATAGCCAGTAGGTGGAGCTGTCCGCTTGTGTTGCAGCAAAGATATGCAAGCCAAGCAAGCTAAAATTAATCAGTATAACTAGACCTGAGCTATTGAGCAGCTTGCAAAGGAACAAGATCTTCCTGTCTATAAATAAGTCCAGTTTGGAATGCATAGAAAAAATTGTTTGCAGAAAAATGCAAGTAAAGTCTGTGTTATGTGATTATTTTATTAGGTTTATAATGATGTTTAGCATTTAAAGTCTTCATTTCAAAGCTTTAAAAATAATGTATTAGGTGTTACTTATGACAATTTTGAGAGGGGCCTGGAACCTAACTCCCTCACTTCCCATTGACTTACATTATAAACTGGGTTTCAATTTACAACGGTTTCAATTTACAACCATTCCTTCTGGAACCTAACCCCGGCGTAAACTGAGGGCTACCTGTATATATATATATATATATATATATATATATATATATATATATATATATATATATATATATATATATATATATATATATATATATATATATATATATATATATATATTTGTTTTGGTGCGCTTTGCAGTTAAGTGAATGAAAATCAAAAATCATGTTTTTGCAATAGTCATATTTAATACATTGTTTCACTTTCCACTGTTCTGCACATAGCAGAATATGTTCTAAGTGTTTTTAAATAGATATTCATATATATACTGTATATATTACAGATGCTGTAACCAACGTTTAGTGATATAACTAGATGTACCATACTCTGATTTAGTCAGCTAACCGAATAATTTTTAAACATCAGTCACTGCTCAGTAGATAATTGGCTGATGCCACTATTGTGACCAGCAAGTGAGCTCTAATAATTTACCTGTAAAATCACGTTTGTACCAATAACAGTACACACAATCACAGTGTACCATCCATATGGCTACAAGAATGAATCAAATATTTTGTGTAACAATGATTACTCATTGAAGGAATGCAGTTACTATGTTGCATGATCATGATAGATTCATTTTGTTAAATATATAAGCAATTGATACTCCTATTATATTGAATCACCATAAAACATATGTACACGTCATAATAATTTCCCATCACTATTGATATATCTGACAAGTTGTCAGCCATTTATTAAATTGATATAAAGATATACCTTTATATAGTGTGTGAAATAATAAATGTACCACATATGTGACCAAACATCAGATAAATATTTGTACTCTATAGTGGATATATAGTTTAGACTATATTGCTGCACTGTTTTTAAATTTACTGTAACCCATTTTTTTTTTTAAATATTTTTATTGAGGCAATACAAGAAGTCAGAGTTACAATCACAGAGTAAAGGACAATATCTCATGTAGTAATACATAACAATAATTCCTTACTTCAAACAAGTATACACTGAACAGTGATGGGAACATGATATTGACCTTAGTGGTGCCTCATTGTTTTGTTAAATAATTGAACATTCAAACGTCAACAATGCAAAGTAGATCCACTCACGGGATCTGGTATCTGGTACTCATCAGAAGACAGAGTTCTCGGTTTCAGGAATTCGCATTAAGAGTCATATAAAATAGAAACCAAATGTTGTACAAGGTGTAAGCGTCCAAGATATACAGGATGGAAATTCTTAAACTATAAAGCGTAAGACATCTAATGGGCATATCGTGGTAATGGGGGGTAGAAAACCCGAAGAACTTCTGTAGGGGGGTGGGGCACGAGGAAGGGAAAGAAAGAGAAAAAAAAAAAAGAAAAAAAGGGGTAAGGAGAGGTTCCAGCAGGCTTGGAGGAGTGGTCGGGCCACCATCAATCCAGTTCAGTCTAAGGGACTACGCATCGACCTGAACTACTGATACTTCTAGTCCTTCTATACTCCTCCCATACAAACCAAATAGAGCAATAGAAATCATAGCGACCCTCAACCCTCAGCGCATATTCTTCCATTTTTTGGATGTAATCTAGAGACTCTAGGACTGGGGTCAGCGTGACAGGGGTATGTTTTTCCCACTACCTGGCTATAACAAGTTTTGCCGTCAGGAGAATAATAACACCTAGTAGTCGGGATGGTTTTGGGAGGTCCTGCAGTCCAAGGTGTAAGAGCGCCATATCTCTAGTGAGATTTTCAGTCAGACCCAACCTCTGGAGTAGTTCCGCCACCTGGGTCCAAAAGTGTCCTAGTCTGGGGCATTCCCACCAAATGTGTAGGTGTGTACCACGCTGTGCGCAGCCCCTCCAGCAGTCCGCCGACCAGGAGGGGTATATTCTATGCAACCTGGTCAGGACCCAATGCCACCTAAGTAGGATTTTAAGATATAATTAAAACAATTTAGAACATTGAACCGCTGCATTGACATCCTGGAGAGCACGCTGCCAATTCCCATCTGGAGCCACCACCCCTAAGTCCCTCTCCCAATCCTCCGTAGACTGAGTTTTTGTGAAGCGAGGGGAGTCAAGGAGAGCTCTGTAGTGGAATGACAGGGAACCATGCAAAGATCTGCCCACCAACCATCTCCTCTCCCACTTGGTGAGGATTCACATGTTCGATTTCTGAAATCCCCAAGACAGAAGGAGTGAAACCAGACAAAGGTATTCAAACTGTTACTCTCTAGGGAAATTGCGGGATAGCTAATACGTCTCCTCTATACAGATCCGACAGTAGTCTGATCTCTAAGGCCTCCCATTTCTTGGGGTGGGAGCCAGGGAGGCAATATAGTAAATCCTTAATGGAGTGTATTGGGGAGGGGTGCGGAGTGACCGAGTCAAGAGACCTCAGCTCCCTCCATAGTCTCAGGCAGGCCTTAATTATGCGACTGTGGATTCCGCTCAGAACTTCTGCATGGTCCGGGATCCAGATAAGATCAGCCAAGTCTACTCCAGCGGGTAACGATCCCTGCTCTATTTGGAACCAACAAGAGGAGCAATCCCTCACCCCCCAAGCAGCTATATGTGAGAGCATAGCAGCTTTGTAATATAATGAAACATTTGGCACAGATATGCCCCCGCATCTTTTTGGTTTTTGTAATTGGGTCAATGGAAGCCTCACATGACGTCCTTTCCATACGTACTTCGTAAAGACAGACTGAAAGTGGTTGAGGAGATATGCCGGGACTGGAACCAGGAGGCACCTAAAGAAGTAAATCAGTTTTGGGAGCAGAAGCATCTTCACAGCCACGACCCTACCCGTCCATGAAACCTCTGAGACCTTCCAGCCAGTAACCGTCTGCTGAAAATCCCTGAGAAGGTACCCATAACTTGCGGCCGCAATTCGTTTGAGGTCATGAGAGAGCATCACACCTAAGTGCCTTAGTCCTTCAGTGGACTATTTGAACGGGTAAGATCCTCTCAAGGTCTTCAATATGGCTTCGGATAGGCCTATAGCGTAGGCTTCTGTCTTAGTATAATTAAGTTTATAATATGTTAAGTTAGCAAACTCAGCCAATATTTTAAATAGTTCAGGAAGCGATTCTTCCGGCTCAGCTAGGAATATCGTCAAGTCATACGCAAACAGCGCTAGGACTTGCGGGATATCGTAGAGCACTAGGGACTGGACAGAGGGGGTCGCCCGAAGCCTGGTCACCAGAGGTTCCATCATCAGGGCAAAAAGAAGTGGCGACAGAAGACACCCCTGTCTCGTGCAATTCTTAATCTTAAAAGCCCTAGATACAAACCCTAACCCTCTCACTCTAGCAGATGGGCCCGAGTAAAGAGCCATTACCGCCATGATAAAAGCGGAAGGAAACCCGAAAGAACGCAAGACTTCAACCATGTACTCCCATCGGACCCTGTCGAATGCTTTTTCAGCATCTAACGACAGGGTAACCAGTGGGATTTCGAGTGCAGCCGTCTCAAAGAAAATGTTCAGTAGACGTCTAGTGTTGTCTGAGCCCTGGTGCCCCAGGGTGAATCCCACCTGATCTGGGTGGATCAAGACCGGAAGGGTTTTATTTAGCCTCGAGGCCAGAATTTTTGCGTACAATTTTATATCGCTATTTATTAGAGATATTGGGCGGTAACTTTCACAGAACTCAGGGTTCTTCCCGGGTTTGGGTATAGTTATAATCGATGCCTCTTGGGGGAATTTACCAGTGACCATGGCCTCACCAAACACACGGGTGAGGATGGGGCACAATTGAGCCACAAATTTTTTATAGAACATGGCATCAAACCCGTCTGGCCCTGAAGATTTTTGTGCCTTAAGGCTCTTAACCGTCATCTCAATCTCCTCCACCGAGATTGAGGCAGCGAGAAGGTCCATCAGGTCCTCAGGAACCCGCGGTAGTTGGAGTTTGTTAAGGAACTCAGGAATAGCGGATGCCGGCGCAAAGTGTGAACAGGGGTCTTCAGATATCTGATATAAACCGCTGTAATAGTCAGCAAAAACATCTCCTATGTCACTAGGGGAGTAACATTTTCTATTATCTCTTGTGATAAAAGCTATCTTGCTCAGCAAAGTTCTCTGTTGAAGTTTGTGGGCCAGAAGCCTATCCCCTCTGTCCCCTTTGTGGTAGTACCTCTGTTTCAGAAGATAGAGCCCTCTCTGAACCCTCTTGAGCTCACAAGCCTCAATCTGTTTTTTAAGAGCTTGGACTTTCCTTATCAGGGAGTCCGATCTAGCCCCTCTAAGCTGATTCCTGGAGATAGTGTATTCATGATAGAGTTGGGCCAAGCTAGCCCCTTTGAGCCTTCTGGTCTCCGAAGATTTCTGCATAAAGGGTCCGCAGAGATAGGCCTTGAGCATCACCCACAGAGTTAGTGCCAATATGGATCCCGTGTCATTTATACTGAGGAACCCCTCTATCTCCCCTATCCAGAAAGGGACCTGAGAGTCCGCGAGGAGATACTCCAGTAAGCACCAGGAGCGTCCACCCTCCCCTGAGGGGGAAAAAGTGATATCTACAACCACTGCATCATGATCCGACCATACACAAGGTATGATCCTAGCCACCACCACCGTCTGCAACGTCCACGAGTGGCAGAAGAAATAATCGAGTCTTGAAAAAGATTGGGAAGGGGGTGAGTAACAGGTGTAGTCGTCAACATCAGGGTGCAGGGCCCTCCAGGCGTCATGGTATGAATGCTGTGAAACAACATTTTTAAAGAGATGAGAGTAATGCTCTTCCCCCCGAGATGGAGGGTTCCTTCTCTGTGACTTTCTGTCCCTGCTCGGGTCCCACACCAGGTTGCAATCTCTGCCTATAATAACATGCCCTTGCTTAAGTCGGCTCACCTTACTCAATAGGTTACTAAGGAAATGAGTCTGGTTGACATTAGGGGTATGCAAAGCCACCAGAGTGACCAGAATGTTGTCCAGCCGACAGACGCATATTATATACCGGCCTGAAGGGTCAGATTCAAGATAGATAGGTTCGTTGGAGATATGCCTGCCAATTAAGACAGTAACTCCCCTGGCCTTTTTATGGAAGGTAGAGGAGAAGCGAACCGGGAAATCTCTGGGTTGAAACATGGTGGACTGAGACTCTGTCCAGTGGGTCTCCTGTATATATGCAACATCTAAACTTTGAGTTTTCAGGAACTTGAGAAGTAGGCTCCGTTTAGTAGGGGAACTAAGACCCCGAACGTTAAGTGTGCCGATTCTCATTGTAGGATGTAGAGGGAAGATAGAGAAAAAAAAAGGAGGGGGGAGGGAAGGGGACGCATCAAGATAGAGGGAGCTGGGGGAAAGGTACACACTGGAATTAAATAGGTTCTTCGGGCTGGGCAGAGGCTACTACACTCTGCCAAATAGAGAGTGCGGAGGATAGAATAGACAATCCCTAACTGCACCGAAAATAACAGCCCCCGGGGGGGAAGGAAGGATTGGAGGAGAAGACAACTCCAAGGCTCCCCTCCACCACCGGTGCATAGTGTACAAACTCTAAACTTCTCACATAAGGAGCTGCGGCCAGTTGAACTAAAGGGCTTATGGGAAGGAAAGGGCGAGAGGGAAAGGGGCAGTGGAGGAGGAGAAGAGCGGAAGAAGACAAAGGGTACTAGGGCAGGTGGGAGGGGAGTGAATAGACCTATACTATACTTTCGCACCCAGGGCAAGTAATGGAATTGGAAGATCCAAAGACTTCTAAGGGGCAGTGACAAGCATCAGATGACACATGTAGGTCCTAGTAAATAGGCAAATACAAACATTTATATAAACATCTGCAAGTAGTAATATGTAGCAGTAATGAACACCTAAAAATCAGTAGGTAAGAGGTGTACCCAAGGTGGGTAGGGAGTGAGAGTACCTAATGGGAAAGGAGAGAAAGGGAAGCAGACAGTGAGGGAGAAGGTAAGGGGAAGAGACCCAAAGATCAGGAGATCAGGAGGGGAGAGGAGGGGGGGAAGGAAGAGAAGAGGAGGGGAAAAAGGGAGAGGGAAATCAGAAGGAGTAATAGAGAAAGAAGGGAGGGAGAGAAGGCGTCTGAAGAAAGCATAGCCCAGATTAAAGACACTACCAGAACTGTGGTGCATGAAGAGAAATATGTGATATAACAAATCAAAGGCATAACAAAACATCTATACATTCTCAACACTTTACATTGCACATTAAACTATTTCTCCCTCGGCTCTCCCTGTCAGGAGAACTTCTCCCTAAGTATAGTCACAACCTGCCAGAGCATCAGGAGATAGCCATAAAGGAGCAAACATTTCTAAGACATTTCTCCTTCAATTGCACGAACACAGGGAGGGTAAGAGGTCTGGTCCAGAGACAAGGGTGAAGAGGAGAGAGGAGACAACGTGAGAGCGAGGTGAGGACACTAGTGAGGTAAATAGGGGAAGAAAGAAGGTGGAGCAGAGGAAATGATGCTAGTGAAGAAGCAAGAGGGAGAGAGGCGGAGAGAGGGCCGAGGGTAGAGAGAGGAGGGGAGAGGAAAAAGAAAGGAAGGAGCGAAGAAGAGCAAAGTAGGGCAAAGGGAAAGAGGCGGCAGGGATAGGGAGGGTGGGAGGGGAGGTAGATGGGAGAGGAACGGTGGGGAGGAGGAGGGTATTATAACTAAGGGAAAGGGGGGGAAGGGGTGAAGGGAGAGGGGGGGGGAGGGACTAGAGAAGAGGGAGTTAGAGGGAGGAATGAGGTGAGGAAAGAGAGGGAGGACAGTAGGGAAGATAGGAGAGATGGGAAGATAGAGGGTAAGAAATAATCATTAGTAACACCGCTATGTTAGAAAATAAATCTGTATTTTGGATAGGGCATTAAACAGAACTAACAGTATTCAATTGTACTTATAAGAACATTAAACGGTTAACATTAAGCAGGAGGCTCCTTCTTTTGTACGTTACCAGATCCCTGGCAGCATCAAGGCCCTGGAAACAGTCTCAGTCCTCATAGAGAGTTGGTCAATGAGAAGTAGACCACATCCTGACCTTCCGAAGGCATGTAAACAGAACTAACAGTATTCAAATTACTTGTAAAAACATTAAACAACACATAATAATCAAGAGGAACATTCTCTGGTATGTTACCAGGACTCTGGCACCGTCAAGGCACTAGAAACAGTCTCAGTCCTCATAGAGAGCTGGCCGATGAGAGGTAGCCTACATACTACCTTCAAAATGGATGAGTAGGTAATCAATAGTCCTCTGCAAATGATGGAGAAAATTGCGTCACCAAACTGGATCTTGTTGAACTGGATCTTGTCTGCCTGGGTTCCAGGCCTGAGCTCCTGCTCTCAGCAAGGGCCCCACTCTCTGTGGGCGGGGAGGGTCACCATCCACATTTCCAGTTGGTAAATTCCAAACTCTCAGCAGGTCCTGATCTGCCACGGAGTAAGGGCAGTGTGTTGAACGCCATTTTTAGTGATGATCAGCTTGGTAGGAAATCCCCATCTGTATCGAATTTGATGAGATCTCAGAACTCTGGTAGTTTCGTTAAAGCTTCTTCTTTGTTGGAGTGTGAATGAGGACAGATCTGGGTACAATGTAATGTCCTTGAATTGTTCTGGGAGTTGGGGTTGTCTCAAAAACTTTCAAAAGTCTATCTTTGAAGGAATAGTAATGCAGTCTGGCTATGGTGTCTCTGGGCTTATCCATAGGAAGGTTTTGCGGCCTAGCAGCCCTATGTATTCTATCAATTCTCGCATCATGTTCCCCTGAAGGACCCATCATAGCTCTGAATAATGCTTGGGCATATTTTTCTAATTCCTGAGGGCCCACAGACTCTGGGATTCCTCGAATTCTAATATTGTTCTGTCTGGAATGGTCCTCTAGATCTGCTAATTTCGCTTCCAGTGAGGACACCTGATCTGCAAGATTTTGAGTGTAACTAACCCAGTTCGTATGGTCCACTAGTAGGTCTTCCTGTTTGCGTTCTATAATATCTGTTCGCTCATTAACTGTGACAATGCCCTTCCTTAGGTCATCAAAAGACCTCTCTAGTTTGTCGAATCGTTTCGAGAAGGACTGGGTCTGTGGATCCATTAGCAATTTTATAGAGTCAATGGTGATCGCTTCGGTCTGCGTGCGGGAAGGTGGTGAGCTCCTCACACTAGCCCTTCCCTCTGATAGGGGAGGGGAGATAGATCTTTCATCATCCAAGATGTCCGGTATTGGGTCTCTGATAGGTTGGAAATGGTCCCGGACTGTATGTTTTGAAGGATGAGGTCCCTTCAACTTCCTTTTGGCTTGCTGTGACATTGTAGAGCAGGGACTTTAGCTGCAAATGGGTGGTACGTTAAAGATTTTTTTTAGAAAAGGGGTCTCAGATGGGAAAACCTGGCAGGTACAGCTGATTCACACCGGTGGGGAGGGGTGCCACAGGACCTAGCACTTCATGGCCATGTTAATTATGCAAATAATTAGGAAAAGTCTCTAGTTCAAGGTTGTTTCAGCAGTTGACTACAGAACAAACAGGCAGAGGGGTAGGGGTCAAATGGCTCTTGAAGGTAGTGATCCTTGTTAGGGCGTGTCTCTCCTCGGGGAAAATGCCACCACTGGGCTCAGCCGGGAAAGGGAAATAGGTTATGACCCGCTCTGGGATGCAGAGTGGGAAAGGAGGAGGAGAGACACTATGGAACTGCGCCTTCCTGCAGAGCTGATAAAAGTCTTGGCTTTCAGATTAGGTCAGGTCTGACTGGAGTGGTGTGAAGTATAGCTGCACATCCCCTGAACCCACAAGCTTTTTAATAGTCCAGGCTGTGCACTAAGCAAGGTAGGGAATGTAGATAATTGGAGACTTCAGGCCTAAGTAGCCAACAGTGTCCTTGAAATGTTAGATATGAGAACTCAAATAAGGACCTGCTGGCCAAGGGTTGCCTCACCGTAGGCAATCTGCTTCAAAAGTCTTATAAGTGCCCAGAGGTGTAATGACAGGAAGGTGTTAACTGGGGCACCTGCAGCTTATGAGGACAGTTAGCCTACAATTCTTTTTAAAGTCCGCTATACAATGGGCCCCCAAGCAGCAAGGCCAGACTGGCGCAGGCGGGCCTTAAGGGTTAATCACACTCTAGCTGGAGCTTGCCACGCTCCTATTTTCCAGGGGGAATAAGGATCTTATGTGCCTCACCTCTACAACAGTAAAGTGGCCACGTGGGAGCGTGTGTGCTCCGGAGCGGAGCCCCAGCCCTCCGGAGCTCAGTGACCTGTGAGCATTGCAGCGGAAACCTCCTGCCACCCCCAGATGGATGTACTCACTCAGTGGTCAGAGGCACTGTAAGGTCCCCCGCAACTGTGGCTGAGATGTCAGGCTGTTGACAAAGTAGCCGGTGTTCAAGCAGTCGCTTCCTCTATGTCGCCGCCTGATGACGTCATTGCTTAATGGCGCTCTTTCGCGCCTTTTCGCTGCCGGGCCCGCTTCTCACCCCAAGTCCTGCGGCTATGATCTTTTTAAGGTAGGAGTCTGGGGGAGTGTTTCGAGGGATCCGATGTCCACCGCTGCTCTGCGTAGAATGGGTCCAGCTCCTAGAGGCCGTCTCAAAGTTGCTAGCATTTCTGAGTCACAAGATATGTGCTGCGGTCTGAATAAGTCTTAGGAAGGGTCCCAACAAAGAGTAGCCAGTTAGTTATCCCCTTGCTGTGCAGTAGACAAACAAAAAAAAAAGAAAAAAAGAAAGAAATAGACTACTTTATGCCTTATTTACTATAAACTTTTCAGGAGCTCTGTGCAAACACATCTACTCAGTTCTCAAGCTAGCTCCGCCCCCCCTACTGTAACCCATTTTAAAGGTCATAATAAAGTTTGATTTTAAATTGTTCATATTCATACATGTGTGGACTCTCCAATTGAGGGAAGAGTGCTATAACAGTATCCTTGTCAACCTCTATGTTGAAAATGTAAATAAAGTTCTGTTTTAAAACTAAGCACCGCCACCAATACACTTATATAGATATAACTAATATAGTATTTGGACAGTGGTCCCTCTAATACAATAAAGTAGTGCCTCTTCTTTCCTTTTTTTCTAAAATGTATAAAATATGTATTTATGAATAAATAGAACATATTCTGCTATGGAATGTGAAATATTAATATTTTCATGTTGGGTACCGCACTTGAGAATATGCGATCAGAGTTGTGGACAAGAATGATAGTTTTTTTCCACTCTTTTTGCGATATTGACTTCTGAGAATAGGTTGTAACGTGCGCAATATTCTAGCTTCCGCTTTTTGCACGCATTGGATTAGTGTGTGAGGGAAAACATACTTCTAGCGGAGTTAACCCATGAGCAGGAGCAATAAAAACAGCTCAACTGGCCCTGAATAAAAATTCCTAAATTATTTTCCATTATTTAAATAAAATAAAGCCAGTATCATAAGCAAGAAAAGCACTTTATTAACAATAGTAAACAATTTACAAATTATAGGAACATGCAATCAGCAATAGGGAAATAATTGTGGTAATAAATTAGTGATTAGCAAACATATACTACATCATAATAAAGCAACAGGTGGGTGTTATAATGCTATTAGCAAACGTATTTCCTAATAAAGGAATAGACAACAATAACTATTGTTCTCATTTTACTTGGATTATGTGAAGCAAATTATATAGAAAACAATTGCAATCTTTTTATAAAAATACAAAACAAACCCATAATTGCAAAAAGTATCTGTGTGAGGCACTTTGGAGATAAGAAATTGTAGCTAGAAATGTACCGTTTGCTTATTGGAAATGCTTCTTTTGCAATATATATGATGCATTTAGAAGTGGATATAATTTCAATAAAAAATACTGAATCCTTTAATAATTTGTGCTGAAACGTGTGTGTTTGTGTGTGTATATCTAACATGGTTTCGAAACGTTATGCTTTTTAACTTTTTCTATATTAAATGTTATTTTTAACACTTTCTCCGATGAGTGCCTTATCAATGAGAAACTGTTTATATACTGTGTGTATATATATATATATATATATATATATATATATATATATATATATATATATATATGTGTGTGTGTATAAAGATGCTTAGCACTCTCCCTTTGTAACTCAGTGCATTTTATTATGATGTTTCAGGGACAGAACTTCCAGTCTGAGTTCTATTCTCGAAACAACATAATAAATTGCACTAGTAACAAGGAGAGTGCTGAGCATCTTTATACACACACATATATATATATATGTGTGTGTATTTATATATATATGTGTGTGTATTTATATATATATGTGTGTGTATTTATATATATATGTGTGTGTATTTATATATATATGTGTGTGTATTTATATATATATATGTGTGTGTATTTATATATATATATATATATATATATATATATATATATGTTAAGCTAAAGTTACAAAATATAAAAAAAGTAAAATTACAGAAAAAAGTAAGCAAAGCTATCCAAAATAAAAAAATTTAAACCTAAACTAATACCCCTATATAAATAAAAAATCCCCCCCCCAAAAAAAACACCCCCAATCTAATACTAAACTACCAATAGCCCTTAAAAGGGCCTTTTGTAGGGCATTGCACTAAGTTAAACAGCTCTTTATGTATGTATATATATATATATATATATATATATATATATATATATATATATATATATATATATATATATATTAAGCTAAAGTTACAAAAAATAAAAAAAGTAAAATTACAGAAAAAAAAAAAGCTATCCAAAATAAAAATAGCCCTTAAAAGTTAAACAGATCTTTTACTTGCAAAAATTACCAATTACCCCTAACATTAAAACCCCCCACCTACCAAACCCCCCAAAATAAAAAAACCTAACACTAAAAAAAAACTAAACTACCCATTGCCCCTAACGGTGCATTTGTATAGACATTGTCCTTAAAAGGGCATTCAGCTCTTTTAATGTCCTTAAAAGGGCAATCAGCTCTTTTCCAGGCCAAAAAACCTTAATCTAAAATCACCCCCCCCCCCAAAAAAAAGCCGAAGACTAAACCCCAAATAGGTACTCACCATTCCTGAAGTCCGGCAGAGAAGGTTTTCTTCCAGGCGGCATTATCATCTTCTATCTTCAACCGGAACAAAGGTGGCACAGAGCGGAGGTGCGGAGCTGTCCTCTGGGGCATGGACGCTCCTCTTCATCCGATGTCCGTTGTACACTGAAGATTGAATACAAGGTACCGCAATCAATTTGGGGTACCTTGCATTCCTATTGGCTGAAATTTTGAAATCAGTCAATAGTATTACAGCTACTGAAATCCTATTGGCTGTTCAAATCAGCCAATAAGATTTCAGTAGCTCTCATCCCATTGACTGATTTCAAAGCCAATAGGAATAGGAATGCAAGGTACCCCAATAAATATGGGGTATCTTGCATTCAATCTTCAGTATGCAACGGACAATCGCATGAAGAGGAGCCCTGTGAGTGGTGAAATGTCTCCTATTACATTAATAGAGTTTGCTGGAAAGGACAAAGTTAGCAGTGGGCGCACTTTAAATATTAAATCCTATAGCCCAGTACTTCTCAACTACAGTCCCCTTCACAGGCCAGATATTCATTATATCTAAACTAGAGCAAAGGTGAAATAATAATGAGCTGATTATTTCACCTTTGCTTTAGTAAAGATATAATAAATATCTGGCCTGTGAAGGGTCCTGAGGACTGGAGTTGGGAAACACTGCTATAGCCAATATAAATCATATTATTCTGCTTTCAACGTATAGCATCTGATAATCGCCTATATTTTCGTATGTATGCGTTTTTATTTTAGGGTATTTTGAGTATTTTGTCACAACCTCTCCACCTTTTCAATTGCGAGAAAAAACAGTGAGAACTGTAGGGCAGAAATGTTTAGAAACTTATACTGAGATTTGAGAGATAATTTCATGTCTATGGAATGCCCATGTTCAGCCCATTTTACAAAAGACAACAATTAAACTTTGTATTTTATACTTATAAGAACAAATTTGAATGTGTTTTTTGCACATCCAGTGTACTTAAATTAAAATTTATGCTGTACATATTTGATTTATTCCTGTGTAATTTACATGTAAATTTTACGTTTTCGATGAAATATGATTTTTGGTGATTTTGTTTACATTTTTTATGCACCTAAAAAAAAACATTTTTTATGTGAATTATTTAATTATTCCTTTTGTATGATTTTTAAATTATGATTTTAATTGTGCACTTTTGTAATGTATATATCTCCTTCCCATACAAAAATGCAGTATATGCCCCTTAGCGAGACACCCTGTTTTCAGGGTAAAAAGTTTCTTTAGATAATTCCATCAGGGAAATAGGACTGGTGAGCATTCTTAAATAATCTATCTATCTATAACATGCAACTGCACATACATGATGGATTTCCTATTGGTATAAGGGAATAACACACATACTTTCCCATTTCTGGCTTATAGATTAAACCCTCAGCTGCTACAGATAGATAAAACACAGTGGTAAGGAATTTATTGCATTGCACCTTTTTAGCCAAACGGTTAACAGAAAAAGGGTTTTTGCCGTATTGGTCCCTCAGAGAATTTTCCTTTAGTAGATTGTGATAACTTTATTTTGTTGATCTATTAAAAGTTTTCTTTTATTCTATGGGGTCTATTTAAGAAGCAGCGGATGCTGCGTCCGACCCACTCCGCTTCCGTTCCGGCTGAAGCGGAAATTATGAAGCAGCAGTCCTAAGACCACTGGTCCTTAACTCGTCCGCCACCTCTGAGGCAATCAGCCCAATCGAATACGATCGGGATGATTGACACCCCCTGCTAGCGAATCTGCAGGCTGTAACTATTATCTACATTTGAAGAAGAGACCTGTGAGGTCTTGAACGCATATAGAGTAAAAAAACCTTGAATTTGTTGGTCTACTAAAAGATATCACAATCCAAGGAACAGCCAAAGGGTTAAAAGTAATACAAATGTAAAGTGGATTAAACAATCTCAAGTTTGTATCAAAGATGATTTAAAATAGAGGTGCCTACATTTGCATGCTAGTAATAGCATTAAAGGTAATACTTTACCTTTTATTTTTCATGTAATATATTTCTAGGAATTTTTTTTTTTTTAAACATGGGAAAGGAAATGTACCAAATATGCACTAAAAAAAAAATTGTTAAATTTTAATGTTTGCATTTCACCTTTTCGAGGATTTGATTACACATGCAGACAAATACTGAACAATAGAGGGACATTCTCTTAACCCTTTGATTGCATGAGAGGGCAGTAATGCATTGCATATGCACTGCAGTCCTCTAGCAGCCAACAGACTAATATATAATTCCCAGACACCCTTTTCAGGCAGGATTTGTACTATTTATTATTAGTTTTTTTTAAATAATATATACCATGGTGTCTTTTTATAGAGGGTGTGCCGTGTGCTACAGATTAATTCATGTTCATGGCCACAGACATCTAAAGCAAGAGCAAAAAAAGAAAAGAATATAATGTAACCTGAAGAATAGATACATATCTTATTTTCATTCCAAGGTTAGTGGATTATATTTTCTAAAAAAGAAATGGTGTACTGTAGCTTAACAAGGTATTATTAATTATTTTCTTTGTACAATATATTTTTTACTACCTGTTTATGGATTTTCAGGGTTCTTTGGAAAAGCTTTGTTGAGGGAACCAATTAGTTTTCGGGCAATTCTGTCTGTCAGGTTTTGTACAATTGTTATACCCATGAGACCAGCTGTCTTTGCAGGAATGGATAATGGGGGGGGGGGTACTATATTTTGAAAGACTCTGAGCTTATTAAATTAGCATTGCTTAATACAACCTTTGTCAGCCAAGGAAAAGAAAAAAAATACCAGAACCAAAACAATGCAATAGTTTCACTGCTACATGAACTGAACTAATGGATTCAACGGTTTGAGGTCCTCTATAAGTTCCCTTTTTACTATGTTTAAAGCTTTCAAGTAAAAAGATATGTCTATTCATAGATTTGTTTAAGCACACCAAGTGGTCTACTCCGCAGTGATTTTCTTTGTTCTTATATTTCTTGTGTCATGCCTTTTGTATTTGGAAAAATTGTAATACTCTATCAAAATGTGAAGTTGTTTAATTCTCTAATTTGATTTTTTTTTAATAAGGTTAATCTATGATAATCAAAAGCTCACTAATATATATAATTTAAATGACCACTAAATACATTAGAATTGCATAATTAACACGTGCATAATAAAGACAATCCATAAAAGCAGTAGATGTTTTTTTTGGCAAATGTAATTGTTCTACCCCCCTGTATCATGTGACAGCCATCAGCCAATCGCAGGCTAGTGTTTGTATACCCTGTGAGATTGTGCACATGCTCAGTGGGAGCAGGTGACTAAGAAAGTGTGCATAAGAATTCAAAATTTTAAAATAAAAGTAAATTGCATGCTCTATCTGATTAATAAAAGTTTATTTTTACTTTAGTGACCCTTTAATAGCAAATCCATTCAAAAATATAAAATTATATTTGTACAGCTGGAATTGCAGAATTTTCATACAGTAAATACAATAATAGTCTAAAATGTCCTATCAATGTGAAAATATCTGTCGAAGACAACTTTGCTGAGCCACAGGAAACCATAAAATAATTATCTCCAGCTGGGCTTTTTATTTTTCTATAAGTATAGGTGTGTGCTTATAATTTATTTGTTTTACACATTTCTATACCTTGAGTTTCCAACTCTCTTGAATACTGCAGGATTGTCATTGTTTAACATGCTGTCCCTTTAGCAGTTTTCTCTTCAAAGCAAATGTCCCAGTATCCAAAAAAAACAGGGACTGCCCAGCTTCGAAAAAAAATTGTAAAAACCCACCAGCCACCAGGAGATGAGAGCCAGCAGGCCCGCAGGGAGAGGCACAACAGGCTTACTGCGTCTTGCCCCTCCCTTTAGCTTGCACCAAAAGGCTGCAGAAAAATTATTGCAGGACCCTGACCCCGCCACAAGATTTACCCCACATAAAAGGGGAACTCTTGCCGCCAACCTAATACTATAGATGCAAGGATATGGAATTCTTGATGTCAGACAGGAATAAATCTAATCTTTCATCTGTTAAATGAACACCATCCCTTCTAAATAAATGAGTCACTTCCCCTATAATATTGTCATGCCTAATCACAAATCCTCCTGCAACCGTGATGGCTCTCCCTAGCTCCTTGTTAATCCGTTTGCAAATCCTGTAGGCTGCCGAATGGTAAATTAGGTGCCTCCAGGTACGTCTGGCCACTATGCAGGACTACCTCACTCTAACCCCCAGGTTTCATGGTATTAAGGAGATCCAGAACTGGAGCAGTGCCCAAATCATTTCCCCCAAGATGCAGAATGATGATGTGAGGCTTTCCCCACCGTTGAATAGCTCCCTGTAGCACATCAGACAGGTCGCTCCACATAATTCTTCTCCTGCCTAGCCAACGGATTGCAGCTCGGACGGGGGAAAACCTAAGTTCTGACCACCTGGAATAGACAGTGCCGTAATAGAAGCTCAGTAAGGGAAACAGTGACAAATCACCCACACTTTTTGAGGGCCATAGCCAATTCCTGCAAGGAGAAATAATTAGCATCAACATTCCTGCAAATGGTAAAAACATCATCCCGAAGCCCAAACTATACATATCCCAGCTAATATGTAGGGCGAATATACCTCCTATAAGTTTGCGAGCACCATCTGTATAAGCGATGGATCTGCTCTGCTGACCTGCCCTGCACCGCTGTGCTAGTTGCAGCCCCAGTTCTGAAGGAATGAGGGGCTATCTTGTCCAGATCCAAGCCAGCCCCTCTGGCCACTTTATCCAGCACCCTCCGAAATTGGTACCTGGATAAAGAAGACCCGTCCTCGTGCACTAGGAACTGCTGAGTACCAACTATGTGAACCAGACAGAACTCCCTTACTATAAGCACTGGGCACAAAGCATCCTCTGAAGTTGCCTGCAATGCAACCCACTCCCCTTTTGCCAGAAGATCAGTCTTTGATCTGGGGATAAATACCATCACAGACCCCTCTATAAACCTCACATGAGAGAGCTGTACCCCCTTTCCCACCAAGTGTTTAGCAGACGACACCAGCTCCCCCACTCTAAGGGCCACATAAAGGGCGAGCGCTGCCCTAAAAAGCAATTGCTCAAAAACAGAAATACACACGCACCTAAGAGCGTCAAGCAGAAGTGCTAGCCGCCGATAAGTAATCAGCTCCCTGACGTCTGCCACTTTAACCTCAGATCTGCCCCAGCCCCGAGGTATTTGCTTCACCAAAAAGGACCCATAGCTTCCTGAAAACCCTGTAACTTGAAAAAATAGGCTACTGCTGAAAGCCTAGTCTGCACTGCACTACGCTTAAATCCTTCCCTACACATATGCGCTAGCCAGTCTAACAGTACCTGCTCAGCCATGGCCCTGCTTCTGCTGAAAAATGTCTCACTCCTGCCAGCACTGGTGATACGTTCTCCACGTTGCTGGAGCCAGGGACGATTTTACGAGGGGCAAGAGAGTGTCCCACCTTCCAGGATCTGCCAAAGATAGGAAGGACACGGGAGACCCACATTAGCCACCCGTGGGGCAAGGTTCCTGAACAGGTCCCATTGAAACCTAGACAAGGCGACTGCAACCACATTATTGACTCTGGCACATTGTGTGCCGGACACTCAATAATGTGTCACATGCAAACTAGCACCAACTTGCACAAGCACCTAACTACTGGAGCCAAAACAGCAGAGAGTTGGTTGATGGCATTAACCATGCTTAAGTTATCAGTCCAGAACAGCAAACACTTGTTCCTCAGCTCTGCTCCTCACAGATCAACTGCTACCAGTATGGGAAAAATTTCAAGAAACGTCATGTTTTTTGTGAAACCATTGTCAACCCAAGAGGATCACCATGGAGCTGCGCTCCAGGCCCCATCCAAGTATGCCCCATAGCCAAAAGCCCCAGCGGCATCTGTAAACAGATGCAGCACCTGATTGGACCGCGGTGGCTCCCAGCACAACAAGACCCCATTAAAGTCCTTCAGGAATAATTTCCAGACTAATAGATCACTCTTCATTTCCCCAGTCAGGTGACATTTACGCCGCAGTACCTGTCCTCCAGCCAAAGAGCTCTCTAATCTCTTGTTAAACACCCTGCCCATAGGAATCACCCTGCAGGCAAAGTTCAACAGCCCCAGGAGGGACTGCATATCCCGCAGAGACAGAGCTGCAGAAACCGCATCAAGCAACCGGGAGACCTTGTCTTTTGGTAACCTGAATACCACTCCCATGCTATTGATTTTGATCCCAAGGTAGGTCAACCTGGTACACGGGCCCTGGGTCTTATCTTTAGCTAAGGGTACCCCAAATTCAAGCATCAGTGCAGGCATAACTGCCATCAAATGGTCACACTCCCGAAAATCCTGCTGGGCCCACTAACAGGAAATCATCCTAGTAGTGTGCAATAGTCTCCCTGCCACTGACTTTGCCAACCTCCCAGTGCAGAAAAGAACTGAACATTTCAAAGTAATGACAAGAGACCGAACAACCCATTTCAAGACACCTGTCAATGTAGTAGGCCCCCTCAAATTTCATTCCCATGAGGTGAAACAAATCAGGGTGAATTGGCAGTAGCCAAAAAGTTTACTCTATATCCAGCTTATCCAGCTTAGTCAGCATAGCCCCCCTGCCGGTTACCCACACTATTTCCAAAGCATCATCAAATGACTCTTACCGGACTGAACTGATTTCTTGAGCTATTGCATCATTCACTGATCTGCCCTTTGGATAGGACAGATACTGAATCAAGAGATATTTCCCAGGATCCTTTTTTTGCACTACCGCCAGAGGTGAAACCATCAGGTTTTCCAACAGAGGCACCCGAAAAGGCCCCACAATCCAGTACAATTCTAATTCCTTTTCCAGCTTGTCTCTGACAACCTGTGGAAATTGCTGTGCCGACAAAAGGTTCCTATGAGAGGCTGACCCTTCAACCGTTCCCGACACCGGAATGAGAAAACCCTGTGAGCACCCCTCCAGTAGCTGCTCCGCAGCCCCCCTGTTGAGGTAAGAGGCCAGCCAAGGCCTAAGCACATCCACATTCAGCAAGGACGGCACCTTTACTCGCAGCAGCTCCTATAGCTGCAGATCCCTTCTGTCCTGCCGCTTCCTTTTTCTGGACACAATCAGCCCCCTCATGGGATCACCCACAGTACATGCAGATGTGACAAAAGGAGCACAAAGTTCCCTTGTCAGATTGCTTGTCATTAAAATGCCAGCATTCCCTGCCCCGCTTTCTTGCTGGCACCACGCTTTTCACTGAACCTGACCTACTCTGGGCAGCTGGGGATTGGTTCGCTCCCAAGTCACACCCATAAATGCATGTCCGTCGTCCCGAATGTAAGCAAAGGATTGCCCTCCATCTTAGGGCAAAATGCCATATAATAATCATGCCATATCCCTTCCTTGTACCTACGATGAAGCCAGTGGATGGTGTCCTCATACTTGAGGACCGCACTCGCCTGGTCCGGCCTCTGCTCCACATAGCAGGAGGCGAGAACCCAATAGCACTATAGCAATTCATCAAACTCCTTAGCTTTATGAGCCTCTGCCGAGAGCTGAAAAATATTAACGTATTTGTGATCCCTAATCCGCGTCACTATCTTTGGTTTCAGGTGATTGTGCAAAGAAAAAGCGTAACATGGGTATGTGTACCCATGAGACCCTGCCTTCCTAGACAGAGTAACCCCACCTCCAGGACCAAATGAAGATCCCACCTTAGTGTGGTCTATCCTATCATCCCCGCCAAAGCAACCAACAAGGGTCCTACTGTCCTCTCTGCCTTGCCTTCCAGACCCTTTCTTCCTGGCCCTGTGCTCCTCTTCCTGCTATGCGCAACCAGCTCTTTCATCATCCTTTTCTGCACTTTCCCTACTAACTAGAGAACTGTTAGTGTCGCCTGATACAGACACAGAGGAGTCACTATAGTTAGTCACATAAGGATCATAGATTGCCAACTCATCGGATGTCGCTGGCTGAGCTGCCTCGTGCTGTCCAGGGGGAGCAGGAACAGGCAAAGCTAATGTCTGTGCCACACTGGAGAAGAGCTGTTCCCCTCCTCTGCCGTGTTGCGCCATATCCTCCTGCCGAGCTGTCTCTCCATGGGAGTCGAGGTATCCTGGGGGGATAAAAGAGAGGAGGGAGTACCAGGACCACTGGGAAAGCGACCTCTCGGCCCCCTCTGACTTAGCCCCCCAGTCCCCCTCACCCCTGTTCTCACTGCCCTGGCAGGGGCTTCCCTTGAGCCAATGGTGGTATTGCTTATCATACTCTCACACAAGCAGTTACTCGCTTCAGACATAACCCCAATATCATCATAATCATCACCAAATAGGTCCACAGATTGTTTCTCCATCCTGTCATCCTCACATACAGCCAACGCACCATCTGTGCCATCCGCTCTAGCATGCTCTGACCCCCTGCTGTTGCTGCCTGTTGCGCATCCAGACTACAATGGGCCCTTACCCTTACAGCTCCTAGCCAGTGCACTACTGCTCAGCCTGCCAACCCTCCTCCCCAGCTCCAGCCCCCCTTCCGCCACTTCCCAAAGGCCCATGACCCCCTCCTCACCTCTCTCATTCTGCACATGAATGCAGGCTCCCGACAGCCCCCCACCGCGACCCGGAAGTGATGTCACCGTCAACTGGGAAGTCACATCACCGAGTCAAGTGGGTGGGCCGAAGGCACCACAACACCCGCCGCAACAGAGGAAAAGAGGAAGAGGATTATTTTACACTGGCCTTTATAAGGTAAGATGCACCCCACGCCTTAAAAAGCAACATTGTTTCAATCCCTAACTAATCCACCTCCTAGGCCAAGATAACACTTAAAGCACTACAGTTAATGGATTTCATTTGCAATCTCATCTCCCTCTCCTGGAAGAATTGTGGAAAATGATGTGAGGTATCTATACATACTGTCATAACATAAATGGAAAATAAGTCCCCTTATAAGCCTATTTTTTATTAAAATATACTGAAAATATTGTAGGAGGGATTTAGTAGCGAGTTTTGTCTTCTTCTTAAAGGGAGAGTAATATCAACTTGTTTTGTTTCAGGGATTTATTTTTTTTAATATGAAAAATTGATACACCTATTCTGAAAAAAGCTGTTTTCACACTTAAAGAGACAGGAAACCCAAATTTTTTCTTTCATAATTCAGATAGAGCATGCAATTCTAAACAACTTTCCAATTTACTTCTATTATTTTATATGCTTAATTATTTAATTATCATTTGTTGAAAAGCATACGGCTAGATTACGAGTTTTGCAGTATGAGTGAAAAAGCAGCTTTAAGGCTCTTTTTCACTACCGTTGGTATTACGAGTCTTGCAGGTTTAGCTGCACCGCACACTTTTTTGGCCGTAACGCAACGTAACTACCGCAGCTTTCCAAAAGTCCTTTTTCAATGGGACTTCCTTTGCGCCAGTATTACAAGTCTGCCTGGGAGGCCAAAAAGTAAGCGGTACAGCCAATACCGTCAAGATCCATACCGTAAACTGAAAGTTAGTAATTATGGGTTTTATGATTAAACGCTGTAACATAAAACTCATAACTAAAGTGCTAAAAAGTACACTAACACCCATAAACTACCTATTAACCCCTAAACCGAGGCCCTCCCACATCGCAAACACTAAAATAAAATTATTAACCCCTAGTCTGCTGCTCCGGACATCGCCGTCACTATAATAAACATATTAACCCCTAATCTGCCACCCCCGCCACCTACATTATACTTATTAACCCCTAATCTGCCGCCCCCAACCTCGCCGCCACCTACATTATACTTATTAACCCCTAATCTGCTGCCCCCAACCTCGCCGCCACCTACATTATACTTATCAACCCCTAATTTGCCGCCCCTAACATCACCGCCACCTACTTACACTTATTAACCCCTAATCTGCCATCCCCAATGTTGCCGCCACCTACATTACACTTATTAAACCCTAATCTGCCGCCACCTACCTACACTTATTGACCCCTAATCTGCCACCCCCAATGTCACCGCCACCTTCATTACACTTATTAACCCCTAATCTGCCGCCCCTAACATTGCCGCCACCTACCTACATTTATTAACCCCTAATCTTCCGCCCCTAACGTCGCCACCACTATACTAAAGTTATTAACCCCTAACTTTAACCCTAACCCAAACACCCACTAACTTTAATGTAATTAAAATAAATCTAAATAAAACCTACTATTAATAACTAAATAATTCCTATTTAAAACTAAATACTTACCTATAAAATAAACCCTAAGCTAGCTACAATATAACTAATAGTTACATTGTATATATCTTAGGTTTTATTTTTATTTCACAGCTAAGTTTGTATTTATTTTAACTAGGTAGACTATTTAGTAAATAGTTATTAACTATTTACTAACTACCTAGCTAAAATAAAAACAAATTTACCTGTAAAATAAAACCTAACCTGAGTTACACTAACACCTAACCTTACACTACAATTAAATCAATTACATTTATTAAATACAATTAATTAAATTACAAAAAAAACAAAACACAAAATTACACAAAATTAAAAAGAAATGATCAAATATTTAAACTAATTACACCTAATCTAATAGCCCTATCAAAATAAAAAGGCCCCCCTAAAATAAAAAAAAAACCTAGCCTAAACTAAACTGCCAATGGCCCTTAAAAGGGCCTTTTGCGGGGCATTGCCCCAAAGAAATCAGCTCTTTTACCTGTAAAAAAAAATACAAACACCCCCCAACTGTAAAACCCACCACCCACACAACCAACCCCCCCAAATAAAATCCTAACTAAAAAAACCTAAGCTCCCCATTGCCCTGAAAAGGGCATTTGTATGGACATTACCCTTAAAAGGGCATTTAGCTCTTTTTCCACCAAAACCCTAAGATAAAAATAAAAACCACCCAATTAACCCTTAAAAAAATCTAACACTTTGAAGACCCAACATCCATCCTCAACAAAGCGGCAGAAGTCCTCAGCGAAGCCGGCAGAAGTCTTCATCCAAGCTGGCCGATGTCTTCATCCAAGCAGGCCGAAGTCTTCAACCAGACGGCATCTTCTATCTTAATCCATCCGGCTCGTAGCGGCTCCATCTTCAATCGAGAAGAGCCATCGTCAGGATGCTCCGCGTCGGATGTCTTGAAGACGGAGCCGCTCTGTGCCGGATGGATGAAGATAGAAGATGTCGTCTGGATGAAGACTTCTGCCGGCTTGGATGAAGACTTCGGCCCGCTTGGATGAAGACTTCTGCCGGCTTTGCACTTCTGCCGCTTTGTTGAGGATAGATGTTGGGTCTTCAAAAACTGTAAGTGGATCTTCGGGTGTTAGTGTTAGTTTTTTTTAAGGGTTTATTGGGTGGGTTTTATTTTTAGCTTAGGGTTTTGGCGCAAAAAGAGCTAAATGCCCTTTTAAGGACAATGCCCATCCAAATGCCCTTTTCAGGGCAATGGGAAGCTTAGGTTTTCTTAGTTAGGATTTTATTTGGGGGGTTTGGTTGTGTGGGTGGTGGGTTTTACAGTTGGGTGGGTGTTTGTATTTTTTTACAGGTAAAAGAGCTGATTTCTTTGGGGAAATGCCCTGCAAAAGGCCCTTTTAAGGGTCATTGGCAGTTTAGTTTAGGCTAGGGTTGTTTTTATTTTGGGGGGCCTTTTTTATTTTGATAGGGCTATTAGATTAGGTGTAATTAGTTTAAATATTTGGTAATTTCTTTTTTATTTTGTGTACTTTAGTGTGTTTTTTTTTGTAATTTAGTTAATTGTATTTAATAAATGTCATTCATTTAATTGTAGCGTAAGGTTAGGTGTTAGTGTAACTCAGGTTAGGTTTTATTTTACAGGTAAATTTGTATTTATTTTAGCTAGGTAGTTAGTAAATAGTTAATAACTATTTACTAACTAGTCTACCTAGTTAAAATAAATACAAACTTAGCTGTGAAATAAAAATAAAACCTAAGATAGATACAATGTAACTATTAGTTTTATTAGTTATTAATAGTAGGTTTTATTTAGATTTATTTTAATTACATTAAAGTTAGTGGGTGTTAGGGTTGGGGATAGACTTAGGGTTAGGGGTTAATATCTTTAGTATAGTGGTGGCGACGTTGGGGGCGGCAGATTAGGGGTTAATAAGTGTAATGCAGGTGGCGGCGACATTGGGGGCGGCAGATTAGGGGTTAATAAGTATAGGTGGGTGGCAGCAACATTGGGGGCAGCAGATTAGGTGTTAATAAGTGTAATGTAAGTGGCTGCAACATTGGGGGTGGCAGATTAGGAGTTAATAAGTGTAGGTGGGTTTATGTTAGGGTGTTAGGTGTAAACATAATTTTTGTTTCCCCATTGGAATCAATGGGGCTGCGTTACGGAGCTTTACGCTCCTTTATTGCAGGTGTTAGGCTTTTTTTCAGCCGGCTCTCCCCATTGATGTCTATGGGAAAATCGTGCATGAACATGTAAAACCAGCTCAAAGCAGCGTGGGTATTGGAGTGCGGTATGGAGCTCAATTTTGCTCAACGCTCACTTATTGCCTTCTAACGCCGGGTTTATGCAAACCTGTAATAGCAGCGCGATAGGGTGGTGAGCGCTGGAAATAACTTGCAAGTTAGCACCGTGCAGCTCTTACTGCAAAACTCGTAATCTAGCCGATAGCTAGGTAGGCTCAGCACTTGGGTGCTATTTGCTCATTGGTGGCTGCACATATATAGGGCGAGATTACATATGCGGCGTCGCTCGAAAAAAGCTGGCGTCGGCTATTTTTAGACAGATGTAGAAATCACATGTACGGCGCCACATACAAATGCAGCACATATTTTTTTTACCCTTTGGCTGCTGTTTTTACTCCCATAACTAACATAGAACCGGCGTTGCAAGTCGGTATCATATATTCATCGCAAGGACTCCATATTTACCTCACCACACATAGGCAGACGCAGCAAGCCTGAGTATATGAGCACCGTAACTCCCTGGAAGTCTTAACAAACACTTAACGCATGGGCAATATCTACCTGTCAACCGCCATCCCCCCACTGCAATAATCCCCACATTGCAAAGTATATAATACAGTTATTAACTTCTAATCCGCCAACCCCCACATCGCAAAGTACCTAATAAAGTTATTTACCCCTAATCCGCCACCCACCCAAAACGCAAAGTATCTAATTACACTATTAACACCTAATCCACCAACCCTCCACATTGCATACTATCTATTAAAACTATTACCCTAAACCGCCATCCCCCCACAACGCAATCTACCTAGTTAATATATTAACCCCTAAACCGCCATCTCCCCACAATGCAAAGTATTCATCTAATCACTAAGCCCCCTAGCCTAACATCCCCTAAATTAACCCCAATTACCATAAAAAAGACTATCTTATTAAAAAATAAATTAAAAATTATCAAAATAAAAAAATCCTAACTTAAAATTAAAACAAGAAATCCGAACATTACATTAAAAAAACCCTAAGATTAAATTAAAATACAAAATCTAATATTAAAAAAAAAAAGAATACAGAAAAAATAAACAAAATTATCCAAAATAAAACAATTTAACCTCATCTAATACCCCTATAAAACAAAAAAGCCAACCCAAAATAAAAACACCCCCTAATCTAAGAATAAACTACCAAAAACCCTTAAAAGCACCTTTTTTAGGGCATTGCCCTAAAGAAATCAGCTCTTTTACATAAAATAAAACTACAAATTAACCCCCCAAAAAATCTAATCTACCCATTGCCCCTAAAGGGGCATTTGTAAGGGCATTGCCATAAAAATGGCAATCAGCTCTTTTGCTGCCCATTAAAAAAAAAAAAGCCCTAAAAAAACACCCCCTAAAAAAATTAAATCCCCCAAAAATGTACTCACCATTTTAAACAGCCAATAGGATTTCAGTAGCTCTCATCCAGTTGGCTGATTTCAAATTTCAGCCAATATGAATGCAAGGTACCCCAATATAAAAGGGGTACTTTGAATTCAATCTTCGGTGTGCGGCGTATAATTGCATTAAGAGGACCTCCACTTTGCTGATGACCGCGCCGTTGAGGAGGACCACTACTCCAGAAACACGCATCCGAAGACCACTATGCACATCCGGCAAGAAGAAAGATGATCCCACGATGGATGACGATGGTTCCGCCTGGATGAAGATTTTGTTCTGCCTGAAAGAAGATGGATGTCCGGACTTCAGGAACGGTGAGTACGTTTTTTGGGGTTAGTGTTAGTTTTTTGGGTAAAAGAGCTAAATTCTTCAGGGCAATGCCCTGCAAAAGGCCCTTTTAAGGGCTATTGGTAGTTTAGTGTTATATTAGGGGGTGTTTTTATTTTGGGGTCGGTTTTTGTTTTTATAGGGGTATTAGATTAGGTTTAAAAAAATATTTTGGATAATTTTGTTTATTTTTTTCTGTAATTTTAGATATTTTTATTTTTAATTTTAATTTAATCTTAGGTTATTTTTTTAACCTCTTGAGTGCTAACGATGGCCCTGAGCAGTCGCAGAGTTTACCACTCTGGTGCTAACGATGGCTCAGATCCGTCGCTAGCACTCTCCCACCTTGAGGGAGATCTGGGGGTTCCCACCCGCTCCTACCCCAGTGATCGGGCCTGCATAGTGACAGGCATCGCCAGGGCTTCATGTTTTGTGAAGTGACGTCACGCGCAATGACATGATGATGTCACTGCAAAACTTTATTAAAAATTTACAATACAAAGTATAGGGAAAGGGGGCATGCTGCTTAGACGCCAGGCATCTAAGCAGCTACAGACCCCCCCCAAGACCCTCTGTTGGAAAGGTAATCGTCTAACCTTTCTAACGGTGTAAGTCTTGGGGATCTGGAAAAAAAATACAAAAGGGGGTGGAGCTAACACCCGAGCTAGGAAGATGTGTTTCGACTCAGCTCCAGCTAAAACAGCTCAATTAAATAAATTTAGTGGCTAAAAAAATGCTCAGTTTTGGCAACACTGCTTGGGCAAAAGAAGTGTAATGACTAGGCAGCAAGGATGGAGACTTTCCCTGAAAAAAAACGGAGACCGGAGGGCTCAATACATTTTGGGAGCTGCTGAGACTGTCCAGCTCACCCACTACCATCCAAATGTGTACAGATCTTAAATAATTACCCTACCTGAGGCGAGGTATCAACACGGCACAGTAGTAAGAGACTGCTTACAAGATTACTCCTGGAGGGCTCGATGAGCTGATACTGGTACTGGCTCTGAGAAATACTGCTTCACAAGGCGCACTAAAGTATTTAACTGCCAAGTAACCTAAATGTCAGCAGCTGTGCTTCTTGGAGCTAACATTGGAGAGTTGTTTCTATTGGGTGAGGTGCCGAAAACACACGGGAGAGGCTATACAGAGTGAAGAGAGAGTGCAGGGCTGATGCGGCACTTACACTACCAAGCCGCTCTTGCAGCGAAGTTTAAAACAGCGGACAACTGCTACAAGCAGCCCAAGGATGGACTCCTAGCCTATATTGAGGCAATTTAGCAGATAGATGAGGCCTGGCCCGAGGATTCGAAGATATGCACTCTTATTATGTATACTGATTCATTAACACACCTGTGCATACGCAGCACCCAAATATCAATCCAACAGATATCGGCAACAGAAAATGAGACATAACTGTGTTATATATAGGATATGTACTTTTTCACCATGTTAATATCTCCTAGACGCTTTGGGACTTTGCCATATTTACAATTGCTTGAAATACCTAATGTTTGTATTATGTCCCTAAGGTGGTATTTAGTTTTATAATATGTTTGGGATTCTGAAAGTCCAAAACATTAAAGTCCCTAGATCTATAAAAATGTACTTAAGCTGACCAATACATGATGGTGGGGGTAGAGTATATATTACTATATTACACTGTATATTCTTGTTCTCTCAAGTTAGTGATTAGAATGTGGTAAGAATAAGGTTTTCCTCCTCATATATTCTACACAAAATATAAAGATATGTCCCGTCAATGCCCATTTTAAACCTAGATTGGCTATATTCACTGATTATTACCCCAGGATAGTTTTGTCCTACGGTTAGGTATAAGGTATCATGCTTGATATATTAGTGTCACCTCTCATGAGGGGGTTTGAGAGGGGCCCCCACAGTAATTTCTCAAAAGAAATAGGGGCACTGATGTTATTCCAGACATCCCATTGTCATGTTTAGCATTTGGAGACTAGCCTTCCTTCAATGTTGCTACCTGTATCTCAAAGATGCCAACATAGGGTGAGAGGTGCCCAGCTACAACACATTAAATTACCTATAATCTCCATAGTGCATTACGCCCAATATAACAATTTTTACTTGTCTAGACTCTTATTAATTTTACAGCTAACGTATTACTACAGCTCACACTCTTAGATACAAAGCATAAGTTCTAAGGCTGTCATATATTATATCACTTGTATCATGCAGCCTTCATATTACACTACCATCACTTCTACATATCAGCAGTCTTCGGGGGCTGGCGGGTGGCTCCTTGAGAAATGCTCTAGGATAGTGGAGCTGTTAATTCTGTGGATACACCAATATCGTCTCTTGGGTATAAAGTGTCTTGTAGGTGTATATGTATATATATATATATATATATATATATATATATCTACATAATATTAGAAGTGTACTATAACATACTGTTTGCGCTAGGTACTGTTTGCACTAGGTACTGTTTTTTGCTAGGTACTGTTTGTGCTAGGTACTGTTTGTGCTAGGTACAGTTTGTGCTAGGTACGGTTTGTGCTAGGTACGGTTTGTGCTAGGTACGGTTTGTGCTAGGTACAGTTTGTGCTAGGTACAGTTTGTGCTAGGTGCTGTTTGTGCTAGGTGCTGTTTGTGCTAGGTACAGTTTGTGCTAGGTACAGTTCGTGCTAGGTGCTGTTTGTGCTAGGTGCTGTTTGTGCTAGGTGCTGCTTGTGCTAGGCACTGTCTTAACTGGGGTCTTTTTGTGCTAGGGGCTGAGTGTGTTGGTACTAGGTAAAGTGTGTGCTAGGCTCTGTTTGTTCTATGTACTGTCTGTGTTAGACACTACTTGCACTGGGTACTGTTTGTGCTAGGTACAGTTTGTGCTAGGTACAGTTTGTGCTAGGTACTGTTGGTGCTAGGTACTTTTGGTGCTAGGTGCTGTTTGTGCTAGGTACGGTTTGTGCTAGGTTTGGTTTGTGCTAGGTACGGTTTGTGCTGGGTATGGTTTGTGCTAGGTACAGTTTGTGCTAGGTACAGTTTGTGCTAGGCACAGTTTGTGCTAGGTATGGTTTGTGCTAGGTACGGTTTGTGCTAGGTACGGTTTATGCTGGGTACAGTTTGGGCTAGGTATAGTTTGTGCTAGGTACAGTTTGTGCTAGATGCTGTTTGTGCTAGATGCTGTTTGTGCTAGATGATGTCTGTGCTAGATGCTGTTTGTGCTAGATGCTGTTTGGGCCAATTACTGTTGGAGCTAGGTACTATATGTGCTAGGAGATGCATGGGTTGTGTGTTTTGTGCTAGGTATTGCGTGTCTTAGGTCCCGGATGCGTTAGGCACTTTGTGTGCTGGATGCAGAATGTACTGGGTAATGTGAGTGCTAAGCATAGCGTGTGTCAGGTACTGATTGCTCTAGGTATGATGTGTGCTGGGTAAAGTTTTTAGATTATTTTGTGACCTTCCAACCCATGCAATCCTCTTCCTTATGTTGCTATGCATTGTTGTCTTAGTTTATATGTATAATATACTGGGTGACCAATATAATACTATGTATCACTGGAATATAACCCCCCCTCCCCCACATTCAGAGCCCACACTAGGGTTCAATTTTGGTGAACTATTTTCACCACAAACTTTTTGTATTATAAGAATGTGAGTTCCCCAATGGTTAAATCTATATTGGCTTCTTTTCTACGACTGTCTGAACTTTTATTTCTTAGTTTGTCCTTGGGGGATTTGGTTTAAAGTCCCCTCTCCTCACTAAGGAAGGGTTACCTGACTTATCAATGTTTTGACTACAACCTCAACCGGACCTGCGTGTCCGTTCCATATGTTTGTGTCTGTCGGAGCAGGGGCTCTGCGTGTCCCCATTTGTTACTTCTACTTTTGAAACTGAATAACAAAAAAAAAAATACAAAAGTTAATATATATATATATATATATATATTTTTTTTATAAAACCCTTAAATCACCTTAGCACCCAGGTGGGAAATTGCTTAGCACTCAAAGGGTTTATGTAATGTTAGTATTTTTTTTATTTTGTTAATTTTTAATCTATTTTTAGGGAGATAGTCTTTTTTATTTTATGTAATTGGGGTTAATTTAGGGGGTGTTAGGTTAGGAGGCTTAGTGATTAGATTAATACTTAGCGTTGTGGGAGGATGGAGGTTTAGGGGTTAATAGTGTTGATAGGTACTTTGAATTGTGGGGGGATTGCGGTTTAGGGGTTAATACATTTATTATCTAGTTTGTGATGTGGGGGTTGGTGGATTAGGAGTTAATAGTTTAAATAGGTAGTTTGTGTTGTGGGTGGTTGGCGGTTAAGAGTTTAATACATTTTATTATAATTTGTGATGTAGGGGGATGGTGGATTAGGGGTTAATACATTTTATTATTAGTTGCCATGTGGTGGGGATGGCGGATTAGGGTTTTTTCAGATTCATTTTTTGGGAGGTGGGTTAGGCATTTACGGGTGATTAAACCTTTTTTTGTTTACTTAGGTGACAAAGTCACTGGTGACTCCAGAAATGTCTATTTCCGCACATTTCTGTACCTCACAGGTTTATCCGACTTATGGCAATATCTGATCGGCTGGCACCCGATGTGCGAGGTGAACTTACGGGCGGAATGGGTTTCAGCAGTTGGGCTGAAACCATACAAAGGAGAGAGCTACAATGTAGTTGTGGGGAGCCTTACAACAGCACTCAAGAAGTGGATCAGAGGGCTAAAGATTGCCACTATGGAGGACCTGGAAGACCTCATTATTAAGGAACAATTTATACAGCTGTGCCCAGCAGAAGTACAGGACTGGGTTCTGGATCTCTAGCCCAAAACAGGTCAATAGTGAATGAGAGAAAACCTTTGTTAAGGGGGAATCCACCTGGAAAGGAGCTGCTTCAATGTCCCTCTTCACCAAGCCTGTTATGCCCTTGTTAAATGTGTCTGTTCCCTCTGGGAAAGGAGTGAGTACCACACCTGGGAAGGGGGATACCATAGGTGTTTTGTTTGCAACAAAGGGAGGCACATCAGCTCTTTGTGCCCAGAGAAAAAGAAACCAGCAGCACCAGCAGGAGGGAACCCCCCTCTGGACCCCCATTCTCTGTTTTATCTGCAACCAGACCAGAGGAGAAGCCCAATGAGATCCTACAGTCTGTCCCTGTGGTAAATAAGGTAACTGTGGGACACAGAAATACAGGGGCAGAAATTACTAACAGGAAATGGGGTTGGAAGAGAATGTCCTGCAGTGCCTATGGCACGGGTATAATTGGAGTGGACTGCAGGGAAAGGTTTAAGAGATGTTGGGGTATTTGATCATATTTCTACTAATATATTGATTGGTACTGACATCGGTAGGTTGTTATCACAATATGTACCTGCAAATGTTACCCATGACCCAGCCAGATATGGGTCCTAGTTTAAATGAAGCAATGTGTGTAAATATCTGGGGGCACCGTGTAGGTATGCAATCTGTGCCTGAGCTAGGGGTAACTAAGATGATGTGTACCAGAGTAATGGGACAAAGTGTCTGGGAGGGTGGACAGAGTGAAAGGATGTGTCAATCTGTGCCAGAACTAGAGCAGTTTCAGTTATCCTCCCTGTATAATTAGAAAGATACTGAATTTGCATGCAGATGAGACTGTACATGAATTGCCAGGGGTTAACAAACCACGGTGTGTTGAATGGCTGTGTATGTAAGGGTTCACCTCAGTGTCTGTAGTAACCTGCCAACAGTCAGTTCAGAATAAAGTTCAGTGACTAGCTCAGCATGGGGTTCTACAGGGGTCGCAGACAAACTTAGCATATGCTCAGCTAGCTACACAGGAGTGGGAACTTGCTTTTGATAACCTTAGTGACCCTGGGAACATGTACAGTGTCAGGAGTTTCAGCAGGCCCAACAAACAGATCCCAGGGCTAAGCAAATACCCACTTATCTTGATAAGCAGTGGGTTGACTGGGACAATGGGAAGCTATACAGGGATAAAGTACCAGCAGAAGCGGGAAATTCCTGGGTAACTGAAAGGCAGCTAGTAGTGCCTAAGACCTCTAGAGAGCAGCTGCTAGGAGTAGCTCACACCATCCTTATGGCAGGAGAAAAACTAAGCCCCATTTGTTACACTGCTTCTATTGGCTTGGTATGGCTGCTGATGTGGAAAACTACTGCTGTTCCTCTCCAGACTGTCAGAAGGTGGGGAAGCCTAGGAAGGTGGGGAAGTCTAGGAAGGTGGGTAGAGCTCCTCTAATACCCTTACCCATATAAATTGAGCCATTTGAGAGGGTAGCTGTAGATATCAGCGCTACTTAATTTTACGGCCCTATACAAATAAATGATAATAATAATACCGTAGGCCCTCTAGCAATACCCAGTGGTTTAGAAAAGCAATTTATCCAGACAGTAGTAGACTATGGCACATGGTACCCAAAAGCAGTGGCATTATCCTCAATCAGGGCAGACAAGGAAGAAGATGCTCTGTTAAATATATTCTCAGATGGGATTCCCAAGGTAAATGCTTACTTATTATTGCACTCAGTTCATGTCTAATCTGATACAAAGCCTGTGTAGAAAAGGTGCATTAGAACAGCTGGTAACTAGTCTGTATCACCCCCAGATTAATGGTTTGTGTAAAAGATTTAATGGGAGACTAAACATTTTTTTAAAAACCTATGTGGAGTCACAGGGGAAGAATTGGGAGCAATATCTGCTGCATCTCCTGTTTGCATATAGGGAGTTGCCACAGGAATCCACTGGTTTTCCCCTTTTCAATTCTTTTATGGGCACAGAGATTTAGGGACAAAATGCAGACATTAATGGAAGAGATCTATGACAACTTAAAAACTGTCCAAATCAAACATTAGCAGGGGTATAAAGGAATGCCAGGAAAAGAATTTATAAGGTGGGGCAAAAGATACTGACATTGGTACCTCCACAGCAGAATAAGTTGTAAGCTGTATGGGAGGGTGCTTTCTCTATTATGAATCAATTGAATGATGCAAATTATGTGGTATCCTTGGATAACAGTGGTAAAAGGCAATATGTAAATATGATAAAAGCATACCATAATAGAGAGCCCACTGTGTTGACTATATGTAGCCTACATGGGGACGAGCAAGAAGCTGACTCCCTTCTGGACATACTAGCTACTACAAAAGGGATAAATGCCTTAGAGGAAGCCCAGATTCACAAATAATTGAGTGAGGCTCAGAGAGCACAGTTGCTAAACACACTTAGACCCTTCAGAAATGTTTTCACTGGAAAACCACACCTAATTATACATCATGTGGACTCTGGGGATCACCATCCCCTTAGGCAGACTGCTTATAGGATGTCTATGGAAGTGAGGACTGACATAAAAAGTAAATTAGCGATGCGAAATCTGTTGGCGCTCTACAAATAACCAATAATAATAATAATAATAATAATAATAATAATAATAATACTAAAATAGAGGACATGCTTGAGCTAGGTTTGATCTGCAGATCACAGAGCCCCTCGACCTCACCTAAATTCTGTGTGGATTATAGGAAGTTGAATCTAGTAAACCCCTTTGAATTACTAGACCAGCTAGCTGGGGCTAGATTTATTAGTATAATGGATATGAGCAATGGGTATTGGCAAATTCTCCTTTTCCTAGAGGCACAAGCAAGATCAGCATTTGTCACTCCCTTTGGGCTTTATGAATTTATAGTAATGCCCTTTGGTAATAGAAATGCTCCTGCCACTTTTTAGCGGAGGGTGACGCTGTAGCATACCTCAATTACATTGCAGTATTTAGTGATACTTGGGAGGAACATTTAAAACACCTAACCAGTGTACTGAACCACATTGCCACAGCTGGGCTAACCATATAACCTGATAAGTGCCAGCTGGGTATGGCAGAGGAGCAATACTTGGGACATAGAGTGGGGGGAGAAAATTTAAACCCAGAGCCCAGTAAGGTAGAAGCAATAGTGGCCTGGCCACCCTCTAAAACTGAGAGGCACGTTATTTCATTCCTAGGCATGGCAGGATACTATAGGGCTAGATTACAATTTGAGCTGTAAATTATTGCACTCCTGCAAATGGGCCTGTTTGCGGGGCACGATAAGTAACCAGCCATTGCAAACGGCTGGTTATTGCTACCACAAGCTTGCTGTAGCATTTAGTGCTCAAAAAATTAATCAGAGATTAGATCTCTGGTTCATTTTCTAAAAGTGCCCCAAATGCCCTCAAAATCGAGGGCATTGAAAAAGAAAAACTGCACTAGGCAGTTTTGGGGCTTTAAAGTTGGTGGGAGTGGCGTTTTAGAAAGAAAAGTGCCTCTACATTGTCGTCTATGAATCATCATCTATGAATCATCCAATAGAATGAGAGCTGCTTAAATCCTATTGGCTGATTTGAACAGCCAATAGGATTTTAGCAGCTCTTATTCCTATTGGCTGATTCAAATTTTTCAGCCAATAGGAATGCAAGGGACGCCATCTTCAATCGCGTCCCTTGCATTGACGATTCAGTGTACGGCAGCGACCATATGAAGAGGATACTCTGCGGCAGATTTCTTCAGTATGGACCCGCTCCACGCCACCAGGATCAAGATAGAAGATCCCAACTGGATGAAAATTTAAGAGGCCACCTGAATGAAGACTTCTCGCCGCTTGGATGAGGATTTCGCCGCCGGCATAAAGATTGAAGAGACCGCCTGGATGAAGACTTCTCACCGCTTAGATGAGGACTTCGCCGCTGGGATGAAGATTAAAGAGGCCGTCTGGATGAAGACTTCTCGCCTCCTGGATGAAGATCGTTCAAGCGGGACTTCAAAAACTATAAGTGGATCGTCGGGGGTTAGTGTTAGGCTTTTTTTAAGGGTTTTGTGGGTGGGTTTTTATTGTAGATTAGGATTTGGGCAGCAAAAGAGCTAAATGCCCTTTTCAGAACAATGGTTAGCTTAGGTTTTTTTATGTTGTGGTGTTGGGGGGTGGGGGTTTGTAATGTTAGTGGGTATTTGTATTTTTTTTTTCAGGTAAAAGAAATGTTAAACTTAGGGCAATGCCCTACAAAAGGCCCTTTTAAGGGCCATTGGTAGTTTATTCTAGATTTTTTATTTTGGGGTGGTTTTTTTTTAAAATGGGTATTAGAATAGACATAATTGTTATTATTTTTGATCATTTGTTTGTTATTTTGTGTAATGTATTTTTTTTTTTTCATTTTGGGGTGGGTTTTTATTTTTAGATTAGGGCTTGGGCAGCAAAAGAGTTAAATTCCCTTTTAAGGGCAATGCCCATACAAATGCCCTACAGGGCAATGCGTAGATTAGGTTTTACTTTATTTTTATTTTGGGGGGTGGGGGTTTGTATACTGTTAGGGTGTGTTTGTTTGTTTTTCTGTTGCAAAAGAGCTGTTAACTTTAGGGCAATGCCCTACAAAAGGCCCTTTAAAGGGCCCTTGATAGTTTGGGGATGGGGTTTGTATACTGTTAGGGGGTGTTTGTTTTTGTAGCAAAAGAGCTTTTAACTTTAGGGCAATGCCCTATGAAATGCTCTTTTAAGGGCCCCCAAAAGGCCCCTTTAAGGGCCCTTGGTAGTTTATTCTAGATTACACTTTTTTATTTTGGGGTGTTTTTTTTTTTTTTTTAAAGGGTATTAGAATAGGAATAATTTAAATTTTTTTGGATAATTTAGTTTTGTTTTTTTTTAATGGTAGTTTTTTTATTTTTTGTGATTTAAGTGTTTTTTATTTTTTGTAATTTTAGGTTTTAGTGTAAGGTAGCTTAGGTTTTATTTCACAGGTAAGTTTGTATTTATCTTAACTAGGTAGGTATTACATTGTTAATAACTATTTACTAACTAGTCTACCTAGTTAAGATAAATACAAACTTACCTGTGAAATATAAATAAAACCTAAGCTAGCTACAATATAGCTATTAGTTATATTGTAGCTACCTAAGGTTTTATTTCACAGGTAAGTTTGTATTTAGTTATTTAGTTAAAGGACCAGTCAACACAGTAGATTTGCATAATCAACAAATGCAAGATAACGAGACAATGCAATAATACTTAGTCTGAACTTCAAATGAGTAGTAGATTTTTTTTCTGACAATTTTAAAAGTTATCTTTTTCCACTCCCCCTGTACCATGTGACAGCCATCAGCCAATAACAAATGCATACACGTACCATGTGACAGCCATCAGCCATTCACAAATGCATACACTTATTCTTGCACAAGTAGGAGCTGGTGACTCAAAAAGTTCAAATATAAAAAGACTTTGCACATTTAGTTAATGGAAGTAAATTGGAAGGTTGTTTAAAATGGCATGCTCTATCTGAATAATGAAAGTTTAATTTTGATTGAGTGTCCCTTAAATAGTTGTAAATTTAATTTAGCTCTATTGTAATTATGTTAAAGTTAGGAAGTGTTAGGGTTACGTTAGGTTTAGGGTTAGGGTTACGTTAGGGTTAGGGTTAGGTTTAGGGGTTAATAGTTTAATTTAGATTTTTGCAATGTGGAGGGCTGGCAGTTTAGGGGTTAATAGATTTATTTAGTGGTAGTGATGTGGGAGGCCAGAGGTTTAGGGGTTAATAGTTTTATTTAGTTGCGGCGATGTCGGGGTGCGGCGTAATAGGGGTTAATAGATTTATTATAGTGTGGGCAATGTTGGGGTGCAGGGGATTAGGGGTTAATATCTTTAGTATAATGGCGGTGATATGGGGAGAAGCAGATTAGGGGTTAATAGTTTTATTTAGGTAGCGGTTATATCGGGGGCGGCAGATTAGGGGTTAATAACATTATGTAGGTGTTAGCGATGTTGGTGGGGGGCAGATTAGGGGTGTTTAGACTCAGGGTTTATGTTAGGGTGTTAGGTTTAAACGTTAGTTTTTTTTTCCCATAGATATCAATGGGGCTGCATTATGGAGCTTTTCTTTCCGCAATTGCAGGTGTAAGACTTTTTCTGACCCGCTCTCCTCATTGATGTCTATGGGGGAAGCGTGCACGAGCATGTCAAAACAGCGCTTGTTTTTGGTGCGGTATGGAGCTTAAAAGTACCATATCGCACGCATAAGCCAGGTTTTGAAAAACTTGTAATAGCTGCGCTATATGGGTTTAAATAACGCAACTCGTATTCTAGCTGATATTTTCTTAATACTGCACCGTGACTTGTTTTTTGTTCATAACAAATGTTTCTTTATTTAATTTTTGCCTTTGTCTAATATTTTAACCAGGTTAGTGAAAGAGACTTACAGAGGCCCATTTATCAAGCTCTGTATGGAGCTTGTGGGCCGTGTTTCTGGCGAGTCTTCAGACTCGCCAGAAACAGCAGTTATAAAGCAGCGATCTAAAGACCGCTGCTCCATAACCCTGTCCACCTGCTCTGAGCAGGCGGACAGGAATCACCACAATTCAACCTGATCAAGTACGATCGTGTTGATTGACACCTCCCTGCTGGTGGCCGATTGGCCGCGAGTTTGCAGGGGGCAGCGTTGCAAGAGCTGCTGGTGCAATGCTGAATACGGAGAGCGCATTGCTCTCCGCATTCAGTGAGGTCTTGCGGACCTGATCCGCACTGTCAGATCAGGTCCGCAAGACCTTTGATAATTCGGCCTCATAGTATTAATACTGTGTTTTTTTTATATTAATTTTGCTAAATTATATTCTGGAATTTTAATTTGTTAGTCTGGGTTTTCCTTAAGACTTCCCATATAATAAATCTTAAAGGTCCACTAAACACAATAGAATACCATAATCAATACATTCATAATAAATAGACAAGGCAAAAGCACTTAGTTTGATTTTAAAATGGATATAGTTTTTCTTCTGTCAAATGTCAGTTAGTTACATTTTCCTTCCTAATGCATCATGTGACAGCGATTAGACAATCACAAAATGCATATACGCATATCCTGTGACTCTTGCACATGCTCAGGAGGAGCTGGTGCCTCAAAAAGTGTGCATATTAAAAGACCTTTAGTGCTAAATCCTAGTGCTGTGAGGATGGCACGCAACATCCTAATGGGGGGAAGGGGTTAATGTTGAAGTGAAGTTAAATGTTATGGTTTGCGAATTACACCCAAACATTCTTCATTATTATTATAAAGCAGTCGCTTACTTTTTTTCTATGTTTCTATTCTATTTTTATACAATATATAATTATAAATGTCTGTGCCGTTTCCTATCCGACTCCTCCCAGCAGCTACTTCCATGTTTTACTGTTTCTTAACTGAGAGTGATCCCACCTGCTCTCTGCGTCGGCTAAAAGCACGTCTCATGAACGAGCACCCTCAGGAGATTGCATTCCTCACGTTCAACGCATGCGCATAGTAATGTAGTGACGTTGAAATGTTCGGGCTGACCACCCCGAGGGTAAAACGATGATTGTATGCTAACATAGAGGTAGCATGTCAATCAAGTTGTATAACATGTCGGGCAGAGGAAACAATACGAACGACGGATAAGTAAATGCTAAAAATTTAGCTTATGTGTTAACGCTGCTAGATGAAGGCATTTTGCGTGCATTGGGTTGAGTTCGTATTACAGGTTGAAAGTAAAAAAATGTTCACGACCGCGTTAACTTCTCCCATAGAAATCAATGGAGAGCGAAAAAATTTAAAAAAAACTAACACCCATACTCACTAGCTAACCTGACCCCGTATATTAGAGAGGAGCACTTAACCAGGCAAGAAATATTAGTATTTCACATTCCAATGTTCTTCACATAGCAGAATATGTCCTATTTATTATTAAGTCTGGATTTAGGATTATTGGTCATAAAATATGTGGTCATAGGACATATGGTCATAGCTATATGGTCATAATGACTTTTGGTCACAAGGACATTTGGTCATAGGACATTTGGTCATAAGACATTTGGTCATATGACATTTGGTCACAGGACATATGTTCATAGGACATTTGGTCATAAGACATAGTAACATAGTTACATAGTAACTATGTTACTATGTCTTATGACCAAATGTAACATAGTAACATAGTAGATAAGGTTGAAAAAAGACTGAAGTCCATCGAGTTCAACCTATACAAATCTAAAATACTTACAAAAAGCTCCAGTTAAGCTTAAATAACCCCATTAAAATGTGACCCATTTAATACTAGCAATCATATCCATGAATTTTGTTTATATACAGAAATTTATCCAGACTATTTTTAAATGTATCTATGGTATTGGCATTCACTACCTCCTTTGGTAATGAGTTCCACAATTTTATTGCTCTTACAGTGAAAAAACGTTTCCGTTGCAGGAGATTAAATCTCCTTTCCTCCAACCTTAAATTATGACCTCTTGTCAGAACCAATTTTCTTGGAATAAAAAGAGCTTCTGCCATCTCTGTATATGGGCCTTGAATATATTTATATAAAGTAATCATGTCACCTCTCAAGCGCCTTTTTTCAAAAGAGAACAGACCCAGTTTGGCTAGCCTCTCCTCATAGGTTAATTTCTCCAATCCCCTTATTAGCTTTGTGGCCCTTCTCTGAACTTTTTCTAGTTCTGCAATATCTTTTTTAGCAATCGGTCCCCAGAACTGCACTCCAAACTCAAGGTGAGGTCTTACCAGGGCTTTATATAATGACAGAATTATGCTTTCCTCCCTTGAATCAATGCCTCTTTTAATACATGCTAGTATCTTATTAGCCTTTGAAGCCGCTGCCCTGCATTGTGCACTCATCTTTAGCTTGTTATCTATTACTACTCCCAAATCCCTTTCCTCCTGTGTTTGGCTAAGTCTTGTCCCATTTAAAAAATACATAGCCTGCTTATTTTTACTTCCAAAATGTAGAACCTTACATTTTTCCGTATTAAATCTCATTTTCCATTCACTTGCCCATAGTTCTAATTTTAGCAAATCCCTTTGCAAAGAGAGTTCATCCTGCTCTGACCTAATGACCTTACTTAACTTAGTATCATCTGCAAAAATAGAGATGTCGCTATTTAATCCTTGCTCCAAGTCATTTATAAAAATATTAAAAAGAACAGGGCCCAGTACTGATCCCTGGGGGACGCCACTGATTACCTTTGTCCAATGTGAGTATGATCCATTTACTGCTACTCGTTGCTCCCTATCTTTTATCCAGTTATTTATCCATGAGCTAACATTTTCAGCTATTCCCAGTCCCTTAATTTTGTGCATTAATCTCTCATGTGGCACTGTATCAAATGCCTTTGCAAAATCTAAGTATATACCCAGTCCCTTAATTTTGTGCATTAATCTCTCATGTGGCACTGTATCAAATGCCTTTGCAAAATCTAAGTATATCACATCAACTGATTCCCCTTTATCTATATTTTTACTTACTTCCTCGTAGAATCTAATTAGATTAGTTTGACATGATCTATTTCTCCTAAAGAGAATTAAGAAAAAATTAAGAGTAAAGGTTTGTCTATAACAGTGCTAAGTTCACTTAACACCCTTGGGTGTATTCCATCTGGGCCTGGAGTTTTATTTACCTTAATATTTTTTTGTTCTATCTCCCGTCTTGTAGACGGGAGATAGAACATTTTGTCATAAGACATATGGTCATAGGACATTTGGTCACAGGACATATGGTCATAGGACATTTGGTCATAAGAAATATGGTCAAAGGACATTTGGTCATAGGACAACTGTTCATAAGACTTATGGTATCATAGGAGGGGCTCTGCCAAGAACAAATGTCTTTTGACTAATAATCCTAGATCCCTTTTCTTAACCATGTCACACCCTCATTGTTACACTCTCCCCAGGTTTCCCATCTTAACCATGTCACACCATCATTGTGACACGCCCCCTGGTTTCCCATTGACTCTACCACTTCACCCAACTATATGGAGATTTCTAGATGGGCTGAAAAAAGACTGGATCAAGCAAAACAACTTCTTATCTTCAAGGTGACTCTGGAATTAAAAAACCTGCTCAAAAACATTATCTTATCCTGAGAGATAGAGTCATCAGAGCTCTTGCAATGTACAACCAAACAGATCTGCTTATTATTATTATTATTATCAGGTATTTGTAGAGCGCCAACAGGTTCCGCTGCGCTATGAACATGGGTGGTATTTAAAAAAAATAATTACACGTATCGAATGGGGAGAGAGGGTCCTGCCGAGATTTGCACTGTTGTAGTCGGCTCTTATGAAGGTGAACTACAAACAGTTGGGCTCATAGGCTTACATGTTATGGGGTTTTAGGGGATAGGAGTGGAGATAGGAAGGTTAGTGTAGGTTGTAAGCATCCCTGAATAGTAGAGTCTTTAGGGAGTACTTGAAGCTTTGAATACTAGGGGAGATTATTGCGGAGCGAGGCAGAGAGTTCCATAAGATGGGAGCCAGTCTGTAGTAATCTTGTAGACGGGAATGTGAGGAGGTAACAAGAGAGGAGGAGAGTAGGAGATCATGAGCGGAGCAAAGGGGACAGGAGGGAGAGTATCTGGAGACAAGGTCTGAGATATAGGAGGGAGCAATGCAATTGAGGGCTTTGTGTGTCAGAGTGAGAATGTTATGTTTAATCCTGGAGGCAAGAGGAAGCCAGTGAAGGGATTGGCAGAGATGTGTGGCAGATGGAGAGCGACGTGCAAGGAAGATAAGCCTGGCAGAGGCATTCATTATGGATTGTAAAGGAGCTAGGAGGCAGTTAGGGAGACCAGAGAGGATAGAGTTTGAGTAGTCAAGGTGGGAAAGGATGAGAGAGTGGATTAAAGTCTTTGTTGTGTCCTGTGTAAGGAAATGTCTAATTTTAGCGATGTTTTTAATGTGGAAGCGGCAGACTTTAGCCAATGACTGAATGTGAGGAGTGAAAGAAAGATCTGAGTCAAGTGTGACCCCAAGACATCGGGCATTTGAGGTTAGGGTAATGATGGAGTTATCAACAGTTATAGAGAAATGGGGATGGAGATTTTGGAAAAAGGGGGGGAAATAAGGAGCTCAGTTTTGGAGAGATTTAGCTTGAGGTAGTGAGAGGACATCCAAGATGAGATATGAGAGAGACAGTTAGTGACATGGGTTAGCAAGGAAGGAGATAGTTCTGGCGCAGAGAGGTAGATTTGGGTATCGTCGGCATACAAATGATAATGAAACCTGTGGGACTTTATTAAGGAACCTAGTGAGGACATGTAGATTGAGAAGAGAAGGGGACTGAGGACAGAGCCTTGCGGTACCCCAACAGAAAGAGGTAAATGGGGCAGAGGATGCCCCAGAGAAGGCTACACCAAAGGTATGGTTAGACAGATAGGAAGAGAACCAAGAGAGAGCTGTGTCATGGATGCCGATGGATTGGAGGAGTTATAGTGGCAGATGGATTCATCTGGACAGGAAAAGGAGGGGATGGAAGATCAGAAGAGGTTTGAGAGAGCTAGCGAGCTGTTGCTGATCTAATGGCTTGATTCTTCTGTGAAGTTTAGTGTGAGTGCTAACATACTTGTGAGCCATTGCTTATTTGTCTTGATTATAGGACTACTATTTTAAGCCTACATGTGTGGCAGAATAGAACTGAAGAGAGTTCAGTTACTATTTTAGTCGGCTCTACAAGCTTTTAGGTTATTGTTGGTTACTATTTCTCTCCTCTTAAGAAATATCTGTCATTGGCGTGCCAGTACTAGGAGCTTCTAAATACTTTAATTGTTGTTATGTTCTGGTATATGAGTTTTTACTTTTTAATCAACTGCCCCTTTGGGGCATATTTATCAAGCTCTGTATAAAGCTTGATGCCCCATGTTTCTGGTGAGCCTTTAGGCTCACCGCAAACGACCACTGCTCCATAACCTGTCCACCTGCTCTGAGGTGGCTGACAGAAATCAACAGAAATCAACCTGATCAAATACAATTGGGTTGATTGACACCCCCTGCTAGTGGCCGATTGGCCACGAATCTGCAGGGGGCGGTATTGCAAGAGCAGTTCACAAGAACTGCTGGTGCAATGATAAATGCCGAGAGCATATGCTGTCTGCATTTATCGATGTGCAGTGAACATGATCCACTATATCAGATCATGTCCGCTCGCAACATCATAAATAGGCTCCTTTATCTTTATGTGCCTTTAGAATCCCCTTAATAATTTTTTTTTACTTTTTTTGTAAATAAATTGTTTTAAAACTTTTATATTCATTCTCTTCACCCTAAGACTTACACTTACAACCTGTCATCTAGGGGGGTCCATAGTTGCTAAGATGTCTGAGATACAGGCATCTAAGCATCGGCCCATATCTTTCTTTCACTGACTGTTTGTCAATGCTTAATAAAGTTGTGCAGTGACCTCATTGCATAATGTGCATGACGTCACCGTGCTGTGTGTGAAGCCCCGCCTGGGCAGAATCACCTGGGTAGAGGAAGATGGAGGTCCTCATTGAGTGCTAGCATCGACAAGAAGCCGATGCTAGCACCTGAGAGGGAATGCTAGTGTCGGCTCTATGCCGATGCTAGCATTCTAGTAAAGGCTCAGTTGAGCGCTGTGTAATCTGTTAGCACTCTACAAATAACTGATAATAATAATAAAAATAATGATATTACTTTGAGCAATAGTGACCAAATGTCATATGACCAGATGTCATATGGCCAAATGTCCTATGACCAAAAGTCTTATGAACAAATGTCCTATGACCAAAAGTCCTATGACCAAATGTCTTATGACCAAATGTCCTATGACCATATGTTCTTATGATCAAATGTCCTTATGACCATATAGCTATGACCATATGTCCTATGACCAAATGTCTTATGATCATTAGTCCTAACACCAGTCCTTTAATTCCTAGGTATTGCACAATATGCAATACCTAGAAATTAAAGGACCAATTATTTGCACTAAATCTTGAAAGAAAAAAATCCCAATACACTGGTCCTTTAATTCCGCTGCTTTAAAACCCTAATGAGTATGTGTATCTTATCTTCCTTAGTTGTGGCTAATTAAGACCAGCTGTAAATGTGTCCACTGCTCTAATCAATCACACAAATGATTTAGGCAATTTGCAGCATTCTGAAGAATGTGGCTACTGGGGACATTTTGAGGTAAAATATAATTTTCCTTTTTTACATAGAGATGTTCATGTGATATTTTCTGGTCAGTTTTTTACAGCTATGCTGCATCATTTTCAAGTGCTTCAACATTTGGGTATCATGTCCCTTTAAACTATGGCTACACAGTATAGATCTTTACTATATTGCTATGCAGTTAGGAATGCTTTGCTACAATACAGAACACAGTCAACATTGTAAACTGCACAACAGATAAAAAAGAAATCAAATCATTTTTGTTTAAAAACACAACTTTACAATTAATTTGCTTAGTTCTATTTATATCCTTTGTTGTGTTGAAAAGCACACCTAGGTATGCTCAGGAGACTAGCCACTAGCGACAAATTGATTCCATTATCTGATTGGTTGTGCATCTGATGACCTCACAGAGACACGGACCAATCAGATCATGCAATAACGGCCGAGGGCAGATATGCTCCAGAGAGTTCTGTTCTAATCAGAGCCTCGGGCGCCACAACCGCCTCTGTGAACCTAACCATGGGTCCCACCCCCCACGACATGCTTTTAACCCCTTAAGGACCAAGGCCATTTTTCAATTTCTTTCCCTGAAGGACCAGGGCTATTTTTAAATTTCTGTGGTGTTTGTGTTTAGCTGTAATTTTCTTCTTACTCACTTACTGTACCCATACATATTATATACCGTTTTTCTCGCCATTAAATGGACTTCCATTATTTTCATCATATCTTATCATTTACTTTAAAAAAATTATAAAATATTAGGAAAAAATGGAAAAAAACACACTTTTTCTAACTTTGACCCCCACAATCTGTTATACATCTACAATCACCAAAAAACACCCATGCTAAATAGTTTCTAAATTTTGTCCTGAGTTTAGAAATACCCAATGTTTACATGTTCTTTGTTTTTTTTGCAAGTTATAGGGCCCTAAATACAAGTAGCACTTTGCTATTTCCAAACCCCTTTTTTTCAAAATTAGCGCTAGTTACATTGGAACACTGATATCTTTCAGGAATCCCTGATTAACCCTTGACATGTATATATTTTTTTTTTAGAAGACATCCCAAAGTATTGATATAGGCCCATTTTGGTATATTTCATACCACCATTTCACCACCAAATGCAATCAAATAAAAAAAATTGTTCACTTTTTCCCAAATATTTTCACATACTTTAGGTTTCTCACTGAAATTATTTACAAACAACTTGTGCAATTATGGCATAAATGGTTGTAAATGCTTCTCTGGGATCCCCTTTGTTCAGAAATAGCAGACATATATGACTTTGGCGTTGCTTTTCGGTAATTAGAAGGCCGCTAAATGCCACTGCGCATCACACGTGTATTATGCCCAGCAGTGAAGGGGTTAATTAGGGAGCATGTAGGGAGCGTCTAGGGTTAATTTTAGCTTTAGTGTAGTGTAGTAGACAACCCCAAGTATTGATCTAGGCCCATCTTGGTATATTTCATGCTACCATTTCACCGCTAAATGCGATCAAATTAAAAAAAATGTAAATATTTCACAATTTTAGGTTTCTCACTGAAATTATTTACAAACAACTTTTGCAAGTATGGCATAAATGGTTGTAAATGCTTCTCTGGGATCCCCTTTGTTCAGAAATAGCAGACATATATGACTTTGGCGTTGCTTTCTGGTAATTAGAAGGCCGCTAAATGCTGCTGCGCATCACACGTGTATTATGGCTAGCAGTGAAGGGGTTAATTAGGTAGTTTTTAGGGAGCTTGCAGGGTTAATTTTATCTTTAGTGTAGAGATCAGCCTCCCACCTGACACATCAGACCCCCTGATCCCTCCCAAACAGCTCCCTTCCCTCCCCCACCCCACAATTGTACCCGCCATCTTAAGTACTGGCAGAAAGTCTGCCAGTACTAAAATAAAAGGTATATTTAAAAAAATTAAAAAAATTGTCCCCCCTTAGCCCCCAACCTCCCTGATCCCCCCCAAACAGCTCTCTAACCCTCCACCTCTACCTTACTGGGAGCCATCTTGGGTACTGACAGCTGTCTGCCAGTACCCTGTTTGCAAATACAAATGGTTTTTTTTAATTTTTTTTATTTTTTTTATTTTTTCTATAGTGTAGCTCCCCCCCCCCACACAGACCAATTCCCCACCGCTCCCAGATCCCTTAGATTTACTTTTGTTGGGGATTTTATCCCCCCTTATTGCCACTCATATAAAATGGTTTTCCTGTAGTGTAGCTGTTCCCACCCGCTCCCTCCCCATGCACGCACCCACCCGCCACCCCCCATGCATGCCCGCACTCCTGACAACCCCGCCCCCGATCCCACTCCCCTCTCTCTTCAGTTTTTAATTGATGGCCGCCCACCCGCCTCCCACGGTAAGCTCCCACCCACCAACGATTGCGGCCATCGATGCCGGTGCAGAGAGGGCCACAGAGTGGCTCTCTCTGCATCGGATGGGGGAAAAATGTTATTGCAGGATGCCTCGATATCGAAGCATCACTGCAATAACTGTAAAGCGGCTGGAAGCGATCAGGATCGCTTCCAGCCGCTTTAATCACCAAAGTCGTACAGGGTACGTCGCTGGTCTTTAAAGACCAGGTTGTGTGCGACGTACCCTGTACGACTCGTGTCGTTAAGGGGTTAAAGGTTCTCAGACAGACCGGACTGTTATCCGACAGACATTTGTCTGTCAGATTGTTATCCGTCGCACATGCATTCTGTCCGAGAACCTTTAAAAGCACGTTGGTGGGGGGTGGGACCCATGATTAGGTTCCCAGAGGCAGTTGCGATGCCTGAGACTCTGATTAAAACAGAACTCTCTGTAGCGTATCTGCCCTTGGCGGTTATTGCATAATCTGATTGGTCTGTGTCTCTGTGAGGTTACCGGATGCACAACCAATCGGATAATGGATTCAATTTGTCGCTAGCGCCTTGTCTCAGGAGCTGGGTGCAAGCTGCTGATTGGTGGCTGCACATATATGGCTCCTATCTTTGGCTTGCAAATATGATTAGATAACTCCTAGAAGTGCATTGCAGCTCCTTCAACAAAGAATAACAAGAGAATGAATCAAAAGTGATAATAGAAGTAAATTGATAAGTTGTGTAAAAATGTATGTTCTTCCTGAATCATTAAAAGGAAACGTTTGTGTTTCAGATCCCTTTAAGCATTAAGGGAACACTATAGTTTTAACAGTATCCCAATACAGTAGTTTCCAATACTACTGTCTCAAGTCTGGTTGAAGTTACTGATTGCAAACTGAAGTTACTGTATTAAAAGTAATTAGAGGGAAATGTTTTTCTTCAGAAAATGGCTCATTAGGATAGCACAGATAGTTAGGACTAATGAAACAAGAAGATTTCAAAATGCTAGAAATATACATCATGTCATCCTAAACACCTCATTTGAAATCCCCTTTTCAAACAAAGGTTTGATATCTTATCACAGCTGTCAGGTGACCACAGATACTAATGAACCACCAACAATATTTGAGGTGTACATCTGTAAAAGAGCACGCAATTCAGCTACTGTGGAAATGAGATGCAGCAAAGCAATAATTTCATAGAAGCCTGCAGGGCAAAAATAATAATAATAATACATACATTCATAAATAAAATATTGTTTTAAAATAGAATTATTTGATTGTTGAAGGCCAACATCATTATGTGACCTCAAATGACCAGTTGTTGTCTATATTTTGTTTTGTATTGTAGTTTGAAAATGGGAAAAAAAAACATGAATTAATACAACTTAGTACTTTTTTTAATTAAATAGGTATTTATTTGTAGCCGAATGTAAAAAACAAACAAAAGAACACCTTTTCCCATATTCATTTTATTAACCTGGAAACTGGAAACATATGTCCCTTTAACATAAGGTTCAGGCCTGCAAGCAGGAAAGGCTTTCAAAGTCCAAATTTACACCATTTGATAATTATGTAGCAATGTCCTTGTAATCTGATTTCGGTGTCAGACATTTTGTAGGTATGCAATATCTTCAAATATAAGACACACTTATAAATCCCTTCACAGTGTGTACTCACTCTTTGCACAGCACAAATAAATAGTGCTAAAAATGCCTAGCTCACCTCCCGGCAAACATTTTCAGTCCTGAAGTACCGTTTCAAAGACTCACCTCTAGGTCATCTTTCCAAAGATCATAAAATCCAGTGCAGAGCAAAGCTTTCAAAGCTCCAAAGGGTCATTCCATACCTTTTAGATTCTAAGACAGCCATTTAGGCAATTCGCTTTTAAGGGAGTCCTTAAAAATGGCCCAAGGAGTCTTGTCTTAAAATAAGCAAACACCTCTGGTTCTGAAATAAAGGAATTCCCACTCTGAATTATCTGAGATTGCTGATTAGAGAACAGTTCAAACTGTTAGCTCACAAAAAATAATTACTTTTGAAGTGGGCAGACAGTAGAGTTGCTACCTTAGCCATGTTTTTCTGGACACTTATGAGTTACACATGCGGGAGGGTGTGCAGGAAAGAGCATGCATTTCTGGACAGCACTATTCCTATTCCTCCCTGGTCACCCTGCAGCATGTGTAACTCATAAGTGCACAGGAAAACATGGCTGAGAAGGCAACAGTAGCGGTCAGTGCATGGGGTATTTGAATTTCAGCACTACATTAAAAAGTAAGTTATAGCACATCTTCAATACAACTGATGAATTAAACTTGACTAACATTCTGGATCTATTTATTCAAAGACGGGAGTTTACTATCACTTTAAGAACCTTCTTTAAATTGTATTTGTAGCTTTGTTGCACATAGTAACAAAATAAATGAGTTTTGTTGGTAGATTAGAAACAGAATGTATTTATATTTATTACTAGCTGATAAGTCTGCCCAGAGGGCAGTCTATGTGTGAAACATGTAACCCCCCGAACTACAAATAATACAAAAGTAAAAATACAGAAAAAAATAAAAAACACAATCCAAAATATTTTTTTTTACACCTAATCCCTATGAAAATAAAAAAGCCCCCCAAAATAAAAACACCCCCTAATCTAAGAATAAACTACCAATAGCCCTTAAAAGGGCTTTTAGTAGGACACTGCCCTAAAGAAATCAGCAATTTTACATTAAAAATAAACAAAGTCCCCCCTAACAGTAAAACCCCCCATCCACACAACCCCCCAAAATAAAAAAAAACTAACACTAATAAACCTAAAATACCCATTGCCCCTACCCATACGAATGCCCACTCTCATCCGACCTGGGAAATTAACAGCTACTGCCTGCACACGACTGGCTGTGCACGGTCAGGGGGCGGTGCTGCACGTGAGCGCAAAATAGTGATTGTGTGCAATGCTTAATTCCGGCAGCAGATTGCTGCTCACCATAGGTGAGCTGGGGCGGATAGGGGCGAATATGTATGCCCCTGTCTGCCCTAGCTTGATAAATTGAGCCCTTAGTTGTATTTCATATAGTTTTCCTAATTAATTTTCCTAGTTACAAATGTATCATGTATATTCTCCTATAGAGGACTGAAAGTTCTCTTGCAAGTTCCTGCAATAAAGTTCTCCATAGCTACTGTGGAGAACAGGATTAGAAATATATTCTCTACCAGTTGTAGAAGCAATGTTAAAACAAAAAAACGTCTCTACAAGGTGCAAAATAATCTATAACAACAAAGCACAATAATAATGTTTATTAGAGTGCAATAATAATTTATATTAGGGTGATAAAAAAATATATAATGGAGTGCAAAAATTATATCTATTGGGGCATAAAAATAAGATATAAAAGAAGCGCTGAAATAGAAGCATAAAAACAATGAAAATGTAGATCTATTTTCTTCCATGAGAGTTTCTTGGAGAGGGGCATTAACAAAGCTACTAGGGGGCTGTATAAGTATTTCTATTGGTTTATATACAGTATGACTTACATGGACAATAGTTGCTTATTTTCAATGATAAAAAAGGCGCAGATACTAATCTGACTACAGAAATTTATCTTTACTTCTCAGCTCTCCTGTGGACAAGCGCAAAGAAAAAATGTTGTTGATAAATTTGAGAGAACAGAAGCGCTTCTCTAAAGGAGAGCTGAGGAGAACACAGGAGAATTACACAGAGAATTTTCATTTTGCTTGATAAATTGAGCCCCTAATGTCAATCACAAGCTGGCAAAGCAAATTCTACAAGATACCTGAGAAGACACCAGGACAAGAGCAAAATGTAGAAGATAATATGGGCAATTCACCGTATTTATTTGACAGTCAGTAATATCAAGATTGGGTGCACTTTCCAAAAGATTGGGAAATTCTCCAACAAAATGTTTTTATCTGTTCACTAACCTCATTCATGCTAATAGATTTGTTCAAAAACAATCTTAAAAGCAATTTAATGTTGAAAATGAAGATAGATAACCAACAAGGGACACAGTTAGAATTACGTTATTATAGAAAGCTAAGGGAGAATCAGTGGTTTGCTATTACTTCTTCACTTTTAAGGAACTGTGTCATCTGCAGTGAGTGATTGAGTTAGAGAGTTAATCTATGTGATGTAGCATAAATGAACTGGTAGCTCTATATCGTAAAAGTAAAAAAAAAAAGGAGTTTTTATCCAATGTCAACATAAATTAATGGAATTGGTAGCCACATTTAGAATTGTTTAGTTCAATTGTCCTGTGAGTCTAATGATCAACACAGCAAACATTTTAGGATTTGAGGTAATAATAAACATTAGGTATTTATATGTTTAAATGAGATAAGTGATATGGTAATTACCAACTCAGAGAAGACCTTGTAAGAGATTGAAGGAAGCATACAGACCGCTAACTTAATCTGTGAATCGTGTGAGATATTTACATTTTACTTCAACTTGGCTTTTAAACTTATATTAAAACTATTTTAGCGGAATATGTCCTTATTGGTAGAACATTCAAGGATACTATGTTTAGACAAGTATACATCTGATTCACTGAGCATTGTGCAGTTAAAGGGACAGTCAAGTCAAAATAAAGCATTTGTCTAAATGTTCACAATATTTTTATATGCTCACTTTTTGAGGCACCAGCTCCTACTGATCATGTGTCAGATTCGCAGTATATACGTATATGCATTTTGTGATGTAACTGACGTTGATTTTTTTCTCAGAAACAAATCTACTACTCATTTGAAATCTATACTAAGGCCTTAATATTTAAAGCAAAGGGGCATGTCCGAGCAATGCTGGCAAGCAGAGATGAAATTAAACACCTTCTAATTGCCAAAAATAAATGGCAAAGCCATGCATGTTTGCTGTTTCTGAACATAGGGGCCTCGATCCGATATACAGCGTCGCCCGCAGAAGCCGGCAACGCCAAAATTTGCGCGGGTTTGGTATCACATATACGGCGTAACATAGAAGTTACGCTCGTATATTTCTGCCTTCGCCCGTAGATTTTTGGGCCATAGGCAGGTATACCAAACCTGCGCAGTTTGGTATCCAATATACAGCGTAAGGACTTAAGTGGCGAAAATGGAGAAATCTTACTCCATTTTCAACTTGCCACAAAATGCAGCCGTAGTAAGCTTTACGCTGTCTATTGGAGCCCCGTAACTCTCTAAACTACCTGCCAAATAAAACCTAAGACCTAACGCATGCGCAATGTCTATCTACCTGTCAACCGTGATCACCTGCCGCAATCCCTAATAGAGTATTTAACCCCTAAACCGACGCTCCCAGACCCTGCCGCCACCTACATTAAAAGTATAACCCCCTAATGTGATCCCCCTACACCGTCGCCAGCTACATTACATACCCCCTAATGTGAGCTCCTACCCCGCCGCCAGCTACATTAAACTACGCCCTAATGTGAGCACCTTACACCGCCGCCAGCTACATTAAACTACCGCCTAATGTGAGCTCCTACCCCGCCGCAAGCTATATTAAATGTATTAACCCCTAATCTAATCCCCCTACACCGCCGCCAGCTATATTAAATTAATTAACCCCTAATCTAATCCCTCTACACCGCCGCCAGCTATATTAAATAGATTACCCCCTAATCTAATCCCCCTACACCGCCGCCACCAATATTAAATAGATTACCCCCTAATCTAATCCCCCTACACCGCCGCCACCTATATTAAAAAGATTAACCCCTAATCTAATCCCCCTACACCGCCGCCAGCTATATTAACTATATTAACCCTAATTATATTAGGGTCAATATAGTTAATATACTTATTATATTATATATATTAACTATATTAACCCTAATTATATTAGGGTTAATATAGTTAATATCGTTATTATATTATATATATATTAAGTATAATAACCCTATCTAACTCTAACATCCCTAACTAAATTCTTATTAAAATAAATCTAATTAATATTAATATTATTAATTAAAATATTCCTATTTAAATCTAAATACTTACCTATAAAATAAACCCTAAGATAGCTACAATGTAATTAATAATTACATTGTAGCTATTTTAGGGTTTATATTTATTTTACAGGTAACTTGGTATTTATTTTAACTAGGTACAATAGCTATTAAATAGTTAATAACTATTTAATAGCTACCTATATAAAATAATTACCAATTTACCTGTAAAATAAATCCTAACCTAAGTTACAAATACACCTACACTATCAATAAATTAAATAAACTACAAATATCTAAACTAAACTACAATTAAATACACCAAACTAAATTACAAAAAAAACCCCACTAAATTACAAAAAATAAAAAGATTACAAGAATTTTAAGCTAATTACACCTATTCTAAGCCCCCTAATAAAATAACAAAGCCCCCCCAAAATAAAAAAAATTCCCTACCCTAATCTAAATTACAAAGGGCCTTTTGTGGGGCATGCCCCAAAGAAATCAGCTTTTTTGCCTGTAAAAAAAACAACACCCCCCCATTACAACCCACCACCCACATACCCCTATTCTAAGTCTAACCCCCAAGTGCTCCTTACCTGTCCTGAAGACCGGCGGAGAAGGTCCTGTTCCAGGTGGCGACCTCTTCTTCCAGGCGGCGACCTCATCTTCTTCCAGGATCCAGCCGGCGTGGAGCGGAGGAGTTGAAGACCGATGACCGCGGAGCTGAAGACCGTCCATCTGGAACTGAAGACCGGCGATGCTGGAACTGAAGATCAGCGATGCTGGAACCGAAGACCTCTGGAACTGAAGACCGGAGCCGGAACGTGGAGGATCCTCTTCACACGATCGCCGCCGTACACTGAATAGGAATTCAAGGTATGCGATTAAAAACGGCGTCCTTTGAATTCTTATTGGCTGATTTGAGCCTTCAAATTCAAATCAGCCAATCGGATGCGAGCTACTTTAATTCTATTGGCTGATTTGAATAGCCAATAGAATAAGAGCTACTGTAATTCTATTGGCTGATTAGAATTGCCAATAGAATTACAGTTGCTAGGGATTTTTTTTATTTTGGGGGGCTTTGTTATTTTATTAGGGGGCTTAGAAGAGGTGTAATTAGCTTAAAATTCTTGTAATCTTTTTTTATTTTTTGTAATTTTTTTTTTTTGTAATTTAGTTTAGTGTATGTAATTGTAGTTTAGTTTAGATATTTGTAGTTTATTTAATTTATTAATAGTGTAGGTGTATTTGTAACTTAGGTTAGGATTTATTTTACAGGTAAATTTGTAATTATTTTAACTAGGTGGCTATTAAATAGTTATTAACTATTTAATAGCTATTGTACCTAGTTAAAATAAAAACCAAGTTACCTGTAAAATAAATATAAACCCTAAAATAGCTACAATGTAATTATTAATTACATTGTAGCTATCTTAGGGTTTATTTATAGGTAAGTATTTAGATTTAAATAGGAATATTTTAATGAATAATATTAATATTAATTAGATTTATTTTAATAAGAATTTAGTTAGGGATGTTAGAGTTAGATAGGGTTATTATACTTAATATATATATATAATATAATAACAATATTAACTATATTAACCCTAATATAATTAGGGTTAATACAGTTAATATATATAATATAATAACTATATTAACTAGATTAACCCTAATATAATTATAATATTATAATAGCTGGCGGCGGAGTAGGGGGATTAGATTAGGGGTTAATCTAGGGGGATTAGATTAGGGGTTAATATATTTAATATAGGTGGCGGCGGTGTAGGGGGATTAGATTAGGGGGTAATACATTCATTATAGGTGGCGGCGGTGTAGGGGGATTTAGATTAGATGCAAAAGAGCTGATTTCTTTGTGACAATGCCCCGCAAAAAGCCCTTTTAAGGGCTGGTAGAAGTGCTGATTTCTTTGGGGCATGCCCCACAAAAAGCCCTTTTGATGGCTGGCAAAAGAGCTGTTACTTTGGGGAAATGTAACGCAAAAGGCCCTTTTAAGGGCTGGTAATAGAGGTGATTACTTTAGGGGGATTAGATTAGGGGTTAATGTATTTAATATAGCTGGCGGTGGTGTAGGGGGATTAAATTAGGGGTTAATAATTTTAATATAGCTGGTGGCGGTGTAGGAGCTCACATTAGGGGGTAGTTAATATAGATGGCGGCGGTGTAAGTATCTCACATTAGGGGGTAATATAGATAAAATAGGTAGCGGCGGTGTAGGAGGCTCACTCACATTAGGTGGTAATATAGATAAAATAGGTAGCGGCGGTGTAGGAGCTCACATTAGGGGGTAATATAGATAAAATAGGTAGCGGCAGTGTAGAGGGCTCACATTAGTGGGTAATATAGATAAAATAGGTAGCAGCGGTGTAGGAGCTCACATTAGGGGGTAATATAGATAATGTAGGTGGCGGCGGGGTCCGGGAGCGGCAGTTTAGGGGTTAATAACTTTATTAGGTGCGGCGGGGTCCGGGAGTAGCGGTTTAGGGGTTAATACATTTATTATTATTAGGAGAGTGAAGGGGGATAGCGGATAGAGGGGTAGACGTGTCGGGCTATGTTTAGGAGGCGTGTTAGACAGTACGGGTTATTTAATAACTTAGTCAGGTTTTTTATGCAACGGCAGTTTTTAAAGTGCCGTAAGTCACTGGCGACTCCAGAAATTTGTACTTAAGCAGATCTCTGGACATCGCTGGTTTGTGAGACTTACGGCACTTTAGCCTCTGACGGAGCCGTATATGGGATAGCTCGAGTTGCGAGCTGAAACTACGGGCGGTGCAGGTTTCCACGCTTGCGCCAAAACCTGCACCGTATATCGGATCGTGCCCAGGGTTTCCAGAGAAGCTTTTACAACCTTTTTTCTTATGACTGCAGTACTTGTGTGTATTCAGTGAGAAACCTAAAGTTTTAAAAAAAGTTAAAAAAAAGTTGTTATATGATCGTATTTAGCAGCCAAATTGTGGTATCAAATATGCCAAAATGCTCCTAGATTGATACATTGGATTACCTACTTTAAAAATATATACAATTTTATGGATAAATAATAAAAAAGCTTTATTTCTATGTAAAAAAAAATCTCCAGGTACTGTGAGCAAGATCTTCTTTTAAATTCCTGATAGCAAAGGCGGTTAAACATGAAGCTGAGGATTAAATAAGTATAATACATTGCAGAATAAGTGTTTATCTTTGGAGAACGTTAATAAATGTGTATATCTGTTAACAGAAATGTTAGCTAGGATTCAATTAGATGTACAGTTGCTTTAGAATAATCTTAGGAGAGTGACGGCCCTAGATAAGAAGAGTTAATTAAAGGGATAGGAAAGTCAAAATTAAACTTGCATGATTCAGATAAATCATTTGATTTTAAGATACTTTTAAATTCACTTCTATTTTAAAATGTGCTTTGTTCTCTTGGTATTCCTTGTTGAAAAAGAAGATGCACATATCCTACATTAGTGGGAGCTAGCTGCTGATTGGTGCCTGCACATATTTGTGTCCTGTGATTGGCTAACTAGATCTGTTCATCTAGCTGCCAGTAGTATAATACTGTTCCTTCTGCAAAGGGTAACAAGATAATGAAGCAAATTTGATAATAGAAGTAAATTGGAAAGTTGCATGCTCTATCCATATCATGAAAGAAAACTTTGGGGTTTCCTATCTCTTTAAAGGCAGCTAAAAATAATTGACTTAAGAATGCATTGATATTTGCAACTGTATATAGCCTATAATTTTTACAAATGTGCAATACTGTAAAAACAAGCAAAAATACAAAGGTAGATTACCTATGGTTATTGAAAAAGCTGTGTAACTTTTCAGGGATTTGAACAAGAGTGGGAGATGGAGTTTGGCAGTATTTCTTGTAAGTAAGGATCAATTTGACTCAAAACAAGTAAATGGTTTTCCGACCGTAAAAGGGTTCCTAATAGACCAGTACATTAGACAGATATAGTTCAAGTACAAATGGCAATGAAACAGCAGAATGCCTATAATACAACATATACAGGCCCATTTATCAAAGGGCTTGCGGACCTGATCCGACACTGCGGATCAGGTCCGCAAGACCTCGCTAAATGCGGAGAGCAATACGCTCTCCGCATTTAACATTGCACCAGCAGCTCACAAGAGCTGCTGGTGCAACGCCGCCCCCTGCTGACTCGCGGCCAATCGGCAGCCAGCAGGGAGCTGTCAATCAACCCGATCGTATTCGATCGGGTTGATGTCCGGCGATTCCTGTCCGCCTGTTCAGAGCAGGCGGACAGGGTTATGGAGCAGCGGTCTTTAGACCGCTGCTTCATAACTTGTGTTTCTGGCGAGTCTGAAGACTCGCCAGAAACACGGCCCTTCAAGCTCCGTACGGAGCTTGATAAATGGGCCTGATATAGTTTACTTAATAACATGTAAATTGTGTCTAAAGCAGTACATAGAGATAATTATTTACTGTATCTAACAGACAATCTGGGAGCATTTGTCTCAGTAGAGGGGTCAGAAACTGTGGCACAAATTAATTCTCTTGAAGCAGTGGAAATGTATTCAGGTTACCAAGGATTGAAAAGAAGTTAAAACATATTAGGGAATTGCATGTATTTCAGACCTTCTCTTAATATAACAGGCAACTTATGTACAAAAATCATGATTACATAGTAGATGACTTTGAAAAAAGACAGAAGTCCATAGAGTTCAACCTATACAAATTTTAATATCCAGTTGAGTTAATCCCATTAAAAAGGTGACCCATTTAACACAAGCAATCATATCCCTGAATTCTGTTTTAATCCACAAATGTATCTAAACCATTTTTAAAGATATCTAATGTATTGCCAACCTCCTTAGGTAATGAGTTCCACAATTTAATTGCTCTTATAGTGAAAAAAACATTTACGTTGCTGGAGATTAAGGGGACAATTTATTAAAGTGCTAGTGGACATGATATGATGTAGCATATCATGTCCGCCGCACATCAATAAATACCGCCAGCATACGCTGTCGGCATTTATCATTGCACAAGCAGTGCGCTAGCAGGGGGTGTCAATCCACCCGATCATATAGGATCGGGTGGATTGATGTCCGCAGCCTCAGAGCAGGCAGACAAGTTATGGAGCAGTGGTCTTTAGGCCGCTGGTTCATAACTGCTGTTTCCGGCGAGCCTGAAGGCTTGCGTGGAAACAGGGGCATCAAGCTCCATTCTGAGCTTGATAATTCAGCCCCCAAATCTCCTTTCTGCCAGCTTTAAATTGTGACCTCTTGTCACAAACAATTTTCTTGGAATAAACAGAGCTTCTGCCATCTCTGTATATGGGCTTTTAATATATTTATATAATGTAATCATGTCACCTTTTAAGCACCTTTTTTCTAGAGAAAACAAACCCAGTTTGGCTAACCTCTCCTCATAGCTTAAATTCTCCATTTTCCTTATTAGTTTTGTGGACCTTCTATGAACTTTTTCTTAGTCTACAATGTATTTCTTGGTGCCCAGAACTGCACTCCATACTCAAGGTGAGGTCTTATCAGGGATTTATATAGTGACAGAATTATGCTTTACTCCCTTGCATCAATGTCTCTTTTAATACATGCTAGTATCTTATTAGCCTTAGAAGCCTCTGACCCGCATTGTGCACCCATCTTGAGCTTGTTATCTATTACTACACCCAAATCCCTTTCCTCCTCAGTTTTGCGAAATCTAGTCCCATTTAAATAATAGGTTGCCTGCTCATTTTTACTTCCAAAATGTATAACCTTGCATTTTCCAGTGTTAAATCTAATTTTCCATTTACCTGCCCATTCTTTTAATTTTTGTGGATCCCTTAGTAAAGCAATTTCATCCTGCACTAACCTAATGACTATAAACTATTTTCTATCATCTGCAAAAATAGAGATGTTGCTATGTAATCCTTGCTCCAAGTCATTAAAAAAAATATTTGAAAGAACAGGACCCAGTATTGATCACTGGGGGACTCCACTGATTACCTTTGTCCAATCAGAGTATGACCCATTTACTATTACTCATTGCTCCCTGTTTTTTATCCAGTTATTTATGCATGAGTTAACATTTTCAGCTATTCCCAGTCCCTTAATTTTGTACATTAAACTCTCATATGGCACTGTATCAAATGTCTTGCAAAATCCAAGTATATCACATCAACTAATTCCCCTTTATCTATATTTTTTACTTACTTCCTTGTAGAACCTAATTAGATTAGTTCAATGTGATCTATTTCTCATAAAACCATGCTGATTTGAACTCATAAACTTGTTTACACAAATATATTCATCAATATAATCCCTTATAATCCCTTCAAATATATTCCCCACTATTGATGTCAGACTAACTGGTCTATAGGTTCCTGGATCAGCCCTGCTTCCCTTTTTAAAAAGTGGCACCACATCAGCTTTACACCAATCCTGGGGTACCATGCCTGAGGATAACAAGTCTTGAAATATTAAGAGTAGAGGTTTGGCTATAACAGTGCTAAATTCCTGTAAAACCATTAGGTGTATTCCATCTGGGCTTGGAGTTTTATTTACTTTAATATTATCCAGTTTGTTCCTGATATCCTTTAGAGATATCCCAGTTAATAGTATGGGCTTGTAAGTTCTAGTTTATTTTAAAGTATCTCTCATTGGTTCCTCTCTTGTGTAAACTGAAGAAATGAACTGGTTTAGTACCTCAGCCTTCTTACTGACTGAACTATTTACAGTAAATACATAGTTAACAACTATTAGATATGAATATTTCATAAAAATGTTTTTACAAGCTTTCATCTACTTATATGTGTGTGTAAATATGTATTTATGTGTTTATATGTGTGTAAATATGTATTTATGTGTTTATATGTGTATATATGTCTGTACATACATATATCCTATTATATAAAAGGCCAAGTGTGTTTGTCCGAAGCTGTCATGCGCAGTAGAGATAGCACGAGGACAAACACACCTGGCGTTACCTGACAATCCATGCTGTTTGTTGCACTTTGCGGCAAAAGTGACTGGACCGGGTATGGTCGGGGCGTGGTCGGACGTGGCAGGGGCGGGGCCAGGCGCAGTCGGCATGACAGAGAGGGGAGAGAAATAGAAAGAGAGGGGGAGAGAGATAGGAAAGAGCTAAAGAGAGGGGGAAAAGCAGAAGAGAGGGGAAAGTTCAGAAGAGAGGGGGAAGAGAGAGAGCGCAAAAGAGAGGGGGGAGAGAGAGCACAAAAGAGAGGGGGGACGAGAGAGCACAAAAGAGAGGGGGAGAGAGAGAGCACAAAAGAGAGGGGGAGAGAGAGAGCGCAAAAGAGGGGGAGAGCGCAAAAGAGAGGGGGAGAGAGAGAGCAGAAAAGAGAGGGGAGAGAGAGCGCAAAAGAGGGGGGGAGAGAGAGCGCAAAAGAGAAGGGGGAGAGAGAGAGCACAAAAGAGAGGGGGAGAGAGAACGTGCAAAAGAGGGGGGGAGAGAGACTGCAAAAGAGAGAGAGAGAACGCAAAAGAGAGGGGGGAGAGAGAGCGCAAAAGAGAGGGGGAGAGAGAGCAAAAGAGGGGGGGAGAAACCAAAAGAGAGAGGGGGCAAAAGAGAGGGGGGAGAGAGAGCAAAAGAGAAGGGGAGAGAGCGCAAAAGAGAGGGGGAAAGCGCAAAAGAGAGGGGGGAGAGAGAGCAAAAGAGAGGGGGGAGAAAGAGCAAAAGAGAGTGGGGAGAGAGAGAGCAAAAGAGAAGTGGAGCGAGAGAGCAAAAGAGAGGTGGAGCGAGAGAGAGCGCAAAAAAGAGGGAGAGAGAGCACAAAAGAGAGGGGGAGAGAGCACAAAAGAGTGGGGGAGAGAGAGAGAGAGCAAGGGGTGGGACCGCTGTACTGCAAAAAATGGCCCATGTGAACGGGCTTTAGGACTAGTACAAATATAAATACATAAATACACGTGGACTCCGTGCACACATGCCCTTAGAGAGATACAACTGCACCTCAATGACGAGGCCACAGAAGGCCAAAACATCGTCTGGGGTTGTTGTTTCTCTTGTTCAGAGAAAAATTGCCTGGTATTTTGGCGCTGGACTGTTATTGGGAAGCGTCAGACTGATATGCTACAGGATATTTTTTCTCTGTGAAAGGGCATAGTGTGCTAAAAGAACGCGCACCCTGAGTTGCAATAAAAATGAACAGGCATGGAAGTTATTCTAGCTTTTGTTCTATCTCAGGAGTGCTGTTCTCTCTCTTCTGATATATATATATATATATACACATACAAATACATATTTAGCAATGTATATGTATGTATCTCAATGTTAAAGCCCTTTTGCTGCTTTTATTTTTTCTATTACCCGAGATCTCATATCTTTGAGCCCTTATAACTTATGCAATATTTCTTGGGAATAATTATTATTAGACAGTGTTATTATGAGTATAATTGTACATTGTAATGTATTTTTGATGTATTTTGTGACACTTTTTAGTTTCTGAAAACAGTTAACCACAGTTAATCACGGTAAGATTTTGCTCAAATTGTAATAGCGCAATAAAAAATGCTTGTGGAAACACGATATTGCTTGCAAATATTAGATACATTTACAAATTACATAATATTCTAATTTCCAAGATTAGGGGGGCTTAATACATTTTGACAATTTATGTATGCTCCTTCCTACTCCTCACTCAGCATAGCAAATATATTTAAAAGCAGAACTAAAATATAAAGGGCCAGATAATGAGTGGAGCGCAAAATGCGAGAGTGTTCCCTTGTATTACAACCTAGTGCAGCGAAGGGGTTAAGTTGCACAGCGATGGGCAGTAAATGTAAATATATATTAATATATAAATGAACATGTAAAAGAAAAAACAGAGAAGGCGCACACTCAGCGCAACTCAAGTGAAGATTTATTATACAAGAACACACGCAACATACAATGTTGCACTTACTAGATTAAAAAGTAACATGAGCATGTAGAATGTACGAGGATGGTGATTCCTCTTAAGACAATGATTGGTTGTAGTTGGTAACGTCCCTCCTCACTAACAGCAGGCACTGTAAGGATTCCGGATCCCCTACTGGAACAGCCGTTGTGGATCAGGTCAGGAGTTGATATATGACTTCCTTCAATGCATTTCTCCTGATCTACGGCCTGGCTTTTTCAAGAAGTTTTGAAGACTGATGGTAAACGGACCAGCTCCTCCGGATTTAAAGGAGAGCATGAGACACACCTCCCAAGTTACGGGGGTGTGTTAACAGTTCAGATGATTTGATTGGTTAAAGTTCGTAAGTTGAACATCATAATACACATGATGAATGTACAATGATACAATCTCAATGCACAAATAAAAACGACCCCATGCTAACGATATTCTAAACACTATCCATGTTCAGATGATAAAAAATATAATCAATTGTAAATGTACACAAAGTAAAAATATTTGATTCATTCATTAAAATCAGCCATATAATACCTGCTATTAAAATACACCTTATTTTACCTGAAATTTAAAACATACTATGAGACAAGAGGATATATCAGAGGAAATAATTCTAACAGGAAAATACATAGAACTCTGCTTTTGTTTAAGGGATATTTGGAAACCAGACGATTATATGAATTAATTACTAACATGTTATACTTATACACCAAATATATGAAACCTAAAATTAATCAATACCCAATGTTAAAACCGTTTACAAATAATTAAAAAAATATTTTTCAAAAATATTTTTATTTCTAAAAATATCTTAAAAAATCCTAAAGATTTAATAAATAATTAAAAATTAAAATTTGAAAGATCACATATAGGGGCATATTTATCAAGGTCTGGCGGACCTGATCCGACACTGTGGATCAGGTCCGCCAGACCTAGCTGAATACGGCGAGCAATACGCTCGCCTTATTCAGCATTGCACCAGCAGCTCACAAGAGCTGCTGGTGCAAAGCCGCCCCCTGCAGACTCGCGGCCAATGGGCTGCCAGCAGGGGGGTGTCAATCAACCCGATCGTACTCGATCGGGTTGTATTGTGGCGATCTCTGTCCGCCTGCTCAGAGCAGGCAGACAGGTTATGGAGCAGCGGAGCTTGATAAATATGCCCCATAGGCTGCCACATCTATGTCTATATTTAAACCGGTTGTGTAGGGGGTACCCAGTCTATAACCTGAATCTTTAAAGAAGCTGGATTATTACCATGGTGGTCTAAGAAATGTTTTGATACACTGTGTTTTTTAAATGTCTCTATATTATATATATGTTCATTGGCCCTACGTCTGATTTTATGTTTCGTGTGGCCTATATATAATAGGCCACACCCACATTTTAAAAGATAAACCACATAGTTGGAGTCACAATTACTTCTAAAAGTAATATTAAAAGTTTCAGATGAATCTGAATTAGTAAATGTGGAAGACTTATTTATGTGTTTACACATATTACACCTTGTTTTAGAACACTTCATTGTTCCCTTCCATTAACTTAACCAGTTACTACTTGGATTGCTATCTTTATCTTTTATTATTTTCTTAGAACGTAACTTGCTGGGTGCTAAAAGGTTCATAAGATTCCTTCCTTTCTTGTATGTAAAATCGTGTTTATTGTTCAGATGTGACCCCAAAAGGGGGTCTGCCTTAAGTAACTTATTTGTGATATCTAAATTTCGTTTGTGACATCTATTATTGTTAGGTTTAAAGGTTTTAAGGTATTTATACTATCCATATTATAGATATCATTTTATATATACAGGGAGTGCAGAATTATTAGGCAAATTAGTATTTTGACCACATCATCCTCTTTATGCAAGCTGTATAGGCTCGAAAGCCTACTACCAATTAAGCATATTAGGTGATGTGCATCTCTGTAATGAGAAGGGGTGTGGTCTAATGACATCAACACCCTATATCAGGTGTGCATAATTATTAGGCAACTTCCTTTCCTTTGGCAAAATGGGTCAAAAGAAGGACTTGACAGGCTCAGAAAAGTCAAAAATAGTGAGATATCTTGCAGAGGGATGCAGCACTCTTAAAATTGCAAAGCTTCTGAAGCGTGATCATCGAACAATCAAGCGTTTCATTCAAAATAGTCAGCAGGGTCGCAAGAAGCGTGTGGAAAAACCAAGGCGCAAAATAACTGCCCATGAACTGAGAAAAGTCAAGCGTGCAGCTGCCAAGATGCCACTTGCCACCAGTTTGGCCATATTTCAGAGCTACAACATCACTGGAGTGCCCAAAAGCACAAGGTGTGCAATACTCAGAGACATGGCCAAGGTAAGAAAGGCTGAAAGACGACCACCACTGAACAAGACACACAAGCTGAAACGTCAAGACTGGGCCAAGAAATATCTCAAGACTGATTTTTCTAAGGTTTTATGGACTGATGAAATGAGAGTGAGTCTTGATGGGCCAGATGGATGGGCTCATGGCTGGATTGGTAAAGGGCAGAGAGCTCCAGTCCGACTCAGACGCCAGCAAGGTGGAGGTGGAGTACTGGTTTGGGCTGGTATCATCAAAGATGAGCTTGTGGGGCCTATTCGGGTTGAGGATGGAGTCAAGCTCAACTCCCAGTCCTACTGCCAGTTTCTGGAAGACACCTTCTTTGAGCAGTGGTACAGGAAGAAGTCTGCATCCTTCAAGAAAAACATGATTTTCATGCAGGACAATGCTCCATCACACGCGTCCAAGTACTCCACAGCGTGGCTGGCAAGAAAGGGTATAAAAGAAGAAAATCTAATGACATGGCCTCCTTGTTCACCTGATTTGAACCCCATTGAGAACCTGTGGTCCATCATCAAATGTGAGATTTACAAGGAGGGAAAACAGTACACCTCTCTGAACAGTGTCTGGGAGGCTGTGGTTGCTGCGGCACGCAATGTTGATGGTGAACAGATCAAAACACTGACAGAATCCATGGATGGCAGGCTTTTGAGTGTCCTTGCAAAGAAAGGTGGCTATATTGGTCACTGATTTGTTTTGTTTTTGAATGTCAGAAATGTATATTTGTGAATGTTGAGATGTTATATTGGTTTCACTGGTAAAAATAAATAATTGAAATGGGTATATATTTGTTTTTTGTTAAGTTGCCTAATAATTATGCACAGTAATGGTCACCTGCACACACAGATATCCCCCTAAAATAGCTATAACTAAAAACAAACTAAAAACTACTTCCAAAACTATTCAGCTTTGATATTAAGTTTTTTGGGTTCATTGAGAACATGGTTGTTGTTCAATAATAAAATTAATCCTCAAAAATACAACTTGCCTAATAATTCTGCACTCCCTGTATATATATATATATATATATATATATATATATATATATATATATATATATATATATATATATATATATATATATATAAACTTAGTATAAGGATTCAAGTAGTGAATCCTATCACTTAGTTAAAGATCTCAGCTGCAGACTAAATTTTAGATGTTTTAAATTTGAGGATGTGTTCACTTCTAACTAGACGCTACTATGACTTTAAGTAGATCTATACGTTGGATAATGACATTTACTGCAGAGTGGAATGGCCAAGTGGACAGAGTAAGTTTGGTCACACACAGGTTAAGTTTGCATATGCATGCAATACTGAGCAAAACACACAGAGTGATAGGTGGAAGCAGATGATTTTGTAGACAGGCTTTCACAACCTTACTCACACACACAATGCTTGATTGTGCAGGAGAGCAATCAGAGAGTCATGTAACAACTTACTACAGAGTAGCGAAGTGGCAGAGAAGGAGACATACGCTGCTTCCTTAATGCGAGCTGAATTGTTGTTTGTGCTGAGCCGGAGCGGCAACAGTGTAACAAACGGCCGTTTGAGTGGCGTGTGACATCAGCGTCAGCTCAGCTGTTTGTTTGCTTCCGTTAACGGAAGATGCTGGAATGGAGTTAGTTACCAAAGGAAGGTGAAAAGGGATCGTAGCTGATACTTGGCTGTTGCGCAGCACTCTGCAATAACCCCTTGAGGGAGAGGAGACTTGAAATAGATAAGTTCCGTATGAGAACAGAAAAACTGGTTAACTCCATTGCGATATAGCAGAAACAGGATTGCAGGAACTGGGCTGCTGTAAAATTATAAGTCACTGTAGGAAGTATGGTTTAAAGTTATATTCTTCAGGATAGGCTTTGAACAAGGTGTTGATATCAGCTACACAAAATTACTAAGCACTAGTTTGAGGGCGTGGATCAGATTTAAAGGTGAAATGGGAGGAGTTTGGACAGGATGCTAGGAACAGCTGAAAGAATCCTGACACTTTGGATAAATTTGTGCTATCTCCGTAGGGTACATATACAAGTACGTTTAATTATTATTAAAGGACTAGTAAATACAGTAGATTTGCATAATCAACCAATGCAAGATAACAAGACAATGCAATAGAACTTAGTCTGAACTTCAAATGAATAGAAGATTTTTTTTCTGACAATTGTAAAAGTTATGTCTATTTCCACTCCCCCTGTACCATGTGACAGCCATCAGTCAATCACAAATGCATACACGTACCATGTGACAGCCATCAGTTAATCACAAATGCATATACGCTTATTCTTGCACATGCTCAGTAGGAGCTGGTGACTCAACAAGTTTAAATATAAAAAGACTGCACACTTTTTTTTAATGGAAGTAAATTGGAATGTTGTTTAAAATTGCATGCTCTATCTGAATAATGAAAGTTTAATTTTGACTTGAGTGTCCCTTTCATTTTTATCAAGTATCAGACGTTTAGACAGACCTAGCGCAGCAATCATTTTTAGTTCATTAATATATAAGTATATATTTATGTGTTTATATGTGTATATACACATATTAACACATAAAAAAATATACAGTATATATACACATATATATTTATAGAGAACACACAGTTCCCCGAATCCCCATAGACCGCAATGTAAAGGCACTTTAACCCCTCATAACTGCTTCTTGCAGTTATTTTTTTTTTTTTTTTAATAAAAATTCTACAATTTTTTATTTTTAAAAACTACATTACATTATATTTTGGGGGCAATTGGCTAAATGCAAGCTCGTAATGGCTGGTTATTTATTTTGTACAACGTAAATGGGCGAATTTGCCCATTTACGGGTTTGCGATAAATTAGCAGTCCACTTGTAATGTAGCCCAAAAGACGAAGAGAAAAAAATAGTTTTTTTTTAATTATTTCAGACATACATGAATCTATGAGTCTTAACATCAACACCCTAATATCAACAATGCAACAAAATAAGACCAGTGGTTACTGCCAGATTACCATTAATACTATGACAATTACTTGATAGTAGTGATGTCGCGAATTGTTCGCCGGCGAATAGTTCCCGGCGAACATAGCATGTTCGCGTTCGCCTCGGCGGGCGAACATATGCGATGTTCGATCCGCCCCCTATTCGTCATCATTGAGTAAACTTTGACCCTGTACCTCACAGTCAGAATACACATTCCAGCCAATCAGCAGCAGACCCTCCCTCCCAGACCCTCCCACCTCCTGGACAGCATCCATTTTAGATTCATTTGGAAGCTGCATTCTTAGTGAGAGGAGGGACAGTGTAGCTGCTGCTGATTTAATAGGGAAATCGATAGCTAGGCTAGTGTATTCAGTGTCCACTACAGTCATGAAGGACTCATCTGATCTCTGCTGTAAGGACAGCACCCCAAAAAGCCCTTTTTAGGGCTAGAACATCAGTCTGCTTTTTTTTTTTTCCTGTGTAATCTAATTGCAGTTGCCTGCCTGCCTGCCAGCGTGTGTGTCAGGCTCACAGTGTATACTGTGCCCACTTGCCCAGTGCCACCACTCATATCTGGTGTAACAGTAGTGTACATTTAAAAAAAAAAAAAACAGCTGCCAGTACCCAAGATGGCCGCCAATAAGGCAGATGGGGAGGGTTAGAGAGCTGTTTTGGGGGGATCAGGGAGGTTGGGGGCTAAGGGGGATGCTACACCACAGCATATGTAAATATGCTATAAAAATTACAAAAAATTTAAAAACCTTTTATTTTAGTACTGGCAGACTTCTTCTAGTACTTCTAGTACTTAAGATGGCGGGGACAATTGTGGGGTGGGGGAGGGAAGGGAGCTGTTTGGGAGGGATCAGGGGGTCTGATGTGTCAGGTGGGTGGCTGATCTCTACACTAAAGCTAAAATTAACCCTGCAAGCTCCCTACAAACTACCTAATTAACCCCTTCACTGCTAGCCATAATACAAATGTGATGCGCAGCAGCATTTAGCGGTCTTCTAATTACCAGAAAGCAACGCCAAAGTCATATATGTCTGCTATTTCTGAACAAAGGGGATCCCAGAGAAGCATTTACAACCTTTTGTGCCATAATTGCACAAGCTGTTTGCAAATAATTTCAGTGAGAAACCTAAAATTGCGAAAAAAAATTAGTTTTTTTTTTAAATTTGATCGCATTTGGCGGTGAAATGGTGGCATGAAATATACCAAAATGGGCCTAGATCAATACTTTGGGTTGTCTACTACACTACACTTAAGCTAAAATTAACTCTACAAGCTCCCTACATGCTCCCTAATTAACCCCTTCACTGCTGGGCATAAAACACGTGTGGTGCGCAGTGGCATTTAGCATCCTTCTAATTACCAAAAAGCAACACCAAAACCATATAAGTCTGCTATTTCTGAACAAAGGGGATCCCAGGGAAGCATTTACAAACATTTATGCCATAATTGCATAAGTTGTTTGTAAATAATTTCTGTGAGAAACCTAAAGTTTGTGAAAAAGTGAACAATTTTTTTTTTATTTGATCGCATTTGGCGGTGAAATGGTGGCATGAAATATACCAAAATGGGCCGAGATCAATACTTTGGGTTGTCTACTACACTACACTTAAGCTAAAATTAACTCTACAAGCTGCCTACATGCTCCCTAATTAACCCCTTCACTGCTGGGCATAAAACACGTGTGGTGCGCAGTGGCATTTAGCAGCCTTCTAATTAGCAAAAAGCAACGCCAAAGCCATATAAGTCTGCTATAATGGCATGTCTGGCACACAGTGTTGGGGCAAGGGTCCATCTGACCACTGATACCTGGTCTGCAAAGCATGGTCAGGGCAGGTATATCACCTACACTGCGCACTGTGAAGCGGGCGTAACCCTTACACGTAACATTTACACTACCTGATCGATACAACATCATACCTGATGTTTTAAAGCACGTTATTCCAAACAATTTAGGAATGTTAGGTGATTTATGCCCTTTATGGATTAAAACCAGACTCTGCATCAACTATGTAATTTTCCATGGGAGTTTTGCCATGGATCCCCCTCCGGCATGCCACAGTCCAGGTGTTAGTGCCCTTGAAACAACTTTTCCATCACTATTGTGTCCAGAAAGAGTCCCTGTGGGTTTTAAAATTCGCCTGCCTATTGAAGTCTATGGCGGTTCGCCCGGTTCGACGGTTCGCAAACTTTTGTCGAAGTTCGAGTTCTCCATTCGCAAACCCAAATTTTTAGGTTCGCGACATCACTACTTGATAGCTATGGAGAATGAAACCCACCATTTGAACTGTGGAAGCTCATTCTTTCAAATGAGGGGTTTTATGATATATTTTAATGGTGAGGGGATACTAAAGGCCTTTTCAAAATCACAAGACCCCCAAAATAGAACTAATGCTTTGAGATATCTGTCATTATTATGACAATCAGTTAACAGCATAATGGAAATAGGACCACTCAATTAAAAAGTGTAGGATTGCTACTTTCAAATAAAGTGTCTAAAGTTTTTCTATGTAGCATTGGTGGTAACTTAGGACATACCCCACCACCTTAGGTATGTTTATGGTTCTATCAGATAACCACTGACGCTATTGTCATGTGAGCCCCTCCATAGAAATAGGGACCTATATTTTAAAAAATATGGGTCATTTATCCCACTGTAGTGCTGGGGTATTGTGGGCATGCATGTTGTATTCTGTCTCTGGGGAATAGTAAATACAGTAAATAAATTAGATAGGTGACTAACATTTCATGACAATTGCCTACTAATAACAAGGGTATAAGAACCCAAATTGGAATTAAGAGTGGTTCCTCCCTTTCTAAAATTGAGTCTCATAACCCTCTGTGTTTGCACTGTCAGAGCCCTTATCCCACATACAACTCTGCACAGGTATGTACATGTGGCAGGTGATCACCATTACCAAGGTACTCACATGGATTTTAGTGGGGTGTGACTTCTCATTTAAAAGAGAACAATTCCCTTTTTCACATGGGGGGGTAACAAACATCTGTAAGATGCAGGTAATTGCCTTTAAAGTGGCAACAACCTACAGGAACACTAAATATGCTGTTTCTCTGAGGGAGAGGGGGCCTCTTACAGAGCCCCTATCCCCACCCAGATTGTGCTAAATAGACAAGTAATCACTCATTTGAAAGGGAAGACTCCCCTCTTTCAAAGTAGGGTCATTTGATCCCCTAAGATAAATGGGAATCCCTCAAATGTGGGGATGGGTGTTCCCAAGTAAATCAGCACCAAAAATGGCAATAATCAAAAATAGCAGGAACAGCACTTAAAGTGCAGTTTAACCTGAGGGAGGTGAGCTCTAACAGTGCCTTTATCTCCCCTATTTGTCCTAGAGGGACAAGTGACCCTTCATTTGACAGGGGAAGTTTCCCTCTTTGCAATGAGTCATCAATTGTCCCTCAAATAGCAGAGAGATAGGGTCCCCGTTAGGACCCTTCCCTAGGTTAAAGTGCACTTTAAGTGCTGCTGCATGTAATTGCAATTCAAAACCATGTAATTATATGACCTCATTTAAAGAAAGAAGATTTATCAAGTTGTATCAAATGGGCAGAAATTACATATTTTAAAACATGTTTGAACTGTGTTGTAGCTAAGAATTATCAAGATAGATTTTCTTCATTTGTTCAGTGAAGGAGGAAATATTTTGTTCTCAACACTGGAAGGATTCTGCTTACGTCCATTGCAAGGCACAACAGTAAATTCCTGAAAGATATAATAAACAAATGTTTATTACCTATTTCATTTGAAACACACTTCCTACATCATAAAGACAGAGGCCTCTAGTTATCAACGTGTCTACTTACCTGCCTTCGCCGCCCCCAATACGCCCTCCTAAGCTCGCCTACCATCGCCGCCGCGGACCTGAAAAATCTCGGCAAAATTATCAATAAATCTGTCAAAAATTCGTGCACCAAGTACGGAGCGATGAGCAGTGGACTGTGATAGTTATCACTCATCCGATCTCGCTGCTCTTCGGCTTTTTTACAGCTTTATTGACAAGCTGTCACTAAGCACCCACACTAAACTACACTGTTCTACCCCCTATACCAGCGCCCCCAGAGCCCCACACAACTAAATAAAGTTATTAACCCCTAAACCGCCGCTCCTAGACCCCACCGCAACTCTTATAAATGTATTAACCCCTAAACCGCTGCTCCCGGACCCCCCGCCACCTACATAATACCTATTAACCCCTATCCTGCCCCCCTATACCGCCGCCACCTATAATACATTTATTAACCCCTATCCTGCCGATCCCGTACCCCACCGCAACTAAATAAATTGTTTAACCCCTAAACCGCCGCTCCTGGACCCCGTCGCCACCTATATTAAACTTATTAACCCCTAATCTGCCCCCCTGCACTGTCGCCACCTATAATAAATTTATTAACCCCTATCCTGCCCCCCCTATACCGCCGCATCCTATAATAAAATTATTAACCCCTAAACCTAAGTCTAACCCTAACACCCCCCTAACTTAAATATTAATTAAATACATCTAAATATTATAACTCTTATTAACTAAATTAATCCTATTTAAAAATAAATACTTACCTTTAAAATAAACCCTAAATAGCTACAATATAAATAATAATTATATTGTAGCTATTTTAGGATTTATTTTTATTTTACAGGCAAATTTCAATTTATTTTAACTAGGTACAATAGCTATTAAATAGTTAATAACTATTTAATAGCTACCTAGTTAAAATAAAGAGAAATTTACCTGTAAAATAAAAACTAACCTAAGTTACAATTACACCTAACACTACACTATCATTAAATAAATTATTCCTATTTAAAACTAAATACTTACCTGTAAAATAAACCCTAAGATAGCTACAATGTAATTAATAATTACATTGTAGCTATTTTAGAATTTATATTTATTTTACAGGTAACTTTGTATTTATTTTAGCTAGTTAGAATAGTTATTAAATAGTTATTAACTATTTAATAACTACCTAGCTAAAAGAAATACAAAATTACCTGTAAAATAAATCCTAACCTAAGTTACAATTAAACCTAACACTACACTATCATTAAATTAATTAAATAAATTACCTACAAATAACTACAATTAAATACAATTAAATAAACTAACTAAAGTTACAAAAAATAAAAAAAAATAAGTTACAAAAAAACATTTAAAAAATATTACAACAATTTTAAGCTACTTACACCTAATCTAAGCCCCCTAATAAAATAACAAAGCCCCCCAAAATAAAAAAATGTCCTACCCTATTCTACATTAAAAAGTTACCAGCTCTATTACCTTACCAGCCCTTAAAAGGGCCTTTTGCGGGGCATGCCCCAAAGAAAACAGCTCTTTTGCCTGTAAAATAAAAATACAACCCCCCAACATTAAAACCCACCACCCACACACCCCTACTCTAACCCAAACCCCCCTTAAATAAACCTAACACTACCCCCCTGAAGATCATCCTACCTTTAGCCGTCTTCCGCCAGCCGACCACCGATGGAACAGAAGAGGTGATCCGAAAGCGGCCGAAGTCTTCATCCAAGGGGCGCGGAAGAAGTCTTCCATCCAATTGAAGTCATCATCCAAGGGGCGCTGAAGAAGTCTTCCATCCGATTGAAGTCATCATCCAAGCGGTGTCTTCAATCTTCATCCATCCGGAGCGGAGCAGAGCCATCTTCAGACTAGCCGACGCGGAGCCATCCTCTTCTACCGTCGGACTAACGATGAATGATGGTTCCTTTAAGTGACGTCATCCAAGATGGCGTCCCTCGAATTCCGATGGGCTGATAGGATTCTATCAGCCAATCGGAATTAAGGTAGGAAAAATCTGATTGGCTGATTGAATCAGCCAATCAGATTGAAGTTCAATCCGATTGGCTGATCCAATCAGCCAATCAGATTGAGCTTGCATTCTATTGGCTGATCGGAACAGCCAATAGAATGCAAGCTCAATCTGATTGGCACATTATCTGTGGCTAATGTGATGCACCTAATCCGCCGATTATTGCTGCTATTCTGCAACATATATAGCTTCCAGTTCTACCCCGGAGTAGTGTGGTACACATAGCACTGAAATTATCAAGAAATTTGCAGAGTCTATTTAACATTTAAAAAATATTACAACAATTTTAAGCTACTTACACCTAATCTAAGCCCCCTAATAAAATAACAAAGCCCCCCAAAATAAAAAAATGTCCTACCCTATTCTACATTAAAAAGTTACCAGCTCTATTACCTTACCAGCCCTTAAAAGGGCCTTTTGCGGGGCATGCCCCAAAGAAAACAGCTCTTTTGCCTGTAAAATAAAAATACAACCCCCCAACATTAAAACCCACCACCCACACACCCCTACTCTAACCCAAACCCCCCTTAAATAAACCTAACACTACCCCCCTGAAGATCATCCTACCTTTAGCCGTCTTCCGCCAGCCGACCACCGATGGAACAGAAGAGGTGATCCGAAAGCGGCCGAAGTCTTCATCCAAGGGGCGCGGAAGAAGTCTTCCATCCAATTGAAGTCATCATCCAAGGGGCGCTGAAGAAGTCTTCCATCCGATTGAAGTCATCATCCAAGCGGTGTCTTCAATCTTCATCCATCCGGAGCGGAGCAGAGCCATCTTCAGACTAGCCGACGCGGAGCCATCCTCTTCTACCGTCGGACTAACGATGAATGATGGTTCCTTTAAGTGACGTCATCCAAGATGGCGTCCCTCGAATTCCGATGGGCTGATAGGATTCTATCAGCCAATCGGAATTAAGGTAGGAAAAATCTGATTGGCTGATTGAATCAGCCAATCAGATTGAAGTTCAATCCGATTGGCTGATCCAATCAGCCAATCAGATTGAGCTCGCATTCTATTGGCTGATCGGAACAGCCAATAGAATGCAAGCTCAATCTGATTGGCACATTATCTGTGGCTAATGTGATGCACCTAATCCGCCGATTATTGCTGCTATTCTGCAACATATATAGCTTCCAGTTCTACCCCGGAGTAGTGTGGTACACATAGCACTGAAATTATCAAGAAATTTGCAGAGTCTATTATTATTATTCCGCAGCGCTGCCCATGGGTACAAGGATAACAGTACAGTGGAGAAACAATACGATAAGACACAAAATTTTATAGACAAATACAGGGGGAATTGAGGGCCCTATTCCTGTGGGAACTTACAATCTAGACGGGTAGGAGGATTGGAAACAGGAGGTGGAGACTGCAGAGGTGAGAATGATATTAGTGAGGAGATAGAGGGCAACTGTTAGTTAATTGAAGTTAGTTTGTTGATAAGTTGGGTGATAAGCTTCCCTGAACAGAAAGGTCTTTAGGGAACGTTGTCTATGAGCGTTAGACTACAATCTAGACCATTGAAACCTTGGGCGGTGGCCTCTCTATAGGGATTTAGCCCCCCCCTATGAATCGGGGTAAGCAGCCAAAAGTCGACTGCATTTCATCATCCATTTGCCACTACATCAAGCACAAGAAGCATTAGTAGTACTGTGGAGAAAGTGCCTACAACCTTTCCTAGATATGGAGGCCTTAAATAAATGGGAAGAAAAGATAACGCAGCTCATAGACAGCCATTACTCGAGTTTAATGGTAGAGGTGAGCAACTTACTCCTCAACACACGTTACTAATTCTGTGCTTTTGAATGTCTAGGGGTACAGGATGTTCAAGTTAACTGTTGCAATGTTTGTTATGATCCCTAAATGTCTTGAACCACAATATTTTTTTATATTCACAGAAGATAAACACTTTTATGTGTTTGGATAATTCAGACTACCAGTTATTAATACAGAAAAGTAAATGTGTGTCCGTATAATGGCTGTGTAGTATTTTATTATAAGTGAGTTGGCAGATTCAAGTGGGTAATCTTTAAATGTATATTTTAGCTGTGTGTATAACCCATACTGTTTCCCTATTTTTTTCAGGTCAGGGGTATAAGAAGTAAATGTTCAATGTTTGAGATACTTAAACTAGGGGCTTTGTGTGTCAGAGTGAGAATTTAGTGTTTAATCCTGGAGGCAAGAGGAATCCAGTGAAGGGATTGGCAGAGAGGTGCGGCAGATGAAGAGCGACGTGCAAGGAAGATGAGCCTGGCAGAGGCATTCATTATGGGTTGTAAAGGAGCTAGGTGGCAGCTAGGGAGACCAGAAAGGATATAGTTGCAGTAGTCAAGGTGGGAAAGGATGAGAGAGTGGATTAAAATCTTTGTTGTGTCTTGTGTAAGGAAATGTCTAATTTTAGCAATGTTTTTAATGTGGAAGCGGCAGGCTTTAGCCAAGGACTGAATGTGAGTAGTGAAAGAAAGATCTGAGTCAAGTGTGACCCCAAGATATCGGGCATAAGAGGTTGGGGTAATGATGGAGTTATCAACAGTTATAGAGACATGGGGGGTGGAGATTTTGGAAGAAGGGGGGAAAATAAGGAGCTCATTTTTGGAGAGATTTAGCTTGAGGTAGTGAGAGGACATCCAAGATGAGATATGAGAGAGACAGTTAGTGACATGGCTTAGCAAGGAAGGAGATAGTTCTGGTGCAGAGTGGTAGATACTAATTATAATGATAGGTAGAAATAAATGATAATGAAACCCATGGGACTTTATTAAGGAACCTAGTGAAGACGTGTAGATTTAGAAGAGAAGGGGACTGAGGACAGAGCCTTGCGGTACCCCAACAGAAAGAGGTAATGGGGCCGAGGATGCCCCACAGAAGGCTACACTAAAGGTACGGTTAGACAGATAGGAAGAGAACCAAGAGAGAGCTGTGTCACTGATGCCGAAGGATTAGAGGGTATGGAGCAAAAGAGGGTGATCAACAGTATCAAACGCTGTAGACAGATCAAGGAGGATAAGCAGAGATAAGTGGCCTTTTGATTTTGCTGTAAGTAGGTAATTGATAACCTTAACAATTGCTGTCTCTGTTGAGTGAAGGGGGCGAAATCCAGATTGCAGTGGGTCAAGGAGGGAGTTTAATGTAAGGAAATGGGATAGACGTGCATATACTAGCTTTTCAAAGGCATAAATTAATAATGATTAAAAACCCATCAAACCTGCTGTACACGTTAAAGGGAACATTTTCTAAATTTGATATTCACTACCTAATATACTATAGAAAAGCTTGTACATCTAGGTCAATATTGAGATCCCCCTCTTAGTCTTTTGTATCCATAGAGTTTCTCATTGCCTTAATTTTAGAAATCTATTCTCTATATCAGGAGGAATCCAATCACTCACCTGTATTGTGAGACCCCTCTCATATTTCCCATGTATTTTTTTTTTAAGTGATTAGACACATTATGACTATGCATAACTTTAACATTATGACTCTTTTAATGTTATAAAGATGTTCACTGAAACTTTTTATTATTTTTCGTTTTATGCGCCCTATGTAGATTCAATTACATCTGCACTTCCAAAGGTACACTACAAAAGTTGATTCACACGTACACTAACAATTAATTTCATATTGTTCGGTATTGTTAAAATTATGAAAAATATTTCCCCTAAGGATGTGTTTGCACATGCTACATTTATTTTTATTACATTTATAAGTTCCATTCGGTATGGCCAACAAATTGCTTAAAGATGTACTATTGTGTGCATTTTACTTGTATTAGCTGGTCTCAGTTTACTTGGGGCTAGATAATGTTTCACATTTTTTGTTCCTTTTACAACTCCCTGAGTATTATACGTTGTAATAAACCTAATGGGATCCTTAAACTTAATTGTTTTTATATTCGTTAAGTACAATTGCTTAGGTCAGTGTAGGATTGGGGTGGTCAAAAAATGGTTTTGTAATACATGTGACCCCCACTAGATTACTGTTTTCAGCTTCGAGGAGAATGTCTGGCAAAAAAATCACAAATTGTGTTAGTGCTTGGTGCAAACGTGTGTATTTATGACAATATATGTTCAAACCTTCCACCATTCAATGTATGGCAAGGATAGCTAAGTCACTTTTTTGATTATTTGTGGAGTTAGCTCTTTGTCTAGCTTTCTTAATACTCTGATTGGTGTATCCTCTTTGTTGTAATCTCAGTTGTAAATTAGCTAGTTGTAGCTAAACATTCTTTTTCAACAATAGAGTAATTTTTCTCTTTTTGGTTTAATTTTCTACTAAGAAATAATACAGGATGCTCCTCCCCTTGGTACACTTGGGAAAGAACAGCCCCCACACCAACATCAGAAGCATCAGTCTGCACTTTAAAATCTTTACAAAAATCTGGAGTTACCAAAACTGGATAGGCACACAGGGCATCTTTCAAATGCTTAAAAGCCTTGTCTGCTTCTGTAGACCATTTAACCATCACTGGTGATTTTGCCTTTGCAAGATCAGTTAAAGGAGCAGCTATTGTAGCAAAATCTGGAATAAACCTTCTATAATATCCAGTCAAACCCAAAAAAAACTCTAACTTGTTTCTTAGTTAGGGGCTGGGGCCAGTTTTGTATGGCTTCTATTTTAGTTGTCTGTGGCTTAACTAATCCTCTCCGAATTGTATATCCCAAGTACTTCGCTTCCTCAAACATATGAGTACATTTTGAAGGATTCGCAGTTAAGCCAGCAGAGAAAATGGAGTCAAGAACTGCCTGAACTTTTGGGAGATGTGATTCCCAATCTGTACTATAAATGATTACATCATCAAGATATGCTGCAGCATAAAGAACATTGGGCTTTAGAATTCTATCCATCATTCTGTGAAATGTTGCAGGAGCACCATGTAACCCAAATGGCAAAACTGTATACTGAAACAACCCATCTGGAGTTGAAAAAGCAGTTTTCTCCTTTGTTTGATCAGTGAGGGGTACCTGCCAATAGCCTTTAGTTAAATCAATTGTTGTTAAATAACGTGTTTTTCTTAGTTTTTCTATTAACTCATCAACCCTAGGCATTAGGTAGGTATCAAATTTTGAAATACAATTTAATTTACGATAATCGTTACAAAATCGTAAAGTTCCATCAGGTTTAAGAACTAACACAGTTGGACTGCTCCAATCACTGTATGATTCTTCAATCACCCCAAGTTTTAACATTTTTTCCACCTCCAATTTAATAGCCTCCCTACGGGCTTCAGGAACTCTATAGGGTTTAAGGGAAACTTTTTTCCCTGGTTCTGTAACTATGTCATGTTTAATTACTTTAGTTCTCCCTGGCATCATGGAAAAAACGTCTTTGTTCCTTCTAATAAAGTCCTTGACCTCTTGCTTTTGATGCACAGATAGGGTTTCAGAAACATATCTGCTCAGGTTTTCTTCTCCCTGGCTGACTCATCTTATAGTTTACATCACCCACCTTTTCAATGACCTCACATGCCAAGTAGCCAAAAAATTATTTTCTACTGTAGGGACTAAAACTAGTACCTGTCACCAGGTTGAAACACTCTAACCCTAGAATTATGATTATAACTGTGTTTTTGTGCTTCTTGGGCTTTTCCCATATGTTCCCTAACTATGGGCATGACAGCCTCCATTCGATCCTGCATTTGAGATATATGCTCAATAAAACTTCTATAGTTTGTAGTTTCCTGTTCCCATGTCTCTTTAACAATATCAAGTAACCCACATGGATGTCGACCATACAAAAGTTCAAAAGGTGAAAACCCTGTTGAGGCCTGAGGAACTTCCCTGATAGAAAATATTAAATAAGGCAATAAAAGGTCCCAATTTTTTCCATCCACATCAATTGCCTTCTGTAACATACTCTTTAGGGTCTTATTGAACCTCTCTACTAGCCCATCAGTTTGAGGGTGATATACTCATGTTTTCAGATGCTTAATATGGAGCAGTTTACACAATTCTTTTGTAACCTTAGACATAAAAGGAGTCCCTTGATTTGTCAACATTTCCTTGGGTATACCCACTATACTAAACATAAGCATAAGTTCCTTTGCTATAAATTTTGCAGAACTATTACGTAGGGGTACTGCCTCAGGATAGCGGGTTGCATAATCCAGGACAACCAGTATATACTGGTGTCCTCTGGCTGACTTCACCAGTGGACCTATCAAGTCCATGGCAATTCTTTCGAATGGCACATCAATGATTGGTAATGGCACTAATGGACTATGAAAATACTTAGTGGGAGCAGTTAGCTGGCACTTGGGACATGAAGAGCAATAATTATTAACGGCCTTAAACACACTTGGCCAGTAAAACCTTCTAAGGACCCTTTCTTTAGTCTTATCCATTCACAGGTGCCCCCTTAGTATGTGACTATGTGCAAGATTTAACACTGTATTACGAAAAACTTGAGGTACCAACAACTGTTTAACAATATCTGTGCCCTTTTTGTCTATTCTGTATAGCAGGTTATTATTTACTTCAAAGTGAGGATAAGGTAATGGATTTTCTGGCTGTGAAATAACACCATTTACAACCCGGATATAATTTCTTGCTTCAGCCAAAGTGGGATCCTCACATTGGACACTTTTAAAATTACTACAATTAACCTCCAAATCTAATAAATCATCATTGCTTTCTGTACTAAAACCTGGTTCATTATTGTGGAGAGGCTGGTCTCCTATCAATACAGGCATAGGGCAATAAGTTTTACCTTTACTGTTTTTGTCCAAATCAATTTCAGAAAAATGAAACACAAAATCCTCAATTGTTTCATTCCCTTTGGACTCCTTATCTGAATTTACTATTAATGCCCATAATTCAAAAAACGAAGTAAAATCTCTTCCTATCACCACCTCATGAGCTAATTTGGGTACTACACCTACCCGATGTTTTAAAGAACCACGTTGTGTTTTGAAATTTACATCAGCTGTAGCATATTCACGTTTATCACAATGAACACAAAGAATACCCATTTTATGCATATGATCTATATTCACATCAGGTACTATACATTTTGCCACTAATGTAACCATACTACCTGAATCAAGTAATGCTTTACACATTCCATAATTTACAGTCACCAAACACATGTGAGAGATATCACTATTAACAGGATGAATACAGTTAGACAAAAATGAGTGCGGCCCTGTATTTCCACTTGTACTATAGACCATCAATTCATCTTTAAGGGCACAGTCTCTGGCAACATGACCAACCTCATTACACTGAAAACATTTAATACTATAATTAGATTTCCTTCCAGGTTGGTTATATTTAAATGTTCCTCTATCTCCCAGAGGAGTGTCCCTAATATCTTGTAAATATAACTGCTGGTCTCTCACCCTCCTTCCCCCTTGAACAGTCTTACCAGTTCTTGTAGAGTTCTGGCAAATAGGAGAGGAGGGTAAATCTGCTGGAGGTAGATGCAAAACTTCTCCTGCCGCAATATACCTTTCCACTGGAGAAATCAGTTGGTCTGCAGTTTGAGGGTCACCCTGACTGACCCATCGACGCAGGGAAGCCAGTAATCCTCGTTGAAAGCGATCCATCACCAATAACTCCACAATCTTATTAGTGGAGTTAACCTCTGGTTGCAGCCATTTCCTGACAAGGTAAATGAGGTCAAACATCTGTGATCTTGCAGCTTTATCAGATGCATATCTCCAAGAATGGAATTTTTGAGCACGTACTGCAGAAGTCACTCCTAGGCGTGTCAGGATCTCAGCCTTCAGCTTTTCATAGTCACTGGCTTGCTCCGGCTCTAGGTCAAAGTAGGCCTTTTGAGGTTCTCCACTCAAAAAGGTGCAAGTATGCTCGCCCACTCATCTGCTGACCATCCTTATCTTTCCACTGTTCTCTCAAAGGCAAGAAGGTATGCCTCAACATCGTCCGCTGCAGACATCTTTTGAATATAGTGACTAGCTTGTATAACTTTAGAGCCTTGACAGCCACCAGCAGGATCAGAGTTCATTCTCTCAGATATAGCTTGAATCTCTTGCCGAAACGTGCATGTGGCGTTCTGGTTTTCCTCACAAACCTTCCTGAATGTTTCTGCTTGAAATGTGACCATCTGTTGCACCAGCACTTCAGTACTCTCTTTCTGTGTTTTTGCTATAATCAAAGCGTTCTCCGTCTGTGCAAGCACCAACTGCTGCAGAGCTGCACTGTTTTCAGCAGCTTTTCTATTGGCCTTCTGGTTCACAGCGTTAGACTGAATCAGTGCTTTAATAACTTCCTCCACTTTGTTTGCAAATTATAAAACCCACAGACATAAAATGTGGTGGCCCGCCTTCTCCACCATATGTAACAAGAACCTTTGGCAACCACTGTCTTCTAGGGTTTAATGCAATAGAGGACACTCCAGTTAAAGTTTTCAAAACTTTATTTACTTCCAAAATAGCCAGGTGACTTTAACAGCAGCATACAGTTTGTTCACAGGTAAGGCAAATGGAACAGTTTCATTCTTTGCACAAGCTTCCAAAACAGCAAATCTCTGTGTGCATTGTCTGCAGCAACACAAATGTCCTTTACAGGATGTAACAGCAAACAGAAATCCAGCAAAACGTTTAGTACATCATATTTTTCACAACACATCATATCAGGCCTCCTGTCTGGCTGTAATCTACTTAGCTAGAGAAATGCTTCCCTTTTAAACCCTAGGAGCAGTAATCATGAGCCACACCTGAGTTTAATTGTCTTTAACAGCTGTAAGGTATTCACAACTAAAAAACACTAATCACTTCCCTGTGGTTTCTTAGCAAAATGGTAAAGTGAAATGTATTAAACTTGGCCTGGATGAAGCCTTCTGTCGTCTGGAGGACCTCTTTTGCCCCGATCGGATGAAGACTTCTGCCGTATGGAGGACCACTTGTGCCCGGCTGGGTGAAGACGGCTGAAGGTAGGGAGATCTTCAGGGGGCTAGAGTTAGGTTTTTTTAAGGGGGGATTGGGTGGGTTTTAGAGTAGGGGTGTGTGGGTGGTTGGTTTTAATGTTGGGGGTATTGTATTTTTCTTTTTCAGGTAAAAGAGCTGATTACTTTGGGGCAATGCCCCGCAAAAGGCCCTTTAAAGGCTATTTGTAATTTAGTATAGGGTAGGGAAATATTATTATTTTGGGGGGCTTTTTATTTTATTAGGGGGATTAGATTAGGTGTAATTAGTTTAAAATTCTTGTAATTCTTTTTTTTCTCTGTAATTTAGTGTTTGTTTTTTTCAGTAATTTAGTTTATTGAATTTAATTGTATTTAATTGTAGGTAGTTTAGGTAATTTATTTAATGATAGTGTAGTGTTAGGTTTAATTGTAACTTAGGTTAGGATTTATTTTACAGGTAATTTTGTACTTATTTTAGCTAGGTAGTTATTAAGTAGTTAATAACTATTTAATAACTATTGTACCTAGTTAAAATAAATACAAAGTTGCCTGTAAAATAAATATAAATCCTAAACTAGCTACAATGTAACTATTAGTTATATTGTAGCTAGCTTAGGGTTTATTTTATCGGTAAGTATTTCGTTTTAAAAAGGAATAATTTATTTAATTATGTTAAATGTATTTCATTTAATTTAAATTATATTTAAGTTAGGGGGGGATAGGGTTAGGTTTATAACTTTAATATAGTAGCGGTGACGTTGGGGGTTGCAGATTAGGGGTTAATAAATGTAAGTAGGTGTCGGCGATGTTAGGGACAGCAGATTAGGGGTTAATAAAATTTAACTAGGTTTAGGGGTTAATACATTTATTAAAGTGGCGGCGATGTCGGGTCGGCAGATTAGGAGTTAATAATTGTAGGTAGGTGGCGGCGGCGTTGGGGGCGGCAGATTAGGGGTTAATAAATATAATGTAGGTGGCGGCGATGTTAGGGGCAGCAGATCTCACTTCAATACCAGCGTTGCTTACGGTAGCGGTAAGCTGGTTAAACGAGCTTGTGCACAATTTCCCCATAGGAAACAATGGGGCTGAGCTGGCTGGAAAAAACCTAACACCTACAAAAAAGCAGCGTCCAGCTTCTAACGCAGCCCCATTGTTTCTTATGGGAAAATAAAAAATATGTCTGCACCTAACACCCTAACATGAACCCTGAGTCTAAACACCTCTAATCTTACACTTATTAACCCCTATCTGCCGCCCCCGCTATCGCTGACACCTACATTATATTATTAACCCCTAATATGCCGCTCCGGACACCGCCGCCACCTACATTATCCCTATGAACACCTAATATACTGCCCCCAACATCGCCGCCACCTATATTATAGTTATTAACCCCTAATATGCCGCCCCCAACGTCACCGACACCTACCTACTAATAACTTTAATATAGTAGCGGCGACGTTGGGGGTGGCAGATTAGGGGTTAATAAATGTAAGTAGGTGTCGGCGATGTTAGGGACAGCAGATTAGGGGTTAATAAAATTTAACTAGGTTTAGGGGTTAATACATTTATTAAAGTGGCGGCGATGTCCGGTCGGCAGATTATGGGTTAATAATTGTAGGTAGGTGGCGGCGACGTTGGGGGCAGCAGATTAGGGGTTAATAAATATAATGTAGGTGGCGGCGATGTTAGGGGCAGCAGATTAGGGGTTCATAGGTATAATGTAGGTGGCTGCGATGTCCGGTCGGCAGATTAGGGATTACATTTTTGTATTATAGTGTTTGCAATGGGGGGGCCTCGGTTTAATGGTTAATAGGTAGTTTATGGGTGTTAATGTACTTTGTAGCACTTTAGTTAAGAGTTTTATGTTCCGGCGTTAGCCCATAAATCTCTTAACTACTGACTTTTAAATGCGGTCAAAGTCTTGACAGGAGAGGGTCTACCGCTCACTTCTTCCAAGACTTGTAATACCAGCGTTAGGCAAATGCCATTAAAAAGATAGGATACGCAATTGACGTAAGGGGATTTGCGGTAGCCTCGAGTCACGGAAGAAAAGTGAGCGGTGAGCCTCTACATTTCAGACTCGTAATACCAGCGTTAGGTAAAAAGTAGCGTTGGGACCTCTCAACGCTGCTTTTTAAGGCTAACGCCAAACTCGTAATCTCTCCCATAGGTAGTTTAGATGCAATTGATAACATAAACATTAACATATGGTACAATTTACAAGCCATACATATTTGCTGTGTTTAGGTTGGGGGGCATATTTATTCAGATATTTTCCACTGTTTGATTATCTGAGGAAGGGGAGTGTCACCCCGAAACGTCACAACCAGATAATATATGCAAGCTGAGATGTTCTCCCAAAAGCAAATGTGATTATTGTTATGCAAAAAGCCCTAATTTTTATAGTAGGTCTATTGGTTGTTAAGATAAGGGAATGCAGGGCAATGGTTCATAAAGAAGTATTCTAATTATATATAATTATATGCTCTGCAACATCCCATGGCCCTGGCCATTGGCCATAAAGAACAAGATGAGCTGCTTGAAATTATTAATAATAATAATAATAAAAAACCTGTGGAAAAAAAACCCTGATTGTAAAATAAATGTCTAGGAATTAGCCTAGATCTTCTGCTTATCTGACTTGTTCCCTGTCAGTTATCAATTTAAAATATGAATGATAGAGCCATATATCCAATAGCTTACATTTTGTGTCAGTAAGAAATTTTTGTATATCAATCATCCCTTTTATACTCTCATCTCAACGTAAGGGCTTAGTGGTTTGGGATCCTGCATTCACAATAGATATCTTGAGTTCCACTGTTGGCAGACTATGTGGATGGTCAAATTGTTTTCTGTCGAGTATAGTTAGAAAAAGGTTTACCAACCTCTCATAGGCCTAGATTTAGAGTTTGGCGTTAGCCGTGAAAACCAGCGTTAGAGGCTCCTAACGCTGGTTTTAGGCTACCGCCGGTATTTGGAGTCACTCAAAATAGGGTCTAACGCTCACTTTTCAGCCGCGACTTTTCCATACCGCAGATCCCCCTACGCTATTTGCGTATCCTATCTTTTCAATGGGATCTTCCTAACTCCGGTATTTAGAGTCGTTTCTGAAGTGAGCGTTAGAGCTCTAACGACAAAACTCCAGCCGCAGGAAAAAAGCAGGAGTTAAGAGCTTTCTGGGCTAACGCCGGTTCATAAAGCTCTTAACTACTGTACCCTAAAGTACACTAACACCCATAAACTACCTATGTACCCCTAAACTGAGGTCCCCCCACATCGCCGCAACTCGATTAAATTTTTTAACCCCTAATCTGCCGACCGCCACCTACGTTATACTTATGTACCCCTAATCTGCTGCCCCTAACCCCGCCGACCCCTGTATTATATTTATTAACCCCTAACCTGCCCCCCACAACGTCGCCGCCAGCTACTTACAATAATTAACCCCTAATCTGCCGACCGCAAAGTGCCGCCACCTACGTTATCCTTATGTACCCCTAATCTGCTGCCCCTAACACCGCCGACCCCTATATTATATTTATTAACCCCTAATCTGCCCCCCTCAACGTCGCCGACACCTGCCTACACTTATTAACCCCTAATCTGCCGAGCGGACCTGAGCGCTACTATAATAAAGTTATTAACCCCTAATCCGCCTTACTAACCCTATCATAAATAGTATTAACCCCTAATCTGCCCTCCCTAACATCGCCGACACCTAACTTCAATTATTAACCCCTAATCTGCCGACCGGAGCTCACCGCTATTCTAATAAATGGATTAACCCCTAAAGCTAAGTCTAACCCTAACACTAACACACCCCTAAGTTAAATATAATTTACATCTAACGAAATTAATTAACTCTTATTAAATAAATTATTCCTATTTAAAGCTAAATACTTACCTGTAAAAAAAATCCTAATATAGCTACAATATAAATTATAATTACATTGTAGCTATTTTAGGATTAATATTTATTTTACAGGCAACTTTGTAATTATTTTAACCAGGTACAATAGCTATTAAATAGTTAAGAACTATTTAATAGTTACCTAGTTAAAATAATAACAAAATTACCTGTAAAATAAGTCCTAACCTAAGTTATAATTAAACCTAACACTACCCTATCAATAAATTAATTAAATAAAATACCTACAATTACCTACAATAAAACCTAACAATACACTATCAATAAATAAATTAAATACAATTTCTACAAATAACTACAATTACATAAACTAACTAAAGTACAAAAAATAAAAAAAAAACAAGTTACAAAAAATAAAAAAATATTTACAGACATAAGAAAAATATTACAACAATTTTAAACTAATTACACCTATTCTAAGCCCCCTAATAAAATAACAAAGACCCCCAAAATAAATAAAAAAGCTCTTTTACCTTACCAGCCCTGAACAGGGCCCTTTGCGGGGCATGCCCCAAGAAAATCAGCTCTTTTGCCTGTAAAAAAAAACATACAATACCCCCCCCCAACATTACAACCCACCACCCACATACCCCTAATCTAACCCAAACCCCCCTTAAATAAACCTAACACTAAGCCCCTGAAGATCTTCCTACCTTGTCTTCACCTCACCGGGTATCACCGATCGGTCCTGGCTCCGATATCTTCATCCAACCCAAGCGGGGGCTAGACATCCACTGAAGAAGTCCAGAAGAGGGTCCAAAGTCTTCCTCCTATCCGGCAAGAAGAGGACATCCGGACCGGCAAACATCTTCATCCAAGCGGCATCTTCGATCTTCTTCCATCCGGTGCGGAGCGGGTCCATGTTGAAGCAGCCGACGCGGATCCATCCTCTTCTTCCGGCGTCTCCCGACGAATGACGGTTCCTTTAAGGGACGTCATCCAAGATAGCGTCCCTCGAATTCCGATTGGCTGATAGGATTCTATCAGCCAATCGGAATTAAGGTAGGAATATTCTGATTGGCTGATGGAATCAGCCAATCAGAATCAAGTTCAATCCGATTGGCTGATCCAATCAGCCAATCAGATTGAGCTTGCATTCTATTGGCTGATCGGAACAGCCAATAGAATGCGAGCTCAATCTGATTGGCTGATCAAATCAGCCAATCGGATTGAACTTGATTCTGATTGGCTGATTCCATCAGCCAATCAGAATATTCCTACCTTAATTCCGATTGGCTGATAGAATCCTATCAGCCAATCGGAATTCGAGGGACGCCATCTTGGATGACGTCCCTTAAAGGAACCGTCATTCGTCGGGAGACGCCGGAAGAAGAGGATGGATCCGCGTCGGCTGCTTCAACATGGACCCGCTCCGCACCGGATGGAAGAAGATCGAAGATGCCGCTTGGATGAAGATGTTTGCCGGTCCGGATGTCCTCTTCTTGCCGGATAGGAGGAAGACTTTGGACCCTCTTCTGGACTTCTTCAGTGGATGTCTAGCCCCCGCTTGGGTTGGATGAAGATATCGGAGCCAGGACCGATCGGTGATACCCGGTGAGGTGAAGACAAGGTAGGAAGATCTTCAGGGGCTTAGTGTTAGGTTTATTTAAGGGGGGTTTGGGTTTGATTAGGGGTATGTGGGTGGTGGGTTGTAATGTTTGGGGGGGGGGGGTATTGTATGTTTTTTTTTACAGGCAAAAGAGCTGATTTTCTTGGGGCATGCCCCGCAAAGGGCCCTGTTCAGGGCTGGTAAGGTAAAAGAGCTTTTAAATTTATTAATTTAGAATAGGGTAGGGCATTTTTTTATTTTGGGGGTCTTTGTTATTTTATTAGGGGGCTTAGAGTAGGTGTAATTAGTTTAAAATTGTTGTAATATTTTTCTTATGTTTGTAAATATTTTTTTATTTTTTGTAACTTAGTTCTTTTTTATTTTTTGTACTTTAGTTAGTTTATGTAATTGTAGTTATTTGTAGAAATTGTATTTAATTTATTTATTGATAGTGTAGTGTTAGGTTTTATTGTAGGTAATTGTAGGTATTTTATTTAATTAATTTATTGATAGGGTAGTGTTAGGTTTAATTATAACTTAGGTTAGGACTTATTTTACAGGTAATTTTGTTATTATTTTAACTAGGTAACTATTAAATAGTTCTTAACTATTTAATAGCTATTGTACCTGGTTAAAATAATTACAAAGTTGCCTGTAAAATAAATATTAATCCTAAAATAGCTACAATGTAATTATAATTTATATTGTAGCTATATTAGGATTTTTTTTACAGGTAAGTATTTAGCTTTAAATAGGAATAATTTATTTAATAAGAGTTAATTAATTTCGTTAGATTTAAATTATATTTAACTTAGGGGGGTGTTAGTGTTAGGGTTAGACTTAGCTTTAGGGGTTAATACATTTATTAGAATAGCGGTGAGCTCCGGTCGGCAGATTAGGGGTTAATAATTGAAGTTAGGTGTCGGCGATGTTAGGGAGGGCAGATTAGGGGTTAATACTATTTATGATAGGGTTAGTGAGGCGGATTAGGGGGTTAATAACTTTATTATAGTAGCGCTCAGGTCCGCTCGGCAGATTAGGGGTTAATAAGTGTAGGCAGGTGTCGGCGACGTTGAGGGGGGCAGATTAGGGGTTAATAAATATAATATAGGGGTCGGCGGTGTTAGGGGCAGCAGATTAGGGGTACATAAGGATAACGTAGGTGGCGGCGCTTTGCGGTCGGCAGATTAGGGGTTAATTATTGTAAGTAGCTGGCGGCGACGTTGTGGGGGGCAGGTTAGGGGTTAATAAATATAATACAGGGGTCGGCGGGGTTAGGGGCAGCAGATTAGGGGTACATAAGTATAACGTAGGTGGCGGTCGGTTAATAACTTTATAATAGTAGCGGTGCGGTCCGCTCGGCAGATTAGGGGTTAATAAGTGTAGGCAGGTGGAGGTGACGTTGTGGGGGGCAGATTAGGGGTTAATAAATATAATATAGGGGTCGGCGGTGTTAGGGGCAGCAGATTAGGGGTACATAGGGATAATGTAAGTTGCAGCGGTTTACGGAGCGGAAGATTAGGGGTTAATAATAATATGCAGGGGTCAGCGATAGCGGGGGCGGCAGATTAGGGGTTAATAAGTGTAAGGGTAGGGGTGTTTAGACTCGGGGTACATGTTAGAGTGTTAGGTGCAGACGTAGGAAGTGTTTCCCCATAGGAAACAATGGGGTTGCGTTAGGAGCTGAACGCTGCTTTTTTGCAGGTGTTAGGTTTTTTTTCAGCTCAAACAGCCCCATTGTTTCCTATGGGAGAATCGTGCATGAGCACGTTTTTGAGGCTGGCCGCGTCCGTAAGCAACTCTGGTATCGAGAGTTGCATTTGCGGTAAAAATGCTCTACGCTCCTTTTTTGGAGCCTAACGCAGCATTTTTTTGGACTCTCGATACCAGAGTTAATTTTATGGTGCGGCCAGAAAAAAGCCCGCGTAGCGTTAACAGCCCATCTACCGCCAAACTCCAAATCTAGGCCATAGTGTTTATTGAAATGCTGTAGAAAGTTCTCACCCACATGGTCACTCTTTGTCATTAAATGTGAAACTCTTGAAGCAGAAATTGTTGAAAATATTGGTGTTGTGACACAGGTGACTAGTACTCTGTTGTGCAGGGGAGGCTAAGTAACCCATGTTGTGGGTGGGGGGATGTGGCTGTATAGTAAACTGCTGTTTAGGTCCGGAACATCTGATTGGTAGACCCTGGGTCATAAAAACAACAGATAAGGTACAGAACGATCCCACACAGTGTGGTATATGATTAATTTAAATGATTAAATTAATTAATTTTATATGATTAATTTAATCAGATCTGTTGGAAATGCTGTTATTAATTTCAAATAATCTGCAGATTTATTGTTAATCTCCAGGAGCTTTTGGATGTGTGTCCTCTCCAGAATGCTGATTGGACACACCTCCCCCTCCAAGACCTCTGCTTTTATATTAAAATTGGGATCTTAGTCACACAATATGGCCATATTCTGCTTAGCCAGTCACCAATTTACAAGGTGTCCAAATGTTGACTGGTCCTAACACTACAGCACTTTGAATTTATGGGCTGAATAATTCTTGGCTTTATATATACACTGTCATAAGTACACCTGAGCTTGGGTGGGGTGCTTTAATGGAAGATAGTCAGTTTACCTTTTTTAAATACAAATCTACAAAGTTTGATTTTCCACACCTTACAAAAAGTTTAAATACATCTTTAGAATGCTGAAAATTGGACCACATAGTAACACAAAACAGAGGTTATTGGCGCACATCTACTTGCAAATAAAATATTTTTAAATGCAAAAAAATTGTGTGACTAAGATAATAATTTTAACATAAAAGCAAGGTGTTTTTTGCAGGCACATTTTTGCAGCATTAAAAAAACTTTTGTTTATTTGCAAATGGATGTACACCAATGCCCTCTTTTTATGTATATATATATATATATATATATATATATATATATATATATATATATATATATATATATATATATATATAAAAATGCGATCCTAAGAGTAGAGCCAGAACCTATCTAAGCTTAAATCTATTACATTAAAGATCTTCAACATGGAGGATTTATATGCCACTTTGCAAGCGCTACTTGGGGATTTTGAAAGAAAACTAAGTTTGAGAACCAACTCCCTTATATCAGTTCAGAGACAGGGGATACGGAGAGGAATGCCCCTCAATGTGTTGACACAAGTCTAAACCTGATCGTGTCTTCACAAGCTAACAAGCAATTACATATGGATGAATCCCCATGGGGGGAGAACACACAGACAAGTTTAGTATTTGTCGAAAAAGAGTTTGGCACAAGAGCAACGCAACTGCTCAAAAATAACCAACCCTCGATGGCTCAGCTCCCACGAGAACCTGCAATAGCAAAGACGACATTGAAGAGTACAGAGGGGTCTCCTGCAGCCTTGCAACACATAAGACACAGATACTGGCCAATTATCTTCCCTGCAGTGGCAAATGGAAGATGTACATCGTTCCCCTTCCAGCATCCAACCAGTCCAGTATGGATGTCTTTCCAAGTAGCAGTCTAGAATATATCCACATGATACTTACTGAGATCCAGTATCTCTTAGAGATCTTAACATGGCATCAATTACATGCTGAGCGGGTCAGTCAAGGAGACCGTGTGGACCAGGCACCACTTGATAATTGCCTCAGGAAAAGAGGAGTGGGCTAAAACTTTAACATATTCTATATCTGCCTTTTTCTCCCAAGGAACTTGATGCCAAGTTGAGTTTGGTTTTAAAACATATGTCATAATACACATTAAGGGGCCGAATTATCAAGCTCTGAATGGAGCTTGATGACCCTGTTTCCACGCGAGCCTTCAGGCTCGCCGGAAACAGAAGTTATAAAGCAGCGGTCTAAAGACCGCAGCTCCATAACTTGTCCGCCTGCTCTGAGGAGGACAATCGGATACAATCGGGTTGATTGACACCCCCTGCTAGCGGCCGATTGGATGCGAATCTGCAGGGGACGGCATTGCACAAGCAGTTCACAAGAACTGCTTGTGTAATGATAAATGCTGACAGCGTATGCATCGACTCATGTCTGCTCGCACTTTGATAAATTGGCCCCTATTTATACGTAACCTTTACTAACCTAAAAGTAGGGTGAGTTGTTTATTGTTAGATGCCTAGTACTGTATGTATAAATACTACTTGTCCTGCCTTTTGAACTATCCCTTATCAGAGTTGCTTCCTCTTTATTATCCCCAAGTTAATAACTTCAATAAAGTGTGTATTTATTATCCAGTGCGCTGTTAATGGACTTACTGTCACTTCCCAACAGTTAATACATAGGAGGGCCTATTATGTGCAAGAATTATGTTTTTCATACTATTTACTGTAACTTACTGACATCCCCAATTTGATTTTAGAAATTCGCTATGATTCTGCTTTTTACTTAGTAGAATATATGCATAAATGTTCCTCCACTGAGTAGGCAATTTTCTTATCTTACTTTGATCCTCCTCCTTATCACTAAAGTGTTAATTGTGCTGTCAGCGGCCAAGGCAGCAAGACACATATAATAACTATCAGACATTCTTAGTCCACTTTCATCCTTGAGTATTAAGACTAAGATCTATCACTACTTTCCAGTTATTAAGCAGACCCAACTCTAACTAAAAATACATATAGGTTTAGGAACGATTAACGGGGGATCATAAATTATCATTGTGACACACAATGGCATCCTATTGCCCTCTACTTCCTGCTATAAAAACAAACTGTTCTCCCTTACCTATCTGACAATGCCTCTCCTTATGTTATACTCAGTCTAACAGTTCCATAAGAAAACACTTATCGTATTTCATTGTAACATCACTGTGACAATATATGACTAACCTCCTCCTGTATTTCACCATTAACACGGGTCAAGATCTCGGCTCTCAGACAATAGTATAAACTATAGCAAGCAATAACTACATTTCAGTTTATACACACTTGAGAATATTCCATATCAGTTCCTATACAGTAACTATTGCTTTATAAATTCTTTCCTATTGTTCAATTTTATAAGGTTAATTACACAGTTGCGATATAAACGCCAATCTTAGCTATGTAGGGACTATTTTGGAGCGGCTCTTGTTCACTGTTTTTCTCTCCCTAACGTTTACATCATACAAAAGCTAGCGTACTATTGTTTAATACATCCAGGAAAAGAGGTTCAATAATTAATGCTCACATTACCTCAGACAACTATATCCATATATCTTCTGTATTTTGCCTTAATCTTGTCAGTCTACAGTCTGTATTCACTTATGTTCTTTTATGTGAACTGTATTATTGCACTATGCTTGTAAGCTAATTGCTCAATGCTAAAAAATATTTTATATAAAAAAAAAAAATGTCTTCTATGTGAAGAACATACGAATATAAAGTATTCCTAATACCATTTTGGGTTTAGCGCAGTTGATCTAGTGCAGTGTCGACTTAGCGCCAAAAAGAAGTCTTTGCGGAGAAGTTAGAGCGTGAGTGGAAAAAAATTAGCTTGCCACTAGTAATCTGGCCCAATATAAGGAATGATCTATATGTAAGCTAGGCCAAGCATTATTTTGATGGTTTTGTTAATTTTTTGTGAGGTTGTCAGTAGGAAGATTGTAATTCTATGAAATAATACATAAATTAATCCAAAGAGGAACATCTGTAAATTCCTGACATAGTTCTAAATCTGTCCATCTAATAAAGCTAGAGAAAATAAGTGTTCTGCTTAATACTTCTTGTAGAAATGCACTGTAATAGCAGAGATAACACCTTCAATGTATGTATATTAGTATTTATTTCAACTCCTTTTCTGTCCTTTTCTGAACAAAAAAGGAGGGGCTATGGTCACGTTTAGGTACAGTGATTCTGAATTCAAGGTTTTAATTACCCACGAGGCTAACTTTTTTGATTGTTTGTATTTTAGGGCTTAATATTAGCTCAGTGATTCAGATACCTTTTAAATGTTGCCTGTTAGGGATTCTTGAGGATCAGAATTGTACTCTGAATTATGCCAGAGCTGTAAAAAACAAAATACACTGTTCTAACCAACTTTATAGTGTTCACCTCTTCATGCTATTAGCTCAAAGACTGGTACAATGTGCACACTCATAGGCTGCTGAAAAGTGTGTACTTACTATGCTCACTCTTGCCTGTTAATTGTTTCATTTACCATCTATGTGCATTGTGTGCTCTAAGATCACCAGCTAAGCAAAACAACTGAAGTGAACACAAGATAATATAATGGCACATGGTAGTGTAAAATCTTATCAATATTTGAAGTAGGTAATTATGATGCTTCACCTTAAGCTTAGAAATAAATTGGTTTAATCACAAAATATATTGAAAGCCATAATACAACTTTTAATTTACTAAAATTTATAGACGCTATTAAACTGTTAATTGTCTGCATAATATTTACACTATGTTTGCTCTAATATAAAAATGTACATTAACTTAATCATGTGATTCTTAACTAGAATGTAAAGAAACCAAAGAATAGATAGAGGTTTCACACAAAATATGTACCCTATCATATCCTATGTAGCCTTAAAGGAATAGCAAAGGCAACATTACATTTTCATGATTCAGAAAGAGAATGCAATATTAAACAACTTCCATTATCAAAATCTATACTGTATTTTATAGCCACACTGTATAAGGCACCAGCTCCTACTGAGCAATAGCAAGCATTATCAGTATATACATATATGCATTTTGTGAATGGAAGATGGCTGTCACATGATATGGGGGAAGGTAAATGGAACTAACTGAAATTTGACGTAAAAAATCTACTTCTCATTTGAAATTCAGACTTAATATTTTTGCATTGTCTTTTTAAGTATGAATTTTTTGATTATCCAATTCTACTGTTACATTATCTGTTTGGACTTAAGTTGCTACACAGAGATTGTGTTAAACCATTTAAAATGTTATCAGCATCTTTCCGTGAGCATACATTTTCTCAGCCTTACAAATGTGTTAACTGACACAAATTGTTTATATGATGACCACATACTAGTTTACGTTCAAATAAAAATGACATTATAAAATCAGTTTTCCTTATTATTACTCATAAATGGAGGAATTTGTTGAATAATGGTAGGCTAGTTACTAAAACCCTGGAAATTCCAAGAAAGGGCTCGTTTCCATTGAGCTATAAAAAAATAGGGCCGTAAGCTACAAAAGCAGCTGACAGCTAAAAGTAGTATACAGCTTAATTTTAGTACCAGGATGGGGCAGTACACACTCTTTTCATGTAGATGTAAACTAACGTTGTGTTAACGCTTCCATCTAAAGTCAGATTTCTGGAAAATCGCAGCATAACAAGTTAGTTGCTGTGGTAATCCGACCTATAAAATTTACATTTAACGAATGTGCTCCTTACCTGTTATAACCTCTAAAGAGAAACAAAAACAAATTTACACTTATTTATAATACATATTTTTTAACTATAAGCAAATTCTACTTCATATTATAATTACATTTTCTACTTTATTAATATATGTAATATTTATTGCTGCCCTAGGCATAGGTCCTTTTTAAATTTTGTAGATACGTGCTTGTATATACTCTTATATGTAAATACATATTGATATTTCCATAAGAACATAAGTGCAACTATTCCTATACAAGGGACAAAAATAAATATTACACATTACAATTTTATTTCTTCATTGAAACACTTTCATTATTTGCAAGTTTTAAAACTTCAATGGGAACTAGGCCTCTTTTATACCTAGTGGAGCTGGGTATAATTTTTTCAGTTTATCAACAGCCTCTGGCAGTGTATTAACAGTGTGCGTTTTCATTAGTTATTGCTTAATGGCTTCTAATACTTTCTACGGGAGGCAAAAATATACCTTGCACAAAATGGAAGGTAGCCCTAAGAAGGATAAGTAGTTTTGATTTATTTAAAAATGTAAAAAAACATGACCACATTTTAAGTGGAGTCTATTGAGAAAGTCTAATAATGGTAACAGCCAGTAGTGAAAAACAGATTTGGCAAGGGAATACAGGCTAGATGGTTTATGGTGCCTTAAAAACAAAAGAAGATTATATTTTCAAGTTTAATGTTTAAATTTGTAATGAAATTGTATAATAAGGTTACTAACAATAAAACATTTCCACAGTATTGCTGTGATCCAATACAACAGTTTTAATGAAGACATTTTATTTTGTTTTATATTTGCATAATGAAACAACTGAGAGATTAAAATGAGGTCAGTCAGCTTACCTTTCTATATACTGTAAGTGTTTATATACAATAATATAAGGAAATCACTGGGGAAGATCATTTGCATGCATAACATTTGTGAACATATTTTCACTTGTATCTATTATCAACCAAAATATTTAGTCATTGTGAAATGAAAACTATTGCAGAATATGTCAAGAGTTAGGGCTCCATGTACTAAGCCGTCAATTCATCCGTCATTGTAGACGCGGATAAACTCGCCGTTACTCGCCGCGGGCGAAATGGTGTCCGCTGTCGCTATGTACTAATAATCCCCCAATAAATAGACACATCTAGCCCGCCACGAGCAGTGGCGGAATATTGATAAATTTGACGCCTCGCTCGCCGCGACTAAGCTGATGTACTTAACTTTCAGTTGAATTGTCTGGCCAATTATTAACACGTGACATGCAAGGTGTCACGAACATCATAGTAGTCGCGGGAATAGAATTTTGCTCCTATAAAAGTTCAACTTATCTAAACAACTTTATTATTGTTCAAAAATTTTTGAAGAGTGATTACAGAGCGTTATTTTTGTAATATTTATTTAAAATTTGGATATGGATTCATCTGGATCTGAAACCACTTCAAAATCCAAGAATCCTCACTATTCGCATCAGCAGTTATCCCCCTGGTTGTTCGGTGAGCTTCATTGAAACGTACTTGACTGGTCTGTGGGTTGTTATAGGGAGTCAACAGACATTCTGTACATGAGTAGCCTCCATCTCCTAATAGAAGATATAGTAAATATAAATATTAATATAAAAATAATTATAAAGATTGACAACTATACAATACAAATTTAAAATATAGATTACTCTTTAATTACAGTCGACAAATTGGGCGCAATTTATGTACATGGAAATGAGAGACAAATTAGACGCCAGTTATGCTGTAAGTACAATGCTGATATTACTGCCTTTTATATATGTCTAGACTGGCGTCTAGAGTGACTTTCCTATTGTTTTGTACCTTGCCCGCCACCTAAAAGGTGGCGAGGCAAAAATAACGAGGTGGGAGCGGAAATTGTCGCGAGCAGACAAATAGATTTTTTAGTACATTCGTTTTTGGCGAGTTGGTGGTCAAATGTGTCTAATTACAGTGAAAAATGGAGAGGTAGCGAGGTTTGGCGGATAAGTACGCTCGCAATTTTAAAGATGCGAGTTTGAACATAGTTGACGACTTTGTACATATCAGTTTGCGAGTTTTGACGCGAGATTTGTTGCGGGTAGCTCGCTGACTGCTTAGTACATGGAGCCCTTAGTACAGATCCTCTTGTCTGTCTGAAAGTTCAGGATCTTTCTCATAATCCCAGACTATTGCACGGTGTCAGGCTTTGATGAAAACCCCAAACTAAAAGTATGTTTCAGAGAGCAGAACATAATTTGTTTGTTAACAAAAACGTATTCACTCCTTATTTCCTATGGTTAATATCTTCATGGCAGCTGAGGAGCAACGGAATAACATCTTAAACTTAAATAAAGTTAAAGTAGCGGCTACTACTACTGCTAAAAACCAGCAGCAGCACAAAAAATATTTTTTGAAATGTATTTTTGGTCAAGAACAAAAGAAAAACTTACATAATTGTTGGCTGATACAGGAATCAATCTATTGACAAAGAAATTGCTGAGTATATTTATTGAGTAATGTAAATTTGAATTTCTGAAACATTTCCCATCTGAATAGTGTAAATCTAAGCTTTGAACTCTATCCAAATATGAGTGTACATGTCTACAGTCAAGTTTGAATTTTGCAGTAAATATCATATAATTATAGCCTCTATACTAATTTACCATGTATTGTGAAATTAATTTTAAAATTGCATTATTGGACTGTGTTGAATTAATTTTAAAGAGTGCATATGTGTGTTGCATTATTAAAATACAATTTACAACAGTGAACAAGCAATTAATTAATATAATTAAAGCATGGATGGTACCAATTATAACACAACATTTTGATCCAACTTAAGTATAAATGATTTCATTGGTCCAGAAGATTTTATTATCTACAAAAGGATAAAAAGCCAGTGCAATGTATTTTCTATTTTAAAAACTCATATACAGTATATTTAGAATATGTCAATGTAATTTCTTGCAGTATTGTTAGAGATCAAGGGGCATTAAAGTCAAGCTAGTCTGTAATTAAGAACTACAAAATATCTTCCAATCAAATGCAAAATGTTTTAAAATAGTTTCAAACTCTAATTATATAATGAAAATGTACAGGTTTTTTTTACACTGGATATATCCTTTGCAAAGCCTCTTGAGTATGTATCATCTCCTTTGCTGTGGTCAGTTAAGGATAGATATATAGATAGATAGATAGATAGATAGATAGATAGATAGATAGATAGATAGACAGATTTATTATCTACTGACTGTACTCCACATGTCTCAGTTGACTAGGCACAGCCTATTTCATAAACAGTGAATCTTCACTATAAGGCAAATAATGATCTAAGGATAAGAGTTTCTGAGTATGATCAAAAACTTATAAAAGCACATGCCATGCCTTCATTACAAGCTATTTGGCTCTCAACATCAATTGAATCAATTTGAGGCCAGCAAAATGCAGAGATAAACATTTTTCTTGCAGTTTTCTGTGTTTAACCAATTTGAATTTTAGGTAAACCAGATTCTCCTGTTATAACTAATTCAAATGTCTCAGTTTCTAATGAAATAGAAAAGCATTGATATGGAAGACAAAAGCCTATTGAGTTTAATACTATAATTTCACACTTCAAAATCTAATACATTAGGGGTCATTGTTCCCTTATGTGTAGTTCAACAACTAATCAAATGTTTTATATATTGCCAACTACTTTTTCAGGTAGCAGAATTTTTTATTTATTAAACAAACATCTTGGTTTAAAAACAAAAATCTATCCAAAGCATATCACCTTGATGTTTAAGTCTAAACCCCTCTTAGTAGATAATTGTCTTTGAAATTGTATCCCTGCTGTATCTTACCAGAGCCCTTGAGATATTTGATGTACTTAATTATTTTTGCCCACATCTTTTTTTTTAATCTGGCACAGTAATGGAAAGTCTTTATTATTTGTATCTTTTAACTGTAAACATGCTTTAGAAAGCAACTTTAATAGAGAGAAACAAGCAATTAATCATTCTAAAATCAACAAGACTCCTGGATAGAAAATTAATTATTTATAGACATATTCAGGACTTAATCTTGTCTGGCATTTCAAAGGATTAGTTAGTCCCAACAGGCAAATGCTGAGCATTATATCTAGGGAGAGAATATAGAAGAGCTGTTTTGCTGACTAATAGGATGCAATAAATGCATAATGCTCACAGGCCAAATTAAACTGTGATGTTATTTTCTAGCAATATCAATTCATAGGGAGTGAAATGTGTCTGAACACTATGCTGAACTATTATCCCCTATTTTGTATTTTTATATTGAAATCTTTATGATAAGTTTTCAAGATTTTTCAATCCCTTTACTCAAGTAACCACTCTCCCCTACCCTGTGACAAAATAGTACTGCATAAAGAACTCTTCTTCCCATGAGCATTTTCTGAAAAGAAACATACAGCTAGATTACGAGTTATGTGCCCTATAGGGAAATTAATGAACGCAAGAAAAGTTGCGTTATTTAACCCCCTATAGCGCAGCCATTACAAGTTTTTCAAAACCCAGCTTGTGCGTGCGATATGGGGTTAGCTCCATACCACACACAAAACAAGCGCTCGTGCACGCTTTCCCCATACACATCAAAGGGGAGAGTGGGTCATAAAAAAGTCTAACAGCCCCATTGAAGTCTATGGGGAAAAGAAAAGTTACGTTTACCCTTACATAAACCCCACATCTAAACACCCCTAATCCGCTGCCCCCAACATCGCCGACACCTACTAATGTTATTAACCCCATATCTGCAACTTCCGATATCGCCGCCACCTAAATAAAGTTATTAACCCCTATTCCGCCGCATCCCAACATCGCCACCACTATATTAAAGTTATTAACCCCTATTCCGCTGCTCCCTGACATCGCTGCAAATAAATAAAGTTATTAACCACTAAATCTCTGGCCTCCCACATCACTACCACTAAATAAACCTATTAACCCCTAAACCGCCAGCCCCCCACATTGCAACAACCGAAATTAAACTATATTAACCCCTAAACTTAACCCTAAACCTAACGTAACTCTGACCCTAACGTAACCCTAACCCTAACACCCCCTAACTTTAACATAATTTAAATAGATCTAAATTAAAGTTAAAATTAATAACTAAATATTACCTATTTAAAACTAAATACTTACCTATAAAATTCTATTGGCTGTTCAAATCAACCAATAGGATTTAAGCAGCTCTCATTCTATTTGCTAATACAAATTTTTCAGCCAATAGGAATGCAAGGGACAACATCTTGAATCGCGTACCTTACATTGAAGATTCAGTATACGGCGGCAACCGTATGAAGAGGATGCTCCGTGCCGGATGTCTTCAGGATGGACCTGCTTTGCGCCACCGGTATCAAGATAGAAGATGCTGTCCTGGTTGAAGATTTAAGAGGCTGTCTGGATAAAAACTTCTTGCCGCATGGATGAGGACTTTGCCGCTGGGATGAAGATGGAAGAGGCCGTCTGGATGAAGACTTCTCGCCGCCTGGATGAAGATCGTTCAAGCGGGACTTCAAAAACTGTAAGTTGATCTTCGGGGGTTAGTGATAGTTTTTTAAAGGGATTTTTTTAGGTCGTTTTTTTTTTAGTTTAGGGTTTGGGCATGTAAAAGAGCTAAATGCCCATCCAAATGCCCTTTTCAGGGCAATGGGTAGCTTAGGTTTTTGTTAGAGTTAGGTTTTTCTATTTTGGGGGGTTGGTTGGGTGGTGGGATTTACTGTTGGGGGGGTCTTTGTATTTTTTTTACAGGTAAAAGAGCTTTTTAACCCCTTAATGACCAATGACGTATGGGGTACGTCCTGCAAAAAAATGCAGTTAACGACCGACGACGTACCCCATACGTTGTTGGTCTTTGAAAGCGGTGGAAGTGATCCTGATCGCTTCCAGACGCATTCATGTTATTGCAGTCCTGCAATAACACTTCTTAGCCATCTCTGTGGCCCTCTCTGCATCGGACATCGATGGCCGTGATTGTTGGTGGGTGGGAGCCGATGTGGGAGGCGGGTGGGCGGCCATTGATGAGTTCCAGCAGTAAGAAGGGGGCGGGATCATGGGGGGGTCACTGGGGCCTGCATGGAAGCGCGCGTGCACAGGGGGCAGCGGGCGGGCACGTACATGGGGCGGAAGCGGGTGGGAACTGCTACACTATGGAACATTTTTTAAAATAAAGTGGGAGAGAGGAGGGAGGGAATTGGGATCTAAGGGATCTGGGAGGGGGTGGGGGTTGCTCTTTGGGGGGGAAGCTACACTTCAGAAAAATAGGGGAAAAAAACAACAAAAAACATTTTATTGTAAACTGGGTATTGGCAGACAGCTGCCAGTACCCAATAGGGCGCAAATAAGGTAGACCGGCATTTAACAGCCTTCTAATTACCAAACAGCAATGCCAAAGACATATATGTCTGCTATTTCTGAACATAGGGGATCCCAGTGAAGAATTTACAACCATTTGTGCCATAATTGCACAAGCTGTTTGTAAATAATTTCAGTGAGAAACCTAAAGTTTGTGAAAAATTTAACTTTTTTTTTTAAATTTGATCGCATTTGGCGGTGAAATGGTGGCATGAAATATACCAAAATGGGCCTAGATCAATACTTGGGGTTGTGTACTACATTACACTAAGCTAAAATTAACCCTACAAGCTCCCTAATTAACCCCTTCACTGCTCGGCATAATACACGTGTGGTGCTCAGTGGCATTTAGCGGCCCTCTAATTACCAAAAAGCAACGCGAAAGCCATACAACCATTTATGCCATAATTGCACAAGTTGTTTGTAAATAATTTCAGTGAGAAACCTAAAGTTTGTAAAAAAAATTGTGAAAAAGTGAACAATTTTTTTTATTTGATCGCATTTGAAATGATGGCATGAAATATACCAAAATATTCAGGGATTCCTGAAAGATATCAGTGTTTCAATGTAACTATTGCTAATTTTGAAAAAAAAATGGTTTGGAAATAGCAAAGTGCTACGTATTAATTGCCCTATAACTTGCAAAAAAAGCAAAGAACATGTAAACATTGGGTATTTCTAAACTCAGGACAAAATTTAGAAACTATTTAGCATGGGTGTTTTTTGGTGGTTGTAGATGTGTAACAGATTTTGGTGGTCAAAGTTAGAAAAAGTGTGTTTTGTTTTAATTTTTTCCTCATATTTTATAATTTTTTTTATAGTAAATTATAAGATATGATGAAAATAATGGTATCTTTATAAAGTCCATTTAATGGCAAGAAAAACAGCATATAATATGTGTGGGTACAGTAAATGAGTAAGAGGTAAATTACAGCTAAACACAAACACTGCAGAAATGTCAAAAATAGCCTTGGTCCCAAACGGACAGAAAAGGGAAAAGTGCTGTTGTCCATAAAGGGTTAAGGGCTATTGGTAGTTTAGTGTAGGCTAGGGTTTTTTATTTTGGGTGGGCATTTTTATTTTGATAGGGCTATTAGATTAGGTGTAATTCTTTTTTATTTTTGATAATTTCGTTATTTTTCATACTTTAATGTTTGTTATTTTTTGTAATTTAGTCTTTTTTATTTTTTGTATTCAGATAGTTTGTAATTTTTAGAGTAGTGTTAGGATTTTTTTAATGTGTAGTTTAGCTTAATTTAATTGGTAGTTAGTTTAATTCTAGTTTAATAGTTATATTTGTTTAATTATTAGTTCTTTTAAATTGACAGGTAAGTTTTAATTTAATTTATGATAGGGAAGTTGTAATTTTAATATAAAGTTAGGGGGGCATTTAGGGGTTAATAGTTTACTTTAGTATATTTCGTTGGGGGGCTTGCAGTTTAGGGGTTAATAGGTATATTATTGTGGCGGCGGTGTAGGGCTTAATAACTTTAGTATAGTGGGGGCGATGTGGGCGGATGGCAGATTAAGGGTTAATAATATTTAAATAATGTTTGCGATGCGGGAGGGAGGCAGTTTAGGGGTTAATAAGTTTATTATAGTGGTGATGATGTCGGGGAGCTGCGGAATGGGGTTAATAATTATTTTTAGTGGCGACGATGTCGAGAGCGGCAGATTAGGGGTTAATAAATTTAATGTAGTGTTTGCGATGCGGAAGGGCCTCGGTTTAGGGGTTAATAGGTAGTTTATGGGTGTTTAGTGTACTTTGTAGCAGTTTAGTTATGAGTTTTATGTTACAGATTTGTAGCGTAAAACTCATAACTACTGCTTTTAGATGGCGGTACAGATCTTGTAGTTTTAGGCTGTAAAGCCATTTTTTTAGCCAAAAAGCAAAACTCATAATACCAGTGCGGTACTGACGTTGCGCTACAGGCTAAAAGGCTTGCGGTACCCCTATACCAACAAGACTCGTAAAGGCTGCGATGCTGTTTTAACTCTGAAATGACCATATTTTTAGCGTTAAAAGACGAACACACAGACTTTTAAGACTTAAGACTTCTTCAAGACAATTATTACCTGAAAAAATACAGAATATGTAAATGTAATTTAAGTGGACAATATACTGTACAACACACTAAACACAAATTAACAATTAATTACAACAGTGACAGCCCTTCACCACAGAAAACATCAGGAAAATAGCAGACTAGCTAAATTCTGAGCTCAACATATTAAAAGCCAAGTAAAAAAGATCAAATCGTTCTCACATAGTAACCATATAAGCACCTATTGTTTACTACATCAAAAGTGTATTGGCCACAACTTCCACAATCAGAAAATAGTACATAAGCACTAGCTGTATTTACACACCAACCTATGATAGACCAGTATGACCCAAAGCAGTGTAGTCATATCATTCAAGAAGGAAAATCACTAATGTGTGCACAGGCATGCAGAACAGAGACCCCAATAATACAAAATCCACTACATAAACCCACACGAAAGGAGCAAGTATGGATCACGCACCCAAGTGCCACATATCGCATAGCCCCTGTGTGAATACCCAATAATCAGAAACACTGATCACAATTCAGGAATAACACTACACTTAATAGTACATATGCATGTAAGCCAACCTGAGACCTATTACCCACATGCCGTAAACAAAAATGTTCCCATTGCCGATACAATAATCAACCTACAAATCAACATGCACTAATCCAGGAATAACCAACTGTTCAACATATCAACTCTTTCATAAATGAGTAGTGATCTCAACCAGAACAATAAATAACTTACTATTGTAGTGCAGTCTGCATTACTCGCAACAGCGTTCAATGCCGGACTACCAGTAGAGCAGAGATATCAGAGATACCAGAAGTGTGATACACAGCCTATAAATGGAGCAAACACAGTGAGTAATAACCAATTATGTGGGCGCATACACGCACACCCATAAACAAAAAAGCCCTGTATACACGCAACCCGTACACACTCCCTGGTGAGGAAATCATTATGCAGCCTTCACGCATAGAGAGGGAAACAATGAAACACATAAACATAAATACAGGCATAAGCGATGGACAGCCGCAATGGGGTGTGGGTGTAAGATCAAACACATAAAATATATACATACCGGGTGCCACACTTTACGTGACAAATATTACACCATTTAGCAAAAGAAACACCCCGCAATGGACCTATAGAGCCTAACTCATGTCACCTCAGCTAGCCCACACACAGAAAAACAATTGCCTACAATAAATAGAGCACATCTTGATGAGACTCATAGTGCAGTGTAGTATCTACATTGAAGCACTGACTGTAAATGATAATGGCAAGAAAGTATCAAAACAACAGGTAAGCAATGGTACCATAATGAGTGCCAGACTCACATCCAACGACCCTAATATAGAGTCCCCTATAACATCAAATAACAAGCATACCACTATAGACAGGGGCAATGAATAGTCCAAAAAGGACATAAATTACTCCAACTAGCTACCTGTGCTGGCCACCACCTGCAAACTCAACTAGGGGTGGCAGCAGGGGCTGTCAGATACAAACCCTTACAAAACACTGTAAGTCTACTATTATTTTTCAAACCAATCTAGACCACAACTTAGAGCATACACAAAACCATGTACTCTAACCAAGCCACAAGAAAGACACCCAATTCTGACCCAGGATGGATACATAGCCCCATTGGGGATCACCATCTGATACCACCACATCAGTATATTGAAGCAAGGGATCACAACCGAGTGGCCCCTAATAACTATATATCAACAAGAGGCATGTATACATTAACAAGGAATAACTGAAATACTGACACAGAATGGGTACATAACCTCATTGGGGATCCCCATCTGATACCTCCACAACAGTACCTTTAAGCAAGGGATCACAAGCGAGTGGCCACTAATAACAAAATATCAACAAGAGGCATGTATACAATACCAAGGAATAACTAAAAAGTAGCAGAGATAGTAGACCAAATGAGGCCACATTCCATACTCAAAAGTGGCACTATTAGAGAGGACTGACATGTAGAGAAGAAACAGAGGGATACCCTAAGAAGAAGGTGACCAGAGAAACACATAATCAATGCTTATAACTAGGTGTTCATAGTGACACCCAATGCTCAGATAGAAAACTTCAATAGAATAAAGCAAAGTCAATACTGGCATTTAAGTCAACTGGAGTAAGTGTATTCAGCCTGCATATCCAATGCGTTTCACATTTCAACAGTTCCCGGTTCCTGTCACCACCTCGCTTTAGGGGAGCCACTCTATCAAACAGCATGTCCCTGAGTGATGAAATAGGGTGTTGTTGTTCAAGAAAGTGCCTTGCCACAGGCTGATCTGATTGTACCTCCTTGAGGGCAGTTCTAATTGCACTCTTATGAGAAAAAGAAAGTAGTGCTGGTCTTGCCAAAGTAATAACGACCACACAGGCAAGACAGAAAATATATAACAAAGTCCGAAGTGCAGGTAAGCCGGTGTCTAATTCAATAAGTCTTGGTTGTTCCCGGATGGTGGAACTTCTCTTCTGTGAGGAGAATACTACAAGTCACACAGCTGCCACATTTGTAGCAGCCATTTTTTACTTTTTGGAGCCATGTCTTTTCCTTTTTCCAAGGATCCACTTCTATGGACTAACATTGGAGGTGGCTTGTCCTTAAAAGGTAAGGATCTATCACCACTGATTAAGGGCCAGTTTCTATTGATAACATCTCTCAACTTAGTGGTTAATGGTGTTTAACTGGTAATGAAGTGGATTGGAGCTTCGCCCAAGTCACTGGTTAGTTTCTGCTTTTTTGGACCAGACTACTGCGATCATATTGTGTCACCTCCACCATAATTTTGTGTAGCATATTCGGATTATAACCTCTGTTTAGAAACTTCGTTCTCATCTTGTCAAGTTGCACCGTCCTCTTGTCTACTTGCGTATGACTCGCATAAACTGAGATTTCACAATTCCCCTCTTTAGTTGTATTGGGTGGTAACTATCAAACTGTAGCAGAGTATTTCTGTCAGTAGGCTTGGAACATAAGGTCGTTTTTAGCTGACAATCATCATCAATCTCTGATTTATATATGCACAGGTCAAGAAAATGTATTTTTTCAGGGCTCATCTCACTCTTGAACTTGACTGCTGCCTCTGATGTGTTCAAGCTGTCGATCCAATCTCAAAGTTCTTCAACTGTTCCTCCCCAGATCACAAAGAGGTCATCAATGTACAGTTGGTATAGGAGACATTGGGATTACTAGGACTAAATACATACTTCTTTTCAAACCATGCCATGAACAGATTGGCATACAAGGGGGCCAAACTCGACCCCATGGCCGTACCAACCAGTTGGAGGTAGAAAGTGTCCTCAAACCTGAAATAATTGTGGGTCAAACACATCATCAGCCAATCCAAGAGTACTTCAATAGGGGGACCCATATAAGCTTTAAAGTTACTCTATGCTTGTCTCACCACCTCTACACCCATATCATGTGGGATAATGGTGTAGAGGCTATTGATATCAAGCGTGACCAATAGGCAGTGTGCCGGAAACAACCTGTCCTGAAGGAGATTGATGAGCTCTATAGAGTCCTGTAAGAAAGCTTCTGTGCCCCTCACAACTTCTTGTAAGTGGAATTCAATGTATATTGCCAGATTCTGAAACAGGGACCCAACTGCAGAAATAATAGGGCAGCCAGGTGGATTGACCTCATCTTTATGGATTTTGGGGATGGTGTAAATGATGGGGTGCCGTGGATGATCCGGCATGAGGAAATCAAATAAGGATTGCTCAATGTGGCCACCCTTCAGGGCATAAGTGAGACTACTTTTTGAATATAGACGTAGGGTTTTGCGACAGTTTTTTATAGGTATCCACATCTTCCAGTTGTTGTAATAATTCTTTCCTATAATACTTGTAGTCCATCACAATTATAGCACCCCCCTTATCAGCTGGCCTAATGATGATGGAGTCATCTTTCCTTAACCGCTGAAGGGCCTCCCATTCATGGTTATTAAGGTTGTTTTTTTGACTATCCATGTTACATAAGTCGTCATTAATTTCACTGGAGCATGCCTTGGTGAAGGTCTTTATAGCAGGGTGAGTGTTTTTCAGTTCAAAGCCTGATTTCTTGGCAAATCTACCATTACCAGTATACTGGTGTGAGCTTTTAAAATGATCCTTTAATTTAAGTGTCCTTTGTAATCAATGCACATCTACAATGCTGTCAAATGGCTTTACCCTTGGAGTGGGGACATAGCTTAAACACCTACTTAGCAAGTTGAGTTCATCATTATCTAGCCCCCTGCTGCTGATGTTAATCACAACACTTTCTGATTTGGTGGTGTTTTTTGCTGTTTTTTTCCACCAGCCCCCTCTTCTGACCATTGCCTTGTGTCTTTTCTTAATGAATTGTCGTTTTTTGATGGCAATGGTGGTTTCTTTTGTGATCTTGTTTGTATCTTGGCGTTCTGTCTTGTTTCCGTGGTATTGCCAGAGACCGACTCTGCTCCACTAGACTCCCCACTACTGGTGTTGATGGTGTTAGCCATTGGTGTGGTTCTACAGTCCATTCTTCTTCGTCTAAACGTAGATAGCCACTGGTAAACATTCCTCTCTCAATAGTCTATTTCTACAGCGCTGATCTTCTTATTCTTAAAATGAATGAGATCCTTTTGATACTTGTCAACCTGTGTGGAGAGCTTATTAAGCCAATCCTCACTACTGTCGTTTTTCAGGACATGCTCCATATCTCTATGAACTGTATCAAGCTCATCAATCACCACCTTCTTTAGCCTCGTAACCTCTTCTATAACCAGCAATATCCAGTCAAAGGAACATTTATTAGCTATCTGTCACCACTTGCGGCAGAAATCGTTATTACTCCTGCCTATGGTTGGGGAATTCCTAACCCTGAATCCCCGAAGTATCACTTTCTTCTTGAAATAATCAGTACATTAATAGAATGTCGACATTTCAACACTTAAATTACATTTGCATATTCTGTATTTTTTCAGATAATAATTGTTTTGAAGAAGGCCCACATATGGATCGAAACGCCGACATTCTATTAATGTGAAACAAATTTGGAAATAAAATTGCATTGTTTTTTGCTTCATAATAAGTCCTGTGAGTGCCCTCCAACATTTCTAAACATTAACAAGAGGATAGCACCCAGGCTGTGATTACACCTGTGTGGAAGGAGTGTAGGCCACCGGCTATTATATATATATATCCCACACAAACAGTGAAGTCACAGGATTTTCTCAGCAAAAGTAAAAGTTTAATTAACGTTTCAGGGATATATTCTCCCCTTCAGAACACAAATATGGTGTACAAAACACACTTAAATACCCAGGAAGGTAGGACTCAGGAATCATACCGCCAACGGAGAGTTAGGTTCGACACCATTGACACCAGTGGAGGTGAGACCACAGACTCTGATAGAGAAACTTCCCAGACTGGATAACATCATTTTCATTAACAAACAGGGTTTGACTTATAAAAGGCAATTTTTTTTAGGGGTTACCATCCATTCAGGAGTAAGAGGCAGTGGCCCTCCATCAGGTCCAAGAAGGATCACACACAGACCCCCCAGGAGAGGCAGATGAAAGAAGACAATAATATTGTCATCAATGTTAGCTCTCACTTTCTTACTGATGGAGAGAAATCTCCATCAGTAAGCTTGACTTGATGATTGATATGTATAAAATTCAATGACAATTGAAAATTAAAGAATATTTTCAATCTACTATTAACTTACAACCACAAGGTTTCAAAATCACCAAAAAAGATAATCTCTTTGACCCGGTCAATTTTAGTGCAAGCATAAAAACATATACATGTATGGTACAGAATGATATACGTCATTCTAATATGAATCAGAAATGTAAGGATAATTTGACTAGGAGAGAGAGGGAAGCAATTAAAACCCTCAGAAATGACACCACCTTTGTCATCGCCCAGCCGACAAGGGTGGAGCCATTGTTTTATTGGATTATGAGTTCTATAGACAAGATATTTTGTGCCATCTTTATGAGGAAGGGACATATCAGAAATTATATGTTGATCCTACATATAGATTTAAAGAACAGATTGACACGTTACTCAGATTTGGTTTTGAACAGGGATTCCTCACAGAAAAGCTCAAAGATTTTATGATTACAAAACATCTAAAGATCCCTATACTTTATACAATGCCTAAGATACACAAGTCTCTCACAGAACCCCCTAGCCATCCTATCGTTTCAGCCAGGGAATCCATTCTCCAACCAGTGGCACAATTCCTAGATTATCTTTTACAGCCAATAGTTAAAGCAGATAGATCCTTTCTATTGGATACCAAGGACCTTCTTTGTTTGATGAAACTGATCAATCTCATGGAGGAATATTTATTGGTCACACTTGATGTTAATAACTTGTATACCATCATCCCCCATGACATCGGTCTAGCAGCCATTAGAGAGACACTTAGACTGACTGACAGATATATGGGTCCTCCTGTTGAATATGTCATTAAACTTCTTGAATTCTGTTTAAAGAAGAATTATTTTAAATTTGAAAAGACATTCTTCCTCCAAACATCCGGCATGGCTATGGGGTCCAATGTGGCCCCAGCCTATGCCAATATGTTTATGGCCAGTTTTGAGAGAGAATATCTTTGGTCTAAGAATATATTTCCTGTAATTTTTTACAGGAGATATATTGATGATATTTTCCTAGTATGGAGGGGAGATGTAAGTCTTCTAGATTGGTTTATGGTTTTTAATGACACCCCGACCACAGTTAGATTCAAAATGAACTACAGTTCACTTACTAAAGGGATTATTAAATCTCAACTTTTATGCACAATACGTAACAAATCAGATCCAGGGGTAGGGGTCTCACAACTGAGTGGAATGAAATCTAAATTCCTTGCTAGGGGATACAAAGAGAAACAGATTGACCCCATACTTGAAAACATCAAAGGCCTCACACAGGATGATGTTCTGCAAGAGAGGACCAACAATCAAGATGAAATTCCAAGAATAATTTTTAGTACAACCTTTGCTCCAAATACCAGTTAGGCCAAAAAAAGTGGATTATTCTACACTCTGATCCTAAACTACAGTTTGCCAAAACCCACACCCCTATGGTGGGATATAAACGTAATGCCAATATTCGAGACCTTCTGGTCAAAACAGATCCTGTTCAGGCATACCTACCTTTCAACACAACTAACATCAGTGGCTGTTACAAGTGCCCAAATTGTACAACCTGCAATGGCTTAATAGCTACGAAAAATTCAATCATCCATTCATCATAACAAGAAATTCAGCATCTTACATTCTATTACATGTACTACGGAATTTGTAGTCTACATGCTGTTTTGCCCATGTGGGAAACATTACATCAGAAAGACGCAAATGACACTACGAGAACACATGGCAAACCACAGATCGGCCATGCGACAAGCTCTCGATAAGGGATGCTCCAATCAGCCTGTAGCTTGTTACTGGCTAGAAGCCAAACATCCGGTGGCGACAGTAAAGGTGATCCTGATCGACCACATCCCTATGCCACCTAGAGGTGGGGATAGAAACAAGCTCTTACTCAAACGGGAGGCTAAATGGATCCTGAGATTGGACACTATGGCTCCAAAGGGACTGAACTCTATGCCAGATCTGGGTGCATTAATGTGACCAAACTGAGTGTTGAGGGATAACAGGGTAGCTGTTTATCCATATTTAGGAGTGTTGCAGGTGTTCAGCATCTTTAGATGAAGGACATGTGCATGTACACTCCTACTCAGGGTGCTGCTTTGGATCCTATGGTCCAGGGGTGGCACCCTGACTATTGGATACATATATTCCTTGTCATAATCCCTTACTAGTATTACTAGAATCCCCAACTAACACTTGTCTTTTGGTAATGTGACCAAACTGAGTGTTGAGGGATAACAGGGTAGCTGTTTATCCATATTTAGGAGTGTTGCAGGTGTTCAGCATCTTTAGATGAAGGACATGTGCATGTACACTCCTACTCAGGGTGCTGCTTTGGATCCTATGGTCCAGGGGTGGCACCCTGACTATTGGATACATATATTCCTTGTCATAATCCCTTACTAGTATTACTAGAATCCCCAACTAACACTTGTCTTTTGGTTGATACAGAAGTCTTGCAGATCTACATAGTGTCCTGGTAGTGCACCAGCTTGATCGGCATGAAACCAATAGCTTATTTTTTGTCCCTAACGTTTTGAGCTTATCACAGAATTTGTATATATGTTTACTTAATGTGATTATTTTCTTATGTGAGACATCATCGCACGGATACAGCAATTAGTGTTGTAATAACAGGTCCCCTTGTTTATTTACAGACAATGATTGTACATAGTCCTGCAGACCTGTTACCATTAGCTAATTGTTTGCCTCTGAACATTGGAGCTTGCTATATATTATTATTATTATTATACGTTCATCTAATGTATTTATCATCTTTTGTGAGATGTCATCTCACTGACACAGCAATCTGTATTGCAGTAACAGGTTCTTTTGTTTTTCCACAGACAGTGGACTAGTTTATTTCTTAGTTTATATGTTCATATTTTTATTATTTTTTATTATTTTTTTACTCTTATTTTTATTTTTGAACCCTTTAGCCTACACAGCATAATTAATCACACACATACACAAACAGTTGTGAATATTAACAACTGACAACATCATTTTGCTCACATTTATCATTATGGTTAAGCATAGGTAGCACCATATTTTAGTTCACCTTTAGTGTGCAGTCTTCTTTGTTAGCTGTACTGCTGTCCTACCTTAGATGAAGCTAACACCATTCAGCACATTTTGTTTTTATGTTTTTATTTCACTCTTAATATTTATTATTGTGTTTTACACTATTTTGCCCCACTTCCGGTTTATGCTGTTAGTGAAGGTCACTTACGGCTAGATTACGAGTTTTTGTCGGTAATGGTGTGCGTGAATAATGCACAGTTTTCCCTCACCGCTCACCTAAAGTAACGCTGGTATTACGGGGTTTTCTAAACCCGGCGTTAGCCACAAAAAGGTGAGCGTAGAGCAAAATTTAGCTCCACATCTCACCTCAATACCAGCGCTGCTTACGGTAGTGGTGAGCTGGCTAAACGTGCTCGTGCACGATTTTTCCATAGGAAACAATGGGGCAGATCGGGCTGAAAAAAACCTAACACCTGCAAAAAAGCAGCGTTCAGCTCCTAACGCAGCCTCATTGATTCCTATGGGGAAATACATTTATGTCTACACCTAACACCCTAACTTGAACCCCGAGTCTAAACACCCCTAATCTTACACTTATTAACCCCTAATCTGCCACCCCCGACATCGCTAACACCTGCATAATATTATTAACCCCTAATCTGCTGCTCCGGACATCGCCGCCACCTACATTAGACTTATTAACCCCTAATCTGCTGCCCCCAACATCGCTGACACCTACATTACATTTATTAACCCCTAATCTGCCGCCCCAATGTCGCCGCAACCTACCTACAATTATTAACCCCTAATCTGCCGCCCCCATCGTCACCGCTCCTATATTAAATTTATTAACCCCTAAACCTAAGTCTAACCCTAACAACCCCCTAACTTAAAAATAATTTAAATAAAATGAAATTAAATTACTACAATTAAATAAATTAATCCTATTTAAAACTAAATACTTACCTATAAAATAAACCCTAAGCTAGCTACAATGTAACTAATAGTTACATTGTAGCTAGCTTAGGGTTTATTTTTATTTTACAGGCAACTTTGTATTTATTTTAACTAGGTAGAATAGTTATTAACTATTTAATAACTACCTAGTTAAAATAAGTACAAATTTACCTGTAAAATAAATCTTAACCTAAGTTACACTAACACCTAACACTACACTATCATTAAATTAATTTACTAAATTACCTACAATTAAATACAATTAAATTAAATAAACTAAAGTACAAAAAACAAACAACTAAATTACAGAAAATAAAAAAATAATTACATTTTTTTAAAACTATTTACATCTAATCTAATCCCCTTAATAAAATAAAAAAGCCCCCCAAAATAATAAAATTCCCTACCCTATACTAAATTTCAAATAGCCCTTAAAAGTGCTTTTTGCAGGGCATTGCCCCAAATAAATCAGCTCTATTACCTGTAAAAAAAAAATACAATCCCCCCAACATTAAAACCCACCACCCACACACCCAACCCTACTCTAAAACCCACCCAATCCCCCCTTAATAAAACCTAAAACTACCCCCTTGAAGATCACCCTACCTTGAGCCGTCTTCACCCAGCCAGGCACAAGTGGACCTCCAGAGGGGCAGAAGTCTTCATACGATCCGGGCAGAAGAGGACCTCCAGACGGGCAGAAGGCTTCATCCAGACGGCATCTTCTATCTTCATCCACCTGGAGCCAAGCGGGTCCATCTTGAAGCCAGCCAACACGGAGCATCCTCTTCCATCCGATGACTCCCGAAGAATGAAGGTTCCTTTAAATGACGTCATCCAAGATTAAGGTAGGAAAAATCCTATTGGCTGATCCAGTCAGCCAATAGGATTGAGTTCGCATTCTATTGGCTGTTCAAATCAGCCAATAGAATGCAATCTCAATCCTATTGGCTGATTGAATCAGACAATTGGATTTTTCCTACCTTAATTCCGATTGGCTGATAGAATCCTATCAGCCAATCAGAATTCAAGGGACGCCATATTGGATGACGTCATTTAAAGGAACCTTCATTTGTCGGGAGTCGTCGGATGGAAGAGGATGCTCCGCATTGGCTGGATTGAAGATGGACCCGCTCCGGATGGATGAAGATAGAAGATGCCCCCTGGATAAAGCCTTCTGCCCGTCTGGAGGTCCTCTTCTGCCCGGATCGGATGAAGACTTCTGCCCCTCTGGAGGACCACTTGTGCCCGGCTGGGTGAAGACGGCTCAAGGTAGGGTGATCTTCAAGGGGGTAGTGTTAGGTTTTATTAAGGGGGGATTGGGTGGGTTTTAGAGTAGGGTTAGGTGTGTGGGGGTGGGTTTTAATGTTGGGGGGTATTGCCTTTTTTTTTACAGGTAAAAGAGCTGATTACTTTGGGGCAATGCCCCGCAAAAGGCCCTTTTAAGGGCTATTTGTAATTTAGCATAGGGTAGGGAATTTTATTATTTTGGGGGGCTTTTTTATTTTGTTAGGGGAATTAGAGTAGGTGTAATTAGTTTAAAAAAAAATAATTATTTTTTATTTTCTGTAATTTAATATTTGTTGTTTTTTGTAATTGTAGGTAATTTAGTAAATTAATTTAATTATAGTGTAGTGTTAGGTGTAATTGTAACTTTTGTACTTATTTTAACTAGGTAGTTATTAAATAGTTAATAACTATTTAATAACTATTGTTTCTAGTTAAAATAAATACAAACTTGCCTGTAAAATGAAAATAAACCCTAAGCTAGCTACAATGTAACTATTAGTTATATTGTAGCTATCTTATGGTTAATTTTATAGGTAAGTGTTTAGTTTTAAATAGGATTAATTTATGTAATTGTAGCAATTTAATTTCGTTTTATTTAAAATATATTTAAGTTAGAGGGGTGTAAGGGTTAGGGTTAGACTTAGGTTTAGGGTTAATAAATTTAATATAGTAGTGGCGACTATGGAGGCGGCAGATTAGGGGTTAATAAACGTAGATAGGTGTCGGCGATGTTAGGGACGGCAGATTAGGGGTTAATAATATTTAACTAGTGTTTGCGAGGCGGGAGTGCAGCGGTTTAGGGGTTAATATATTTATTACAGTGGCGGCGATGTCCAGTCGGCAGATTAGGGGTTAAAATCTTTATTAAAGTGTTTCCAATGTTGGGGGGGGGGCTCGGTTTAGGGGTTAATAGGTAGTTTATGGTTGTTAGTGTACTTTGTAGCACTTTAGTTAAGAGTTTTATGTTACGGCGTTAGCCCATAAAACTCTTAACTACTGACTTTTAAATGCGGTATTACTCTTGACAGGAGAGGGTGTACTGCTCACTTCTTCCAAGACTCGGAATACCGGCGTTAGGCAAATCCCATTAAAAAGATAGGATACGCAATTGACGTAAGGGGATTTGCGGTAAGCTTGAGTTGTGGAAGACAAGTGAGCTGTACACCTGTACCTGCCAGACTTGCAATACCAGCGGGTTTTAAAAAGCAACATTGGGACCTCTCAACGCTGCTTTTTAAGGCTAACGCAAGACTCGTAATCTAGGCAACAGTTTTTGCCCCACTTCCTGTTTCACTTCATTTTGTCACTTCCGCTGTACCGGATTGAAAACAATACGAATTTTGGTATAACCAAAAGACAGAGTCTAAACACCCCTAATCTGCCGCCCCCGACATCGCTGCAACCTAAATAAAGTTTATGACCCCTATCCTGCCGCTCTCGGACCCCGCCACTAAATAAATGTATTAACCCCTAAACCCCTGGCCTCCCACATCACTACCATTAACTAAACCTATTAAACCCTAAACAGCCAGCCCCCCACATCACCATAAACTAAATTAAGCTATTAACCCCTAAACCTAACAACCCGCTAACTTTACATTGAAATTGCCACATCCCTATCTTATAATAAATTAAAACTTACCTTTAGAATTAAAATAAACTATATTAAACTATTAATTAACCTATCCTAACTATTATACTACAATTGCATTAAACTAGCAATTAAATTAACTACATTACATATTAAAAAACCCTAACCCTACTCAAACTATTTAAATCTACTATTAAAAACTACTAAATTACCAAAATAAATTAACGCTAAGTTACAAAAACAAACAAACACTAAGTTACAAAAACAAACAAACCACAGTATCAAAAATAAAAACAAATTACACCTAATCTAATAGCCCTATCAAAATAAAAAAGCCCCCCCAAAATAACCCCCCCCGAACCTACAATAAACTACCAATGGCCCTTAAAAGGGTCTTTTGTGGGACATTGCCCCAAAGAAATCAGCTCTTTTACCCCCCAAAAAAATACAAACACCCCCCAACAGTTAAAACTACCACCCACCCACCCAACCCCCAAATAAAAAGCCTATCTAAAAAAACCTAAGCTCCCCATTGCCCTGAAAAGGGCATTTGTATGGGCATTGCCCTTAAAATGCATTTAGCTCTTTTACCTGCCCAGACACTACTCTAAAAATAAAACCCACCCAAAAAACCCTTAATTAAACCTAACACTAAACCCAGATGATCCACTTACAGTTTTTCAAGTTCCGCTTGAAGGATCCATCCAGCCGGCAAGAAGTTTTCATCCGGATGGCCTCTTCTATCTTTATCCATCCGGCGAAGTCTTCATCCATGCAACCTCTTCTATCTTCATCCATCCGGCACGGAGCGGGTCCATCCTGAAGACATCCGGTGCGGAGCTCCTCTTCAATACGGTTGCCACCATAAACTGGAACTTGAATGCAAGTGACGTCATCCAAGATGGTGTCCCTTGCATTCCAATTGGCTGAAAGGTTCCAATCAGCCAATAGGATTAGAGCTGCTAAAGTCCTATTGGCTGTTCCAATCAGCCAATAGGATTTGAGCAGCTCTCATCCTATTGGCTGTTCTAATCAGCCAATAGGATTGAGCTCTCGTACTTGGTGCGCAGCTTTTTTGTGGCTTTTTTTAATAAATATAGAGAGCGTATTCAGGTCCGCTGCCACAATTTTTGGCGATGTTAGGCGAGCGTATTGGTGACAGTTAATGCAGCATAGTTGAGGCTTTGATAAATATCCCCCTATATATACAGTACATATTTCACATTCCAATGTTCTTCACTTACAAGAATGTCATTTTTTATTGCAAATATATACAACTATATAAATCTGAATATACCTATACCTATATATCTATTCCTATAGATATATAGGTATATTTATTTAAAATTAAAATAATTATATATATATATATATATATATATATATATATATATATATTTAATAGTAAAAAAAATTAAAAAAAATATAAAACTGTAAAATATGTGTAACACAATTCGTGTTTTGTGCTTTAGGTCTAACGCAGTGTCGGTTTAGCGCACATGGAGAATTTCAAATCTCAAAGCGTGTTTTTGAAATATTACCTATAAAATATAAAAAATATATATGAGGAGATAAGGGAATATGGTTCGCTATCTAATTTCCATCTCAATCTCACAAAATTCGAGCTTCTAAACATAATCGCACCCCAAGACCAAATGCAAACCCTACGGGAAATCCACAAGATACCTATAGCAGACACACAATTAAAATATTTGGGAGTCTTTCTCACAAAAAATCCCCAAGATCTTTATAAAAATAACTACCTAAAACTAAAAGAGGAAATAATAAGAGATCTTTCCTCATGGAAGAATAAACCCCTGTCTTGGTTGGGCAAGATTGGGGTGATTAAAATGAACGTCCTCCCGCGCATTCTATATATTTTGCAAACACTCCCGATCCCACTCCCTAAAGATTTTCTACCACAGTTGCAAAAAATACTTGAACAATTTATCTGGACTGGCATAAAACCGCGTGTCCTGAGAAAAACACTATACTTGCCACGAGACAGAGGGGGATTGGGTTTCCCTGAATTAGCGACATATAGACGGGCAATAGTCCTACAGCGCCTTATAGAATGGGCTCACAACTCAACACATAAAGCCTGGGTACGACTAGACGGGCAAATCTTTAATCTAAACAATATGAGTATACTAGCATGGACACCACCCCTGCAACGTCTGAAGACCCTAAAATAGATCAACCCTATCAGCTGAGGTGCTCAGAGAGTGGGACAGGACTGTAAACACCAGTACACACCTCTCTTCCAGATACTCACCTCTTTTGCCCATTATTGAAAACCCAGAACTTCCATACTTTTACATAGGAACACGCATGAGCAAACCTTACAGCCTCCGCAAAGGCTTGTTGCTCTTTGCAATTGACAAAAGGAAATTGTATTCTCAACAAGATATGGCAGAGAAGTATGGAGACATATTCTCTTCCTGGATGAGATACAGCCAACTTCAGCGCTACCTTACACACCACAAACACAAGGAGCACTTTGCAAGAGAACTCACTGCCTTTGAACACTTATGCACAACAGACCAACAAGACGCCTAATATCTTTGGTTTATAAACTGCTAATTTTGCCCCCAAACATGTCTTTGCCCACTTACACCCTAGCCTGGAACAAAGACCTTAATAGGGACATAGACCACGACACCTGGATTAGGTCCTTTAAATTAGCAAAGCGCTCATCAGTCTCCGCTAATGTCCAAGAAATACATCTAAAACTTACATGCAGATGGTACCTAACACCGTCAAGATTACATAGATGCTTTCAAACAGCTAGTCCTATGTGTTGGAGGGACTGCAGTGAACATGGTACGCTCCTGCACATATGGTGGCCATGCCCAAAATTAAAAGAATACTGGTGTAGAGTGACGAGCATCATATCAGACAAATTACAAATTATCATTCCAAATACCCAAGAGGCGACTCTTCTCTTCCACCTGCCAAAAGTCAGAGCAGCACATACGCAGGCCCTGATGTTGATAATGCTCACAGGAGCTAAAAAACTGATCCCCAGAAAGTGGAGGTCAGGGACTATCCCAACAGTTGAGGTACTGTATGTGTTTCCGCAGTTGATGAACTGCTCCTTTTTAGAAAGGTTCCACTATTTCAAGATTAATCAAATTGGTACCCATGAGATGATGATGGCCGCATGGAGGGGCACCTGCGTCTGATTGAAACTGGCTGAAGCAAGGCATAAAATGAATAAGACTCCCACTTCCCCTCCCTATCTTTTTCTTCTTTTTTTTATTGATTTATTTATTTATTTATTTATTATTTATTTTACTTTAGACACAATTTCATGTTAATGATAGTGCTATTTAACTATCAGTAGAAAATTTTAAAAATATAGCAAGCTCTGTATGTAAAAATGTTAAATCAAGATATGCATACAGTAATGGCTAACAGGAGACTGGGGCATTGTCAATCTATTTTTATTGTATCAATTGCCTAACTAGATTGTCTACGATATTAGCTTTTATAACAACTGGTGATTAACAACGACAACAAACAGTTGGCAGAACATGTAATGCAATGTTTGTTTCTCCTGTGTACATGCAATTTTCGAATCAATAAAGCTTGTTTATTAATAATAATAAAAAAAAAAATATAATGAAAAATAATAATAAATTCTGTAAAAAATTCTAAATAATCCATAGAATATATATATATATATATATATATATATATATATATATATATATATATATATATATATATATATATATATATATATATATATATATATATATATATATATAATGTATTATTATTTATTTATAAAGCGCAAACAGATTCTGCAGCGCTGTCCATGGGTACAAAGATAAAAGTACAACGGAGAAACAGTACAATAAAAGACAAAAACAGGGGGAATTGAGGGCCCTATTCCTGTGGGAACTTTCAAACTAGATGGGTAGGAGGATGGAAAACAGGAGGTGGGGACTGCAACGGTGAGAATGATATTAGTGAGGAGATAGATGAGGGCAACTGTTAGGTAGGTGAAATGAATTTGTCAGGTGATAACCTTTCCTGTACAAAAAGGTCTTTAGGGAGCATTTAAAGGAGGACAGGTTAGGAGAAAGTCTGACAGCTCGAGGAAGTGTGTTCCAGAGGGTTGGTGCCGCACGAGAGAAGTCCTGTAGTCTAGCATGGGAGGAGGTGATGGTAGAGGAAGTAAAGAGCAGGTCATTGTTAGAACTTAGGGGGCAGGCTGGAGTATATTTGTTGATGAATGAGGACAGGTAGGGTGGGGCAGCATTGGTGAGGGACTGGGCTTTATAGGTCAGGGTGAAAATTTTGAATTTAGCTCTGCTGTGAATGAGGAGCCAGTGAAGGGACTCACAGAGAGGTGCATCAGATACAGAGCATCGGGAGAGGTGGATTAGCCTGGCAGAGGCATTTAGGATGGATTGAAGGGGGGAGAGGCAGGAGAGAGGGAAGCCAGTTAGTAGGTTATTACAGTAGTCAAGTCGGGAAATTACCAAGGAGTGGATTAGCTGTTCAGTAGTTTCAGCACTCAGAAACAGATGAATTTTGGAGATATTATTGAGGTGGTTGTGGCAGGATGAAGAGAGCAATTGGATGTGGGGAATGAAGGACAGATTTGAGGCAAGTGTAACTCCAAGGCAGCAGACTTGGGGTGATGGGGAGATAGTGGTGCCGCCAACAGTGATAGAAAAATTAGAAACTGGAGTAGAGTTAGAGGGGGGGATTAGAAGTAGTTCGGTCTTGGACATGCTTATTTTTAGGTGGTGAGAGGCCATCCAGGAGGAAATCCCAGATAAGCAGCCGCTGATGTGAGAATTGACAGAAGGAGAGAGTGCAAGGGTGGATAGGTAGATCTGGGTATCATTAGCATAGAGGTGATAGTTGAAACGATAGCTGTTGTTAATTTTTCCCAGTGAAGAAGTGTAAACAGAGAAGAGTAGAGGGCTCAGGACAGAGCCTTGAGGTACTCCAACATACAGAGGCAATAGAGAGGAGAAGTCTCCAGCAAAAGAGACTGAGAAGGATCTGTTAAAAAGATAAGATTGAATCAGGAGAGGGCAGTGACACAGAGCCCAAGAGAGCTGATAGTCCGTAGGAGGAGGGGATGATGAACAGTGCCAAAGGCAGCAGAGAGGTTAAGTAAGATGAGTATAGAGTAGTAGTCATTGTTTTTAGCATAAAGGAGATCGTTAGTATATGTGTGTTCCAATCTTCATGCACTTATTCACTATGCCGTAACTTTAATTGTGCCTGGGTAACTCCTCCATATAATTCAAATTTATTTCCACAAATAAGGGCACTCACTAAGGCTTGATTCTGTTTATAAAAATATTCTTTATTTCATAAAAAAATTAATCACCCAGTAGTTGACGTTTCAGCTAACACCATTAGCCTTTGTCAAGACAATCTTCCTTATAGTAATGTGTACTCGGCTTGTCAGTTTTGATGTTTAGCTATTTAATTTACAAAAAATCATCAAAGAGCAAGTTCTCATACATATTATACTCTGCAGCTGATCTAACAAGCCATTGGAAACACATTAAGGGTAAAGCAATTTTACAATACCCTGTCCCTGTCCCTTTAATGTAATGGGTGTTCAGAAATAGTTGTTTGCTAAATTTCCCCTTCCTGAGACATTAAGAACATATCAATACTTGATAGTTCATTATGTGATTTTGGGAAACAATAAAAACAATTTATGTCCGGTTATACTGTGCATTCTCCATACATAATTTAAATTTAAATAAATGCTTAAAGTGATACTAAATCCACATTTTTTCTTTCATGATTCAGATAGAGCATGCAATTTTAAGCAACTTTCTAATTACTCCTATTATCAATTTGTCTTCGTTCTCTTGCTGACATTTTAACCAAACTCTTCTGCAACAAAATCAAACTTCTGTGGCTTTTTGCAAAGCCATATTTCTAGCAGTTCATTTAGCATATCCTTCTCCGACAAGACCTCTGATCATTTACTACTCTACCTGGGTTGTTTTGATTTTAAATCCCCTTCATTTTCCTTCTACACATCATGTTTTAATAAAATCAGGTGGTTTTCAGTATCACCTGTATGCTGATTTCACACAAATCTACCAGCATCAGGCCTTTTCCTTGCTCCCGCTACCCACTGACTATTTAGTATTGCCTAGTGGATGTTTTAACAATATCAAAAGCTCAGCACTAAAAAATTGAGCTCCTCATCGTTCCCCCTCCATCTACTTATTCTATTGTAAAAACAGTAATGTCAATTAAACCACTTCTTAGGGTTTTATATGGTTAGTCACATCCAGTCCTATTGCCATTGCCTTAAAAATATCTCTGAAATGTATCACTTCCTCAGTTCTATTCTCTTTGGTCCCTCTTGGTAATTCATCATGTATGTCTCTGTCAGCCTTATGTAACCCCTTCCTTATTCATCTTCGGTGAAGATGGTACAAGCTGGACAGTCACTTTTGATACTGTGGCTTCACAGGAATGATCCAAGTCTCCACTGGAGTAGGGAGTCTGGGACATCTTGACTAACTTAGCATGCAGTGCCTCCACTTAGTGATAATAACTCTCAAGGAACCCACAGTACTGACACAATGAATATCTCAAAACACACAATAATTAGACAAGCAGATAATAAAGTAATATGGAATGTATTTAAATGCAAATAGAACACAATGCAATGAAAACAATAACAATAGTATGCCTGTTTGTTTTTTTCAAATTGTGGGAAGGGACCATTAGACATCATATAAATAAAAATATCAAAGACAGATTTAAAGGAACAGTAATCCTTTACCAAAAATACATGGACTTCAGCAATCAAAAAATTCAAGATTAAATTATTTTAATTATTAGGAAAAATATTTCCACATGTGCTCTTAGAACAATTAAGAGCCACACTTGTACCCAAATTTCAAACATTCCTACTTTAGCATATAAGATTATAGGAAAATGTCATACATAATTCTTAATGGAAACTTACAACATCACTACCAGATGACCTTAGAAGGGACCATGGTACTAAGACAAGGTTCTATGTAGTAACCTAAAGATACAGAAAAAATATTATATTACATTTATGTGACAGCAATTTGGAGGATAAAATCATTCCATCTCATAAAGCTTTGCCTTGCAAAAGGTTAAATCATTTGTCACTACTATAGACCAGTTATGAGACCTCCAGTTCATGTGAGCTTTAGCAAACACTTGTTGGTTTGAGGCTTATAAAGGGTATTTCCATTTCTCAAAACCCTCTCAGCTTGTAGTCCGCACTTTCAAATCTTGCAACACAGGCCAAAAAGTAGCAAGTCAACATAGTTTCAAATGTATCCACAAAGCACAGCTGGGGGCAGATCTTTCACATATAGTTACAACTGCTTGATAGTAGAAACAGGAATAGCAGCAATATATGAAGTAGCCTTTTTTCAGAGGCATTTCTTATTATGTAAACATTTTAAGTTACTCACAAGATCCTCAACAAAGTGGTTTTATATCCTTTTCGCGGAACAGTTAGCAAGTCACATACAAGGTAGGGTTCCACCAAACACAGACAGATGGCGTCTCCTCAAAACTAACACCTACGTGCGTTTCATCCCCTTTCTTGTAGGGGACATCCTGCATCCTTCTATTTATATGCCATTTTCTTTAGATAGTCTCCCATCTATCCCTTCAGTCTACAACTCTGCCTCACTCTGAATGACTGACCTCAAACTTTCAGAGTATCATAATTCCCTAAAGACAATTATTTTCAGGATACAAATAACCTGTTTCTCTCGTTTTCTTGTATAAGATTCCTCATCTTTTTATCATCTGTTCCCTATGTATTTATTTTCCAGTGTAAATTCAGAAGCTTACTTGTCCTTTAAATCACTTTGCATAAAAGTGGTATGCTTCAGATGTTAATTCAGGGGCTAGACCTTTAGCTTTTATTATTTGTGCATTATCTTTTTACTCTATAAATGTGTGTCTAATGGAATAGCCCTGCTTAACATGTTGCCACTTAATAAATCAAATAATAATAATAGTAATATTAAAAATGGGAAAGTTAACTGTTGTTTGTAAAAACAACTGTCAAGTGTTGGAAAAAAATTAGCTTCATTTAAAGCAAATGAATGCAGCCAACATTAGTTATTTTTAACAAATATGACAAAGCATTCACCCATCCCTGTTTCCTATGAACAAAAGTATTTTATTACCAGGGTTTGAGATTTATATCTCCATTATTGTGGGATGTATATAAAGTTTTATTCCTTACAGCCAGAATGTTTCATTATTGAATTAACATATTTTTATGATTGGCTGCCAATCACCGCAAGTTCTACATAAACCGAAGGACAGAATTTGGCTAACTTTTAACAACTTAGAGAATGTAATATGTTTTCAATCACAGTCAAAGACATATTATGGTTCATTGCTCGAGGGTAGCAGCTCAAGTATATCAGAAATAAAACAATCACATTTGTTAACATTGGAAAAGCAATATTCAAGCAGTAAAAAGCAGCTGTTCGTAGTGTTACAAAATTGGAAATGAGAATATATGTATTCAGCTGTTATTCCGATTTGCAAAGCACTTAACTAAAATTTAAATGGTAACCCCTCAGAGATACATGTAATTTAGGGAAAAAGCATAGCATTTCTGATCAACATTCATAATGCGTGGATTGAAATAAAGTTAGCTATACCTCCAAAAAGGAAATAAAATATAAAAACACCTCCTTATGATATGCTGGTTATTATACTTAATTTGAGGAATGAATACATTTTTCTTTCCATGAGTGATATTTTGTATATAAAAATTTGACCCTGCTTATACCTAAATAAACATGTTTATCAGATGCACAAATACTTTTTTTTATTCACATTGGCCTAGATTTGGGGTTTTGTCGGTAACGACCCGAAAAACTAACGCCGGCTTTTTTCTGGCCGCACCATAAAAATAACTCTGGTATCGAGAGTCCACATAAAGGCTGCGTTAGGCTCCAAAAAAGGAGCGTAGAGCATTTTTAACGCAGCTTCAACTCTCGATACCAGAGTTGCTTACGGACGCGGCCAGCCTCAAAAACGTGCTCGTGCACGATTCCCCCATAGGAAACAATGGGGCTGTTTGAGCTGAAAAAAAACCAAACACCTGCAAAAAAGCCGCGTTCAGCTCCTAACGCAGCCCCATTGTTTGCTATGCGGTAATCCTTCCTACGTCTGCACTTAACACTCTAACATGTACCCCGAGTCTAAACACCCCTAACCTTACACTTATTAACCCCTAATCTGCCGCCCCCGCTATCGCTGACCCCTGCATATTATTATTAACCCCTAATCTTCCGCTCCGTAAACCGCCGCTACTTACATTATCCCTATGTACCCCTAATCTGCTGCCCCTAACACCGCCGACCCCTATATTATATTTATTAACCCCTAATCTGCCCCCCACAACGTCGCCTCCACCTGCCTACACTTATTAACCCCTAATCTGCCGACCGGACCTGAGCGCTGCTATAATAAAGTTATTAACCCCTAATCCGCCTCACTAACCCTATCATAAATAGTATTAACCCCTAATCTGCCCTCCCTAACATCGCCGACACCTAACTTCAATTATTAACCCCTAATCTGCTGACCGAATCTCGCCGCTATTCTAATAAATGTATTAACCCCTAAAGCTAAGTCTAACCCTAATACTAACACCCCCCTAAGTTAAATATAATTTAAATCTAACGAAATTAATTAACTCTTATTAAATAAATTATTCCAATTTAAAGCTAAATACTTACCTGTAAAATAAATCCTAATATAGCTACAATATAAATTATAATTATATTATAGCTATTTTAGGATTTATATTTATTTTACAGGTAACTTTGTATTTATTTTAACCAGGTACAATAGCTATTAAATAGTTAAGAACTATTTAATAGCTAAAATAGTTAAAATAATTACAAATTTACCTGTAAAAGAAATCCTAACCTAAGTTACAAATAACTTATAAACTGTTCCGATCAGCCAATAGAATGCAAGCTCAATCTGATTGGCTGATTGGATCATCCAATCGGATTGAAATTGATTCTGATTGGCTGATTCCATCAGCCAATCAGAATATTCCTACCTTAATTCCGATTGGCTGATAGAATCCTATCAGCCAATCGGAATTCGAGGGACGCCATCTTGGATGACGTCATTTAAAGGAACCGTCATTCGTCGTTCAGTCGTCGGCCAGGATGGATGTTCCGCGGTGGAGGTCTTCAGGATGCTGCCGCTTCGCTCCGGATGGATGCCGCTTGGATGAAGACTTCAATTGGATGGAAGACCTCTTCTGGCCCGCTTGGATGAAGACTTCAGCCGGATCATGGACCTCTTCAGCCCCCCGCTTGGGCTTGGATCAGGACATCGGAGGAGCTCTTCTGGACCGATCGGTGAACCTGGTATGGTGAAGACAAGGTAGGATGATCTTTAGGGGCTTAGTGTTAGGTTTATTTAAGGGGGGTTTGGGTTAGATTAGGGGTATGTGGGTGGTGGGTTGTAATGTTGGGGGGGGTATTGTATGTTTTTTTTTACAGGCAAAAGAGCTGATTTCTTGGGGCATGCCCCGCAAAGGGCCCTGTTCAGGGCTGGTAAGGTAAAAGAGCTTTGAACTTTAGTAATTTAGAATAGGGTAGGGCATTTTTTTATTTTGGGGGGCTTTGTTATTTTATTAGGGGGCTTAGAGTAGGTGTAATTAGTTTAAAATTGTTGTAATATTTTTCTTATGTTTGTAAATAATTTTTTATTTTTTGTAACTTAGTTCTTTTTTATTTTTTGTACTTTAGCTAGTTTATTTAATTGTATTTCTTTGTAGCAATTGTATTTAATTAATTTATTGATAGTGTAGTGTTAGGTTAATTGTAGGTAATTGTAGGTAGTTTATTTAATTAATTTATTGATAGTCTAGTGTTAGGTTTATTTGTAACTTAGGTTAGGATTTCTTTTACAGGTAAATTTGTAATTATTTTAACTATTTTAGCTATTAAATAGTTCTTAACTATTTAATAGCTATTGTACCTGGTTAAAATAAATACAAAGTTACCTGTAAAATAAATATAAATCCTAAAATAGCTATAATATAATTATAATTTATATTGTAGCTATATTAGGATTTATTTTACAGGTAAGTATTTAGCTTTAAATTGGAATAATTTATTTAATAAGAGTTAATTAATTTCGTTAGATTTAAATTATATTTAATTTAGGGGGGTGTTAGTATTAGGGTTAGACTTAGCTTTAGGGGTTAATACATTTATTAGAATAGCGGCGAGATTCGGTCGGCAGATTAGGGGTTAATAATTGAAGTTAGGTGTCGGCGATGTTAGGGAGGGCAGATTAGGGGTTAATACTATTTATGATAGGGTTAGTGAGGCGGATTAGGGGTTAATAACTTTATTATAGTAGCGCTCAGGTCCGGTCGGCAGATTAGGGGTTAATAAGTGTAGGCAGGTGGAGGCTACGTTGTGGGGGGCAGATTAGGGGTTAATAAATATAATATAGGGGTCGGCGGTGTTAGGGGCAGCAGATTAGGGGTACATAAGTATAACGTAGGTGGCGGTCAGCAGATTAGGGGTTAAAAATTTGTTTTCGAGTGTCGGCGATGTGGGGGGACCTCGGTTTAGGGGTACATAGGTAGTTTATGGGTGTTAGTGTACTTTAGAGTACAGTAGTTAAGAGCTTTAGAAACCGGCGTTAGCCCAGAAAGCTCTTAACTACTGACTTTTTTCCTGCGGCTGGAGTTTTGTCGTTAGATGTCTAACGCTCACTTCAGAAACGACTCTAAATACCGGAGTTAGAAAAATCCCATTGAAAAGATAGGATACGCAATTTACGTAAGGGGATCTGCAGTATGGAAAAGTCGCGGATGGAAAGTGAGCGTTATACCCTATTTTGAGTGACTCCAAATACCGGCGGTAGCCTAAAACCAGCGTTAGGAGCCTCTAACGCTGGTTTTCACGGCTAACGCCAAACTCTAAATCTAGGCCATTGTATTGTTGCTGTAATGACAGTTAACAAATTACAGAATATATAAACATTTTAAGCATAGCATATAGCAGTATATTGGGAATTCAAATCAGAGGAAGCTATTTCAAACTCAATAGTATATGTGTAATACAAACTTCAATATGTATAATTAAGCATAACCTCAATTTTCATCAAGAGAATTATTCTAAAATAACCTCTTATAATAAGTATAATTTGAAGCAAAAAGATTAGCAATTATGAAAAAATGTGACATATGAACTTTGTATCTACTATGTTGGCTTAGTCCAATAAAGATTCACATTTCATTGCAAATTAGTTTGGGAACTGTGCTTCTTCTTATTTATTGATTAGGTGAGCGCAAAAAGAGCTCCACTGTTTACAGTCTACCCAGTGCTACTGTCCATCTGTTTACTTTGACATGAGAACTGGACATTCACACTTTTACAGCATTGGGCACCTAACCGCATTAGCCTTGGAGAGGACCTCCCCTGTATGACATGTAGATCCTATTCCCAAGTGGGATTGGAGGAGCACCCATCTGTCCTACTGGAGAATGGCTTCACACGCTGTGGTGGAACAATAACAGAATGAGGAGGGCTACTCACACGACTTCACCCATTGGATTGAGGAAATCCCATATTCTCCCACTGTGGCTTATACTTTTGCAGAGATACTTTACTTACCTGAGTGCATTTTGGGACTGGACCTATATGATTACACAGACAGTGCTTCCAGCACACATATGTCAATCTTTTTACAATAGCTGTATATACTTGGAGCTTTCTGTGAACTGTGGAACTAGCTCCCGGCTATTACAAATTCAGACTGACACAGTTGGGACTTATCCATACACTAAGTTTGCATGCACAAACATTTTTTTTGTTCAACTCACCTAGTAAATAACTGACGATACACAATTGTAAAAGTATATATGAAATCTAGGAAATAAATCAAGCTCTTGCTATAAGATTGAAGAAGAACCACCACTAGAGACTAGGGAGAGAGCTTCTAGATCAGTAAGGTTGTGAACCATAACCTACTTTAGAATATAAATAACTATAATGGGGAGGCTTTAGCATTAAAACAGAAACTAGCTGTTTTCGAAGGTTACTCAAAGTGTATATGTTTCCCTAAAAGGCATTTTGTTACATGGTTTGGCGATGGCATAGGGAATTTATATAATTAATATTATGATAATATTTTTTTACCTTACTTCTGTCCTGACAGGTGCTAAATAATAATATATTTCCCAACGCAATTAAAGTAAAGTAATCTCTGACATCTATAAAGCATATAATAAGGGGGATATTAACATGAGATATTATGAATTTATACTAATAGTTTATTTTTTAATGATTATACCTAACCTTACCTAGGAGATGGGATACATTTGCAACACAATATTAGAATGTTAGTGCAATATGGATATGGAGCCTCTAAGCAAGTTAAATGAATAACAACAGTAAACATATTAAAATAAATATTAGTACATATACCCTCTATAAGGTAAACCGTAAAAGATAACAAAGGCCATTAAAGGGATAGGAAAGCCAAAATGAAACTTGCTACAACAAATTTATGAACAGAAAGAAGTGTAAATACTATTTGCAATTTAAAAAATGTATGAAAAAGAGACAGAAGGATATCCATTACTATCCTTCAAAGAGAGGAAAAAAACACTCAGGGTCCTTTTAAATTGAATTTATTCACAAATTCATATTTAAATCTAAATCTGCTTCCAGAAAAATATAAATTCTAAACTATAATTTGGAAACACTCTGAGAACAAATACCTATACGCCTATACCGTTGACTCTACCACCTTATACATGTTATCAGCTCTGCCCCTACTACTTAAACATTAGGTATCCTATATACCCCAAGCTTCATTCCTAGTACATATGTATATGAATTCCTACTACTTATATAGCGTTAACTTTGTTATAGCATCAGGGGTAAGTGATAGGTCCTGGGGCCACAAAGCACCATCATCCCCACTCTGCAGAGCCTCAGGATCTACTCAGGTGAGAAGAAATATATCTACAGTACTCTCAAAACACTGTGTTAGAACATAAACCTGAGGGTGCTCTATCAGGGAGGGTAAGAAGAAGCTGCAACCTTTGAGTATGCTCCAGAGTACTCAGACTTCCAGCAATCCCAACAATATTGGCTTTATTTAAAAATGGAACAGCATTTGAATCAATTTCTATAAAGTCTGAGGTCAGATGTCAACAAAAAAATAGGTTGATATTTCTTGGAAGCTGTAGCAGCTCACAATACTGCAACTAATCATGTATGCCATCCGGAAGTCCCCCATGGTTATTGACCTTTTATCCTTTTCCTATCTACTGATTTTACAACCAAAATATGTGCTCACAATAGTCAACACACATACCTACCCAAACTGAACATACATTATCCAGTATCAGATAGTGTAAGTCTAGGGAGTTTATAGCAAAATGCCTTCACTTGACTTACCAGGAAGTCTTCCCTCTGAGAAGAAGCACCACTAGGCAGTCTAACAATAAATCAGATGCTTTTTGGGATAGAATGGTTATAAGACTATTTTTTCCTTGCTTTAATAGGAGCAATGCATGTTTTGAAAGAAACTCTCCAGCCTACATACAGCGAGATGAAACTGTGAGACCTACAGGCAGAATATGTTTAAAACATTCTGGTACCAAATATGAAGAAACTTGATATACTGCAAAGGAACTCCTCTGTTCAGCTCACTCGAAATTTTTTTCTGCATCATTTAAGGACACTTTCTGCAGGATTCCAAGTCGCGCGGTATGTGTTTCCCACACTATATGGTTTTAGCGTGTGCAATAATCATACCGCCAATATTACAAGTCTTTAAAAAACACGATTGCCCACACAGAATCCTTACTGCAATTGAAGAGCTGTAGTTAACTGTTTTCCACAACTAAAAAGTTGCATAAAACAACAAAAATACCTTACACCCATAAACTGCACTATTAACCCCTAAACCACCATCCCTCCACAAGGCAAACGCTAAATAAAAATATTAACCCCTAAACCACCACCCCCCACAATGCAAAGTATCTAAATAAACTATTAACCCCTAATCCGTCATCCTCCCCACACAACGCATTCACTAAGTAAAATGATTAACCCCTAAACCGCCATCCCTCACAACCCAAAGTATCTAAATAAACTATTAACCCCTAATCCGCCATGCCTCCACATCGCAAACACTAAGTAAAACTATTAACCCCTAAACCGCCATCCCCCCATAATGCAAAGTTTTAAACTAATAACTAAACCCCCTAACCTAACTCCCCCTAACTTAACCCAAATTAAAATACAAATAAATTAAATTAAAAATATACTAACTACCTTAAAAAAACTTATCTGTAATAGAAAATAAAAACCTAAGCTTAAACTTAAAAAAACCTAACACTACTTTAATAAACAAAGAATTACAAAAAATAAAAGACCTACATTAAAAAAGTAACCCATTACAAAAATAAAAAACTACTCTTCCAAGAAATAACAAATGAAATTATCCAAAATAAAAAAATTTTTCTATTCTAATACCCCAAAAATAAAAAATACATACCCCAAAATAAAAATAAACCATAATCTACAATTAAACTATCAATAGCCCTTAAAAGGGCCCTTTGTAGGGCATTGCCCTAAAGCTAACAGCTCTTTTGCATAAAGAATAAAACAATTACCTACTTACATTACAACCTCCACCCCCCTAAAATAAAAAAATACGAACTAAAAAAATCCTAATCTTCCGATTGCCCCGAAAAGGAATGAAGATAGAAGATGGACTGCGGCCGGGATGAAGATTGAAGAAGATGGTCCTGCGATGGATGAAGATAGAGTGCCGCCGGGATGATGATGGAGTGCCGCCCTTCATCATTGGTGAGTAATAATTTTGGGGTTAGTGTTTTTTTCATTTTAGTGGTGTTTTTTTTTTTTAAAATTAGGGCTTTTTTATTTTTAATGGGCAGCAAAAGAGCTGAATGGCCTTTTAAGGGTAATGCCCATCCAAATGTCCTTTCGGGCAATGGTTAGATTTGTTTTTTTTACTTAGGATTTTTTTTATTTTGGGGGGTGGGGGTTGTAATGTTAGGGGGTAATTGTTTTATTTTTTTTGCAAAAGAGCTATTATTTTTAGGGCAATGCCCTACAAAATGCCATTTTAAGGGCTATTGGTAGTTTATTTGTAAATTAGGGTTCATTACTATTTTGGGGTGGGTATTTTTTTAATTTTGGGGTATTAGAATAGAATTTTTTTTATTTTGGATAATTTCGCTTTTCATGTTTTGTAAGGGTAGGTTTCTTTATTTTTTTAATGGGAGGGTTTTTTATATTTGTAATGCGTTACCGCTAGATTTAGAGATCTGCGGCCAAAGGGGTGCGTTAGCTACGCATGCTTTTTTTCTCCCGCACCTTTTAAATACCGCTTGTATTTAGAGTTCACAGAAGGGCTGCGTTAGGCTCCAAAAAGGGAGCGTAGAGCATATTTACCGCCACTGCAACTCTCAATACCAGCGGTGCTTACGGACGCGGCCAGCTTCAAAAACGTGCTCGTGCACGATTCCCCCATAGGAAACAATGGGGCCGTTTGAGCTGAAAAAAAAACACCTGCAAAAAAGCAGCGTTCAGCTCCTAACGCAGCCCGATTGTTTGCAGCCCCATTGTTTCCTATGGGGAAACAATTCCTAAGTCTGCACCTAACACCCTAACATGTACCCCAAGTCTAAACACCCAGAGCCTTACACTTATTAACCACTAATCTGCCGCCCCCGCTATCGCTGACCCCTGCATATTTTTTTTAACCCCTAATCTGCCGCTCCGTACACCGCCGCCACCTACGTTATCCCTATGTACCCCTAATCTGCGGCCCCTAACACCGCCGACCCCTATATTATATTTATTAACCCCTAATCTGCCGCCCCCAACGTCGCCACCACCTACCTACACTTATTAACCCCTAATCTGCCAACCGGACCTCACCGCTACTATAATAAAGTTATTAACCCCTGATCCGCCTCACTCCCGCCTCAATAACCCTATAATAAATAGTATTAACCCCTAATCTGCCCTGCCTAACATCGCTGACACCTAACTTCAAGTATTAACCCCTAGTCTGCCGACCGGACCTCACCGCTACTCTATTAAATGTATTAACCCCTAAAGCTAAGTCTAACCCTAACTCTAACACCCCCCTAAGTTAAATATAATTTTTATCTAACAAAATAAATTAACTCTTATTAAATAAATTAATCCTAATTAAAGCTAAATAGTTACCTGTAAAATAAACCCTAATATAGCTACAATATAAATTATAATTATATTATAGCTATTTTAGGATTAATATTTATTTTACAGGCAACTTTGTATTTATTTTAACCAGGTACAATAGCTATTAAATAGTTAATAACTATTTAATAGCTACCTAGTTAAAATAATTACAAAATTACCTGTAAAATAAATCCTAACCTAAGTTACAATTAAACCTAACACTACACTATCAATAAATTAATTAAATAAAATACCTACAATTATCTACAATTAAACCTAACACTACACTATCAATAAATTAATTACATAAAATACCTACAAATAAATACAATTAAATAAACTAACTAAAGTACAAAAAAAATAAAACAATTTACAAACATTAGAAAAAGATTACAACAATTTTAAGCCAATTACACCTACTCTAAGCCCCCTAATAAAATAACAAAGCCCCCCAAAATAAAAAAAATGCCCTACCCTATTCTAAAATACAAATAGAAAAGCTCTTTTACCTTACTAGCCCTTAAAAGGACCTTTTGTGGGGCATGCCCCAAAGAATTCAGCTCTTTTGCCTGTAAAAAAAACCATACAATACCCCCCCAACATTACAACCCACCACCCACATACCCCTAATCTAACCCAAACCCCCTTAAATAAACCTAACACTAAGCCCCTGAAGATCTCCCTACCTTAACTTCACCACGCTAGGTATCACCGATCCGTCCAGAGGAGCCTCCGAAGTCTTCATCCAAGCCGAAGCGGGGGCTGAACAAGTCCATCATCGGGCTGAAGAGGTCCATCATTGGGCTGAAGAGGTCCATCATCGGGCTGAAGTCTTGATCCAAGCGGGCGCTGAAAAGGTCCATCATCTGGCTGAAGTCTTCTATCAAGTGGCATCTTCAATCTTCTTTCTTCCGGATCCATCTTCATCCCGCCGATGCAGAACATCCATCCTGGCCGACGACTTCCCGATGAATGACGGTTCCTTTAAGGGATGTCATCCAAGATGGCGTCCCTCGAATTCCGATTGGCTGATAGGATTCTATCAGCCAATCGGAATTAAGGTAGGAAAATTCTGATTGGCTGATGGAATCAGCCAATCAGATTCAAGTTCAATCCGAATGGCTGATCCAATCAGCCAATCAGATTGAGCTTGCATTCTATTGGCTGATCTGAACCCCTATTCTGCCGCTCCCGGACATCACCGCCACTAAATAAAGTTATTAACCCCTAAACTTTGGCCTCCCACATCACTACCACTAAATAAACCTATTAACCCCTAAACCGCCAGCCCCCCACATCGCCAAAAACTAAATTAATCTATTAACCCCTAAACCTAACAACCCCCTAACTTTACATTCAAATTACAAGATTCCTATCTTAAAATTAATAAAAACTTTCCTGGGAAATTATAAAAAACCTAAGTTTAAACTATAAATTAACCTAACATAACTATTAGATTAAAATTAAAATAACTACAAATTAAATAAATTCAAATACATATTAAAAAAAACTAATACTACCAAAAAAGTTAAATCTACAATTATAAAAAGTAAAAAAATACTAAATTACAAAAAATAAAAAAATACTAAAGTACAAAAAATAACACACTAAACTACGAAAAATAGCAAACAAAATAAAAACAATTACACCGAATCTAATAGCCCTATAAAAATAAAAAAGCCCACCAAAATAAAAACACCCCAATAAAAACAGTAAACTACCAATAGCCCTTAAAAGGGCCTTTTGTAGGGCATTGCCCTAAAGAAATCAGCTCTTTTACATGTAAAAAAATACAAAGACCCCCCAACAGTAAAACCCACCACCCAACCAACCCCCCAAAATAAAAACCTAACTCTAACAAAAACCTAATCTACCCATTGCCCTGAAAAGAGCATTTGTATGGGCATTGCCCTTAAAAGGGCATTCAGCTCTTTTAATGCCCTTAAAAGGGCATTCAGCTCGTTTAATGCCCTGAAAAAAGGGCATTCAGCTCGTTTAATGCCCTTAAAAGGGCATTCAGTTCTTTTAAGATTGCCCAATAGCCCTAATCTAAAAAAAAAAAATAACAACCAAAAAAATCTTAAAAAAACTAACACTAACCCCTCTTTAGGTACTCACAGTTGTTTAAGTCCGGCTTGGACGATCTTCATCCCAGCGGCTCCATCTTCATCCAGGCAGCTCCATCTTCATCCATTGAGGGACCGGCATCTTCTTCATCCCTGGGGATGTGTAATGGTCAATGTGCCGAGGTGGAGGTCCAGGCGAAGGTCCAAGGCAGTGGTCCAGACGGAGGTCCATCGATCCGACCTGGAGGTCCTCTTCATGCGATCATCCGCCACACACTGAGGATTCAAATGCAAGTTACCCCTTTTATACTGGGGTACCATTGCATTCCTATTGGCTGGACAATTTAAATCAGCCAATAGGAATTAGAGCTGCTAAAATCCTATTGACTGTTCAAATCAGCCAATAGGATTTAAGCAGTTCTCATTCCTATTGGCTGATTAAAATAGGGTTGATATCAGAATAATGCTTACCAATAAGTCAACGGGTTTCTGCCCTCAATTTTTAATCTTGAGAAAGGCCCTATTTTGAGGGCAGAAACGCGTTGACTTTTTGGTAAGCATTATTCTAATATCTACCCTGTTTTTATATTGGATACACTATGTTGTGAACTTCTTTTTATAGGGACATTTTTAGGACATCATAGGAGCAGCTGACAGTTGCTAGGATTCAATCGGCCACTTTATCCATCTAAGACCCAGGAATTTCATTGTGATTTGGATTTGTTTTAGTGACTAATATTTGGAGGAACAGTTTTTCACTTTTTTCACTTTTTTATCACTCTATTGGTTTTGAGAGACTATTTTTTGTTCTTCACTAACATTTGTTGATCAACATTTTGGAAACTTTTTTAATTTTTTTTTTTTTATCTGTTTCTATTGCTTATTTTTGCATGAACTGCATTAGTAGTTAGCATTATTTGTGATTATCATCTGCACTTACCTACACTTGTCACTATTTTTACACATTCTTTGTTTTTACATTTCTTTTTTTTTTGCACTGCAGTGCACAGGCATTATTAACACACCTCAATATAATCATTGTATATTTTGTATTTATTCATTTATATATCATTTGTTTGATATACTGTATGGTTTTAGTTTGGGATTACTTTGTCACACCAGCTTACACTCGTCATCTGGTGTATTGCTTATACTGATCACCTGTTATTTTCTTAGTCCCAGGGACTACTCTAACATTTTATAACATTATATTTTACCATCTTTGGCCTTTTGAGCCGCTCCTGCGATCTAATCTTGTATTTTTATATATCTTTCTATTGCTGTTGTTTTAGACATTGTTTATTAAATAATTTCTTTTATCTCTCTGTGAATATATTTCTTTTATCTCTCTGTGATTATATTTATCCCTTGGCCTCTTGTTGGCGCTGTATTCATTCCTTTATTATCTGTGCTAATTTCTTTATTATAGTGTGGGTGATGTTGGGGTGCGGGGGAATAGGGGTTAATAACTTTATTATAGTGGCAGCGATATCGGGAGCAGCAGATTAGGGGTTAATAACTTTATTTTGGTGGCGGCAATATTGGGAGCGGGAAATTAGGGGTTAATAACTTTATTTTGGGGGCGTCAATGTCAGGGGCAACAGATTAGGGGTGTTTAGACGCGGGGTTTATGTTAGGATGTTAGGTTTAAACGTAACTTTTTTTTGCCCATAGACATCAATGGGGCTGCGTTACAGAGCTTTTCATTTCGCGATCGCAGGTGTTAGTTTTTTTTTCTAACACTCTCTCCCCATTGATGTCTTTGGGGAAAGCATGCACAAACACGTCAAAGCAGCGATTGTATTTTGTGCGGTATGGAGCTTAGCGCAACCATATCACACGCACAAGGTGGCTTTTCAAAAACTCGTAATGGCAGCGATATGGAGGGTGAAATAATGCAACTTTGCCGCGTTCGTTCGCACCCTCTATAGCGCAAAACTTGTAATCTAGGTGAGTGTTAATTCTGCCTTTAGATCATCTCGTTGTGGACTTCATTGTACTGACAGATCATTTTAGATCAGTTAAATTAAAGTGCAATTTTAAAATATTTCTACTTTAGTTAATCACAGCTTAGTGGTTTAGTCCTTGCACCAAGGTAAATAGAAGAAACATTTAGAATTTTGTATTTCTATATGTTTATCGTGTTGAGGGTTAAATTGGTGTAATGTGAACCCTTAAACTGGAGTAAAGTGAAGGCCTTTATTTCTTTGGCATAGTGCTGTACTCATCACATAGGGTGATACACCTTATTTATTTCAGGATGGGTGTACGCTACTTAAAGGAAGTTTACCTTGGCAAGACACCGGAGGTTGCTGGGTGGTTATTCTGAAACATAAATCTTTGGCTGCTGCTTAAACTCCTGAATAGCAGTGATCACAGGAAATTATTGCTGTGAATATTCCACTGAAGTTTAAAAAATCGATTGCCAATTAGGGACACTGTGTTTATTTGAAAAATAAAGTTTCTTGAGGTAATATAAATCGTTTTATTTTCATAATCTTTTTACGTCAAGTTTTTCAAAGATAAATAAGCAGTTTCAGAAAGCATATGTGTATAAGGATAACAATTACTGCAAAGTAAAAAGTGTTTAAAAAATCAAAAACACCTGTGACCTGTAAATCTTGGATTTTAAGATTTTCTCATTATCTGGTTTCTCTGAATACTGTATATTGAATACTTTATGCCTATCAAGCTTTGAAAATCTACTAGACACCGAGGGACAGTTTGAAATGGCTTGTGATGGCATTCCCAGTGCGGTCATACTACTGAAAGAATAATAATGTATAATAGCCATGGTCTCTTTTGATCTGTTGATCATTTCATTGCTATTATTATTGCTAGCGTTAACAAAAATAATTAATAACCATGATGATAATACTAATAATCATAGGCCTGGTAGTAAAGAGAAGTAGACGCATGTGAGCTTACCATTCTCAAGATAAAACATACCTTCTAATGTTTTTCAAAGCCTGGATGTGGCATAGGGGGGTGGGTTCCTGGAAACCTGGAGGAGGAGCCTGTATGGTTTGGGATAGAGCTAGGTCAAAGGTGGAAACACAGTCATTTGGACAATCCATGGAGTGATCTTATTAGCCTTGGGGTAGGGGAAAATTTGGCCTTTCTTGGTTTGAATTTGGGCATTCTTGTGAATTTGAGCATTTTGGGTGTAGGAATTGATTGTTCCATGTGTAGGAATTGATTGTTCCATTATGAAATTTGGGGGATCTCAGGTATCTCTGACAGAAACCAGGATATAAACTAAAATTGAATTAACATATGAGGAAGTAAATGTCTGAGTTAAAAGGTATGAAGTTTATTCAGGATTGTAGGTTAGGCAGGATATAGCAGAATCTCTGATTCTAAGTGGCTCTGTTAGAAGTGGCAGAGTTACTCACTGCGTCTACATCCACACTGCTTCTAATCCTACTTCATCTTATCTCTCTACAGGTATGTCTCCCTGCTTGTGTCTCCTGGCTCCTCTTTAAACGTCCCTTTAATTCCTGCTAGAAATCTCTGGTATGTCTCCCTGCTTGTGTCTCCTGGCTCCTCTTAAAATGTCCCTTTAATTCCTGCTAGAAATCTCTGGTATGTCTCCCTGCTTGTGTCTACTGGCTCCTCTTAAAATGTCCCTTTAATTCCTGCTAGAAATCTCTTGTATGTCTCCCTGCTTGTGTCTCCTGGCTCCTCTTAAAACATTGCTTTAGTTCCTACTAGAAATCTCTGGTATGCATTTCCTTTGTCTCCATTTTGTCTACCTGTAATCTTCTTATCAGACACTCTGTATTACTTTAATGCATCCTGCCTTCCCCACCCCCATATAATTTACAAGTGTGCAACTCCTGGATAGCTAGACTGCTTGTAGCCAGCTGTCTAGAATCAGTTAATTACTCTCACTCCTACATACAGCAGGCCTAAGGTTTATTTGAGCCGTGGCTCTCTGATTCTAAGTGGCTCTGTTAAAAGTGGCAGAGCTACTCACTGGAGTTGGTGGAAACTGCAGTCCCACTAACAGGTAAACTTAATAACTATACACCTACGCAATGCTCTCTATGTCTTTTCTGCTCTCTCTATCAGCCCTTCTACTAAAACTCACTGCATGTCCCTATAACAACAACCCCCACACTATCCATATCTCACCCTCTCTTCTCTCATCCCTATGCTGTCCTCTCATGAACTTCTCTGTTTCCTTATAAACTCTTCCCCCTCTAACTCTCCTGTGTCTAGTCATATGCGCTCCTAAAAATCTCACTCTAACCTTCTGTCACTCTCACTGCTACTACTGCTTGCTGTCTCTCCTAACCCTGACCCTGCAGCAATCACCACACTTTTACACTCTCGCTCTGTCTCCCACTGCAAAAACTCTAGATCACACAATACCAACAATCTCATCTCCATTAACCCACAGCGCCTATTCCATCCCTTTTCGTGTGCCCTCTGGAATGCTCACTCTGTCTGTAACAAACTTACAACTGTTCATGACCGGTTTGTTTCCAACGATTTCAACCTTTTAGCAATTACCGAAACCTGGCTATTTTCCTCTGACACTGTTTTCATTGCTGCTCTCACACACAGTGGTCTTCACTTTAGCTACACACCTAGGCCAGGTAAGAGACACAGTGGCAGTATTGGCATCTTACTCTCCCCCTCCTGCTCCTATCAGTACCTATCTCCATTTCCATCCCTCTCCTTTTCTTCCTTTGAAGTCCACTGCATTCGTTGACAACTTTGCTGCCTGGCTTCCTTACTTTCTCTCTACAAATACACCTACTCTAATTCTGGGGGACTTCAACATCCCCATTGACAACCCATCGGCCCCTGATGCCTCTAAACTTCTCTCACTCACTAACTCCTTCACCCTTTCACAATCCACCCTATTCCCTACCCACCATGACGGACACTCTGTTGATCTGGTATTCTCCTATCTCTGCTCTCTCCCAGATGTTGCCTGTCGCCCATTTCCCATCTCAGACCACCATCTGCTCACCTTTAATCTTAATATACAGGCTAAACCTACTTCCCTCCCTCGCCCCCGCACCTATAGAATGCTGCACACTGTAGACCTTCCCCATTTATCCAACCTTATTCAAATACACCTCCCCCACACTTCCACGATATCCTGCCCTGACCTTGCCATAACCCACTATAACAATACTCTCTCCTCTGCACTTGACAATCTCGCTCCGCCCCAACTTCGCAAAGCCCCACGTTGTCAGCTCCAGTCCTGGCACTCCCAGCAAACTCGCCACCTACAAAAATGCTCCCACACTGCTGAACGTGCCTGGAGGAAATCCTGCTCTGAACCTGATTTCATGCACTATAAGTTCATTGTTTATTCTTACACCTCTGTCTTTCACTTAGCTAAGCAACCCTACTTCTCTTCTCTTATATCCACTCACTCCTCAATCCCTAAAAGACTATTTTCCATTTTCAACTCTCTTCTCTACCCACCTGCACCACCCCCCTCATCTGCGTTCAGTGCTCAAGACCTGACTGACTACTTTTTCAATAAAACACCATCCGAAGAAACATCCCAACACAAGCCTGCAATCTCCCAACTTTGCTCCCAGTCACCCCCTCTGCAGCTCTCTGCACCCTCCTCCCAGCCACTGAGAGTGAAGTAACTTCCTTATTGTCTTCCTCACACCTCACTACCTGTCCAATTGACCCTATTCCTTCACATCTAATACCTTCTCTGTCTCCCACCCTTACTCCAGCTCTTACCCATATATTCAACCTATCCCTTTCTACCAGCTCATTCCCTGCCTCCTTCAAACATGCAAAGGTCACCACCATCCTCAAAAAACCCTCCCTTGACCCTAACTCTCCTGCAAACTACCGCCCCATATAACTGCTCCTGCTAGCGTAAAAAATCCTTGAAAAACTAGTTTTCAATTGACTAACTCAATTCCTGTCCTCTAACTCACTGCTCGACCCCCTTCAATCTGGCTTCCGTCCCCAACACTCAACTGAGACTGCCCTCACCAAGGTTACTAACGATCTCCTTTCTGCTAAAAACAAAGGCTACTACTCTATACTCATCTTACTTGACCTCTCTGCTGTCTTTGACACTGTTGACCATCCCCTTCTCCTACGGACTCTCAGCTCTCTTGGGCTCTTTGACACTGCCCTCTCCTGTATTCACTCTTATCTCTCTAACAGATACTTCCCCGTCTCTTTTGCTGGTGACTCCTCCTCTCCATTGCCTTTGTCTATTGGAGTACCTCAAGGCTCTGTCCTGGGTCCTCTACTCTTCTCTATTTACACTTCTTCACTTGGTAAATTTATCAACAGCTGTGGCTTCAACTACCAACTCTATGCTGATGATACCCAGATCTACCTTTCCACGCCTACACTCTCTCCTTCTGTCAATTCTCACATCAGTGACTGCTTATCTGGCATTTACTCCTGGATGGCCTCTCACCACCTAAAAGTAAACATGTCCAAGACCAAACTACTTCTAATCCCCCACCTCTAACTCTACTACAGTTTCTAATTTTTCCATCACCCCAAGTCCGCTGCCTCAGAGTCAGACTAGACTCAAATCTGTCCTTCATTCCCCACATCCAATTGCTCTCTTCATCCTACCGTAACCACCCATGCAATATCTCCAAAATGTGTCAGTTTCTGAGTGATGAAACTACTAAACTGCTATGCCACTCCCTGGTAATTTCCCAACTTGACTATTATAATAACTTGCCAACTAGCCTCCCTCTCTCCCGCCTCTCTCCCCTTCAATCCATCCTAAATGCATTTATTTATTTTAACTAGGAAGTTATTAAATAGTTAATAACTATTTAATATCTATTGTACCTAGTTAAAATAAATACAAAGTTGCCTGTAAAATAACTATAAACCCTAAGATAGATTCAAATGTAACTATTAGTTATATTGTAGCTATCTTAGGGTTTATTTTACAGGTAAGTATTTAGTTTTAAATAGGAATAATTTAGTGAATTGTAGTTATTTTCTTTAGATTTATTTAAATTATATTTAAGTTAGGGGGTGTTAGGGTTAGACTTAGGTTAAGGGGTTAATAAATTTAATATAGTAGCTGCGACGATGGGGGCGGCAGATTAGGGGTTAATAATTGTAGGTAGGTTGCGGCGACATTGGGGGGGCAGATTAGGGGTTTATAAATATAATGTAATGTTCGGCGATGTTGGGGGCAGCAGATTAGGGGTTCATAAGTATAATGTAGGTGACGGCGATGTCCGGAGCGGCAGATTAGGGGTTAATAATATAATGTAGGTGGCGACAATGTTGGGGGCGGCAGATTAGGGGTTAATAAGTGATTAGAGTGTTTAGACTCGGGATCATGTTAGGGTGTTAGGTGTAGACATAACTTTTCTTTCCCCATAGGAATCAATGGGGCTGCGTTAAGAGCTGAACGCTGCTTTTTTGCAGGTGTTTGGGTTTTTTTCAGGCGGCTCTCCCCCATTGATTCCTATGGAGAAATCGTGCACAAGCATGTTTTTCCAACTTACCGCTACCGTAAGCAACACTGGTATTGAGGTGAGATGTGGAGCTAAATTTTGCACTACGCTCACCTTTTTGTGGCTAACGCCAGGTTTAAAAAAAACTGTAATACCAGCGTTGTTTTAAGGGAGCGGTGAGGGAAAACTAAGCATTAGCTACGCACCCCTGTTACCGCAAAACTCGTAATCTCGGTGATCCAGTTTCTATATAAATAATTATTATTTCTGAAAATGTATTAAAATGCAAAATAGTTTAAATGTATTAAAGGTACACTAAAGCATAATAATAATTATTATTATTATTTTTATTATTATTGCTATTATTATTATTATTATCTTATTATTTTTATCTCAATTACAATTTATTTGAGTTTTCAACAAGACTAGAATTTTTTATTTGGTTTTTACATATTGACAGAAATAATAAACACAATTTAAAAGCAAAATAAATAAACACTAACACAAAGATATATCTGTGAATGAAATAAAAAATCAAAAAGCTTTGAGATCATGTTATCCTCAAAGTATTGAGCAAAAGGTTAAAAAAATCATTAAAAATAATTTTCCAAGGGGCGTGTCCGGGCTGCAGCCATGTTAGGCTGAAATATCAGGAGCTGAAGTTATGGGGGTAGATTTAACCTAAAAGGTGGTGGACAAGTTAAGGAACAGCGTACCTGAAACGATGGGGCTCCGAAGCATCATCCGCTACTTAATAAATGGGGCCCTTGGTCTCATATCTTATGAAAGACAATGGGGTCGATTTATGAAGCAGTGGATGCTGCTTCCGACACACTCCGCTTCAGATCCGCCTGAAGTGGAAGTTAAGAAGCAGCGGTCTTAAGACCGCTGCTCCTTAAGTCGTCCGCCACCTCTGAGGCAGCAGAGAGCAATCAGCTTGATCGGATATGATTGGGTTGATTGACACTCCCTGCTAGCGGCCGCGTATGTGCAGGGGGCGGCTTTGCACAAGCATTTCATGATAAATGCTTGTGCAATGATAAATGCCGACAGCGTATGCTGTCGGCATTTATCAATGTGTGGCGAACATTATCCAGTACAGGGGATCATGTCCGACCGCACATTAGTAAATCAGCCCCTTTGAGTAAAATATTTATAGAAAAAGGCGTGAGAGAATAAAGTATAAATATATATTTTATTGTACAAATAAGCAGTATAATTTTACAAAAAGAAAAATGTATTTTGCTAAACAAATACAATGACAATGTAAAATGATTAATCCAATGTTGCATAGTTACAATACTTTAATCATGCCTGCATATAAATAAATATTTTACCATACTAGACAGCATTTTTGGATCAGATAATATTTTCTGCCCCCGTTATAAGTTCAGGGAAGGGGGTTTTATACCCTCTTAAACAATCATTTGGCATTACATAACAAGTCATTAGCAAATTATATAACCTTGAGCTAAAACACAAGTAGAATATTGGAGCCACTGAGACTGGTCATAAGACAAACAATTTTATAAACTTAGGGGAAAATACAAGAAATTAATTGCACAAAAGCATATACTTTTAATTGATTTCTCATATATATTTTATTTGAAACTATTATATTTATTAATGTATATCATAATAATACATTGCATTGAAATAAATATATTCATTAAGAAATTCAATAAAGCATTTTCTCTTCCATTTGGAATACCTACCTTTATTGAAAAATTCCCTAATAACTAAATTATATAGCATTATAAACATGAATAAATTATGTGCCTGTAACAGTGTATTTTAGATACCTATCACCCTGTTTAATATAGATTTTATTGTGTCATATCCTCCACTATATTAACCTGTAACTGCTATCACAATTTATTTATTTTACTTATTTTAGTACAGCGATTTCCTAATGCCCACCAAATTTTGAATGGTAGTTTAATTGCTATTGCCCTATTATGTACTTATCTTGAAACAGCGGTCTATTAATTATTGGTTGTTCATTCCTAAAACCGCAGATTGTTTCCTTAAGGACTGAATGAAATACTTCAGGATAACAGTAAAGGGACACACACCTAACCAACTTTATTACTCCCCTCTTTCCCTTGAAATAAAAACACAACACTAGGTTGGGAGGAAGACCCACAGGTCGCATTTATTCAAACAGCTAGTGCGCATGCTCGCACTAGCAGGTTACTTAGTAACCAACAGCATATGTAAATATGCCGGCGCGCATGAGTCCCTATCCATAACTCCTACTTTGGGAGGTAGCGGCCTAATATAATTCGGGATATGGCGGAGTCCCCAGATGACTTGGCCCCATCAGATGTTATCCAAGGGGGTTAGGATGATTTTTTCGGTCTGCCTACCTGCGAGGAAAAGGCACCCTAGGCCCGACCCTAGTGACGTCGCCTTTCCTCCAGCCTGACCAATCACTCCACCCCAAGGCTTCAAATTTAGGCCACTACCTCTCGCCACCCTATCAACAAGAGACTCTTGCCTCCACACCCAGCACAGCTTAGAGCTGTGCTCCCAACACCTCTCTCAAATTACCTAAAAATAGGTCCAGGCCCACATCAGAGAGATGCACTCCAACAGAGCGATACAATGCCTTTTGATCAGCTGTCAAATTCGGGTGCTTGACAACAAAACCTTGCGACCTGCAAACCGTCTTCCCCACTTCTCTATTGATCTTTTTCCTAATTCTATAGCCGGCACCCGACGAACCTAGGTGCCTCCAATGTAACCTGGCCACCATATTGAACCACCCTACACGGACCCCCGGGGACCAGGCACGCAGCCACGCACCGGAATCTCACCAACATCATTCCCCCCCAGGTGCAACACAATTATCTGGGGTCTACCCCAGCGACGCTGCGCATCCTGCAAAAGCGACGGAAGCTCGCACCAGCGCATGCCTCTCCTGCCTAACCATCTAAGAGATGCCCTGGCAGTAGAGAAACCCAATTGTTGCCCCCCAACTGAAGCGGCAGCCCGAATGGCCACCCAATGGACATACGAATGTCCCACAATCCAAACACGAACAGCAGCTGCAGAACTTGAAACAAACAATAAACTTACTAAACTGAACCGCAGCAGGAGCCCATAACAGAACATTAACCTGCTAGCCCTAAGTTGCCCTGCCCTCGCAGCTATTGCTGTAATGGCCTAACGTACAGCCTATATCTGTTGGAGCGCCGCTTAATGTCAGCTGCTGACTGCCCTTCTGCCACTGCGGACGTGGCCGCGCCAATCCTAAAGGAATGCGTCCCTATACTATTTGGCTTAATGCCTACACTGCCTGCCACTGTTTTCAACACCTTCTTAAACTGGTAGACCGACAGCGATGACCCGTCCTCATGCACCAATAATTGTATTCCGCCTGTGGGACGCACCCCTAAGAACTCAGACAACACCCGCACTGGACAGGCTACACCACCACCTTTTCCAGCCAGTGTCATCCAAGCACCCTTATCCTCCTGGTCCATTTTAGACCGGGGAACAAACAGTAGAACTGCCGACTCATACACCTTAACGTGCTGAAGCAGAACACCTTTACCTGAAATCCTAGCTGCCGGTGCTTCCAGCTCGCTCACGCGCAATGCTCCCGCAAACGCCAGCACAAATGCTGCCTTAAACAGCATGACCTCATAAGGGGATGAGCACACCCCCACCAGTCCAGCCAACAGCCGCTATAGCCTCTAGCCAGTTATAGGTTCCCGCAAGTCAGGAACTCTAATCTCCGTGTGACCCCAACCCGCACTATCTGTTTCACCAGAAACGACCCTGCCGGGTCAGGACCGCCTACAAGCTTATAAAAATAAGTAAGGGCCGCCAAACGCGCCTGCACAGCCGCTTTGCGCACCCCCTGCCTTTTGAGCACTGCTAACCATTCCAGAAACATTACCTGAGACCCATCCCGTACAGAAACCTGCCGATTCCTGCACAATTCATCCCAGGCTCTCCAGTATGACACGTAGGCTGCCCAAGTTGCCAGGGCTAGCGCCGCCCCCACTAATGACAAAATGGCTCCCCCAGATCCGCCAGCTGCCAGAGAGAAGGGGGACAAGTCAGCCCAACTGCTGCAGCTTCTGGCACTAGCTTCCTAAACTGATCCCAATGGAAGTGCGACAAAGCATCAGCCACCACATTATCCACTCCCGGCACGTGCCGTGCCGAGAATTGGCTATTGCTGCGGAGGCAAAGCAATACCAAAACTTGCAAATACCGCACTACCATTGGGGAGGCATGCACCATGCTCAGGTTGTCAGTCCAGAATGTGACTACCTTATCCTTGAAGTGATCGGTCCATAATTCCACCTCCACCACGATAGGAAACAACTCGAGCAATGTCAGGTTACGCGTAAGTCCCTTCTCGCGCCACTCCACCGGCCAAGGCCCTGCGCACCACTCGCCCTCAAAGAAGGCCCCTTAGCCAGACGCCCCAGCCTTCAGCTCTTGACTGGTGACCCACTGCGTAGGCCACAGCCGGACCCCATTGAAGTCTGTCAGGAACCTATCCCAGACCTGCAGATCTTCCACAATATCTCTGGAAATCCGGACCTTACCAGTCCTTGCTGGCCCCAGGCAAGCCTCCATTCGCCTGTTGAAAACCCTACCCATGGGTATGACCCTACAAGCAAAGTTCAACATCCACAATAATGACTGCAGCTCTTTTATGCGCAACCATTCTCCCGCAGCAGCCAAACTAACCGCTTCCAGGAGCTTGAGGACCTTATCACTCGGCAAGTGACACAGTGCAGCCTCCGTGTCAATTTCTATGCCGAGATACGTCAGGCGCGTACACAGCCCCTGCGTCTTATCCTCGGCAAGTGGAACCCCAATTTGGCCATCATGAGACGCATAACGACATCAGTCTGGCGCAACTCCCCGAGCCTGGTGACTCTACCAGGAGGAAATCATCCAAATAATGCGCAACCGCATCATCCTCTGCCACCGTGACCACCGCCCAGTGCAGGAAGGAACTGAACATCTCAAACAATGCGCACAACAGAGAACATCCCATGGGCAAACATCTGTCCACAAAATATTCCCCTTGCAGTTTGCACCCCATTAATCGAAAAGACGCGGGTTGCAATGGCAGCAGTCAAAATGCAGACTCAATGTCGACTTTTGCCAATTCAGACCCCTTTCCAGCCCGCAAAACCACCTCAAGTGCCCGGTCAAATGACTGGTAGTGCACTGAAGCCAGGTCGGGATCAGTGGCATCGTTAACCGATGCCCCAGCTGGGTAGGAAAGGTGCTGAATCAGCCGAAGCTTGCCTGGCTCTTTCATGGGTGCCACCCCCAAGGGAGACACCACCAAATCAACGATTGGTAGCTCCGCAAAGGGGCCCACCATTCTACCGAGACGCACATCCTTCATAAGCTTCTCCCTCACCACATCAGGATACTCCTTAACCGACTTCAAATTGTGGTGGGTCGCCGACCCCCTCACGTAAGTCGTGATGGGAATCCGAAACCCCTCCCACAACCCCACCAGCAGCACCCTTGCTGCCTGACGGTCAGGGTATAACTGCAACCAAAGCTCAAGAACGTCCACCCTCAGCAGGGTGGGTGCTTTTCGCCCCAGCTCCTCCCTTAGCCTGCCCTCTGTCTGCTCCGAGGTCCCGCCGTTTACACTCACAACCCGGGTGACCCCCATCGCAGAACTTGCAGACGTGACGAAAGGAGCACGCTGTGCCCCTGTCGCACTGCCGGTCCTGAAACTTCCAACACTCACGCCCCTTGCGCTGGGCCTTAGCAAAGGACCTCTGCCCCCCTGCCGGCAAGCCTGGGGGGGAGGTAGACCTCTCCACCCCCAGTCTCGCCCACAGGTGCATATCGGTGGTACCGAAATTCAAAAGGGGGTTGCCCACCATTTTTCTATGATACTTGTCATCGTAGTCACGCCACGCCCCCTCCTTATACCTCCGACAGATCCAGTCAATAGTATCCATGTACTTAATGACTGCCTGCATCTGATTAGGGTGCTTCTCCAAGTAGCAAGCACCCAGAACTCGGAAACAGCGATGCCATTCCAAGTATGTATCTGGGCGCTTAAACTTCTTTGGGCCAGAACCATATTTACTCCTCTCCTTCTGTCTCTGACCCTCGACCGACAGTTCAAACACATTAACAAATTTGCCTGCCTGTATTCGCTGCACAGTCTTAGCTTTCAGATGCCCATAGAGACAGTGTACCTGACACGCAGAAGTATCCCCGAACAACGCCGCCTTACGCCCTGCACTGCCCCGAGGAATGCATACTTGCATCCCCAATGGCACTAGGGAGGTTCCCTGCTCCCCTTGCCTAAGCGCCCCTGCCTGCCTCACTGCCTGGCATGCCTGCATACCCTGGCTAGACGCTATCCTGTTTAGCAGCCTGAACATCCTACGCTTATCTTTTCCTTCCAATTCCAAAGACTGATCACTATCTGACCCTGCATCTGAGGATGTATCAGAACCACCTCCCCCCAGTGTAAGTGTGGTTATCTCACCTGCTCCAGAAGTCCCAGCTGCTCCGCCCAGTGGGGCTGATCCGCCAGTCGACGTAGAGGGTACCGCCTCAGACATCCCGGCTGCATCTCTATTCGCCTGGGCCAGCGAAAGGGACCTGGCTGTTCTGGAGTCCTCCACATGACAATCTGCAACTGGAACCTGTAAAACAGCAGAAACGTCAGGAGTACCAGGGCCTTGGAACACTGCCCCGTCTGCATTCACACCTCCAGCTACTTGCATACCCCTGCTTGCTGCCTGCCCTCCTAGCGTACCCCACGCGTTCAATATCGGCTGCAATAACTGCAGCAGCAATGGTGGGATAACTTGCTGCCCTGCTGGCTGCACCACCTGCTCTTGTGGACCCCCAAGCTGCCCTGGATGCCCCACGTTCACACCAACACCTGGGACTCGCACTGGGACCTTGCACACCATGCCCTCTTCTATCTAGAAAAGCCCTCTCTTGTATGCCTCCCCCAGACACTTGCCCAGCAGGACTCACACCAAACACCAAATGTCACACCAAACACCTGCTGCTGCGTGCCCTGCAGACCTTGCCCTCTCCCAGCTTGCATCACATTCACCTGCGCTGCACTCCCAGGCACTCCACACAATTGTCCCTGTTGCTTTGCTCCACTTTGCCCCCTACCAACTGGCATCACACTCCCCTGTGTTGCACTTCCAGGCACTCCATGCACTTGCCCTTGCTGCTGGACCCTGGGCCCATCATACACCAGTCCCAACACAGTGCCCCCAACACCACCAGCAGGTCCGGTCCTCGGCCCCGGTACCCCCGACCTACCTTTCCGGGTACCGCGTGAGGACCCGCTCCTGCCTGCTGTCTCTCTCCCCTTGCGGCCGCGATCACTGCCGCAGCCTCGCAGGGGCATTTCCAGTTCTGGTTGCCGCACCGGACGTGCGTCACCGGAAGGGGCGGGGCTACAACGCGCAATGTTCACTCGCGCATCAACCGGGAGGCCTACACCCGAAGCCACCTCGTATGGTCTGCTACTGGCAATAGGCCTACCCAGCTCCAGCCGCCCAGCCAGGCCCGAAGGCCCGACCGAACCGCCGCCACGCTCCAGTACCGGGGCCAGGTAACAACCGGCACTAGGCCGACCCTGCCCTGCACTGGGATCCACACTAGCCCCCACCTGCCATCCTGAGTCCAATCCGGGCATGAGCCCAGGCCCCATAGGCCCTGACCCTGGCCCAGAATAAGGGGCATGCTCCCCGGACCCCACCAATACACCAGGCCCAAAAGAGGGCCCAGCCCCAGGCCCCACAGGCCCAGAACTAGGCCCGGGGCCTACTCCTACTCCAGGCCCACAAACGGGCCCAGAGCCTGCCGAACCCCCAGGCGCAACTGCCGCCACCAAGGCCTGCAGGAGGGACATAACCCCTGCTGCTGCCTCAGCTGGAAAGGCCTGCATGCCCTGCACCAAAGCACTGCTCATCATAGGGGATACCAGAGAGGCCTCCAGCCCTGCACCACTAGGCCCAGGGCCCGAGGCCTGCTCAAACTCTCTCTCCTCCTGCCTGACCACTGCCTCCCCCACCTCAGTCTCACCACCACTTGACTCTGCATCCTCATACAAAGATGGAGAGCCTGGGGGAGCTAGAGAGGGGGCCTTAGAACCCTGCCCACATGGGATCATATCCTCCTGTGAGGGAAGGGGTATTCACTCTTTTCTCCTTTGCAGGAGCCCTACTACCAACTGGGGACCCATCCCTGAACCTCTTGGGGGGAACAGATACTCGCCTGGCACGATTCATAATGACAGCAAACTCAGACAGCTCCAACTTCTAACAGAAAACCGGAGGAAAGAGGCAGAACCTTCCAGAACATCAGTTCTTAAACCCTAAGGTGAGTCACTCCCCTTAAGCTGCAACATTGTTGCAGCTCTATCTTCTCTTTACATTCCTATCCTTGCCAGGCCACAGCCCTTAATACGTTCCATTCCCACTAAGGGTCACTACACTAACAAACTCCTTCATAGTATAGATGACAGTTTATCTCTAACCTCACTTATCCCTAAAGTGCTAATATCCTATTATAATGTTCAATCTATGTAAATTACTAACAAGGCTTATTTTACAGAATATATAACTTTAGTTATATATTTTTCTAAGGTTCAATAGTGATCATTGAGATAACTATCCTCTATTTACTATACTGTTTTAAGGCCCAAGAGTGGCCTATAACTTTGCTAGACTCCCCTACACACCATAAACAAGCGGGGTGGAGTCCAAGAGTGGCCCCTGCTGTCAGAGGGAGTATCTTAATTCGAGAAAAGAGGTTTTAACCTTGCAAGTCACTGATATACAATATTTGCTTCTGACATTGTTATGCTGATTGTATAACTTATACTCTTTAAGAAACTACTGTTTAAGTGTATTAACCTTTCATAAATGTCATTATTGATGAAAGCTCAATAAAAAAAAAAAAAACAAACAAACAAACATTTTCCAATTTGCTACAGCATTTTCTATGAAATGGCCAGATACGGAAATTAATGCACACTATAAAATATTTTTTACAACACTTTCAGGTCTGCACTCTGCACTATTAATTGCTACACCTTTTGGGCGATCACTCATCTTCTGGTATGATTAGAATGCTAGCAACAGCGTTCATCAATAAACCTCTATTTCGTGCATGTATAGTCACCTCTCCAAACACAAAAGACTGTGACTAGGGAAATACAGATTAGTCATGAATGAAGTGCATAAAGAGACATTCCAACCAAAATTGGAATCCACATGGTTGCATTTCAGTTTAGAATAGAAACATTTTTGTAATATACATGTACAGTATTAGAAAAAATTAATCTAATACAAGCTATAACTGTTTCAAAAGTGTATTTAAGTATGCATCGTGCACCAGCATTTTAGGCACAGCACTTTCTCATAGAGCCTAAGGTGCTTGTTCTGCCTGGTAATGACTTAATTTGCTAACTGCTGACATGATACAAACCCCACTGGCTCTCTGAGCAGCTACAATATTTAAAATGTAGCATAACATAGCAATATACAAATCAAGCCATAAAGGTCGTATATGGAAATAATTGGCAGTCAGGGTGTAGAAACTAGGATACTTTTTAAAATAAAATCTCTTTTACTGTACAAAATAAATAATACAATTATGCTGTACATTACTTAACATGATGGAGTCAAATAATTGGCATTTATTACACGTATGTAATGCATGTTTATCTATTTTACAATTATAAACAGAGCCTTTATTTATTATTTATTGTTTTTATTCTTTTTTTTTGCCTTGACCTTGAAAACCTGGTTAAAGTTTAATGGATATAAAACAATCTGTTTAATTGTAAAAAAAAGCACTAAGGAAAGGGTTATACTTAATAGAATGAATTGCGATATGTATTATTCATCGTTTTAAAATGATTTTGGGCTAGATTACAAGTGGAGCGCTAATTTATCCCATGGCCTGCATGCCCGCAAACGAGCAAATTTGCCCGTTTTTGGGCATGAGATAAACAACCAGCCATTACAAGTGGCTGGTTATTGCTACCATGAGCTTGCAGTAGCAATTACCGCTTATAAAATTAACCAGAGATCAGATCTCTGTTTAATTTTATAAATGTGCCCGAAATGCCACAAAATACAGTATAGTGTATTTTATAAAAATTAAATTTGTAGCATTTTTATTGTTTAATAAAATAACTGCACTAGGCAGTATTTTGGGGGTAAAGGTGGCGGGAGTGGGATGTTAGAAAAAAAGAATGGCACTGAAAAGTTCCTTTACATTGCGGTCTAAGGGAACTGTGTGTTCCCAGTAAATATATATTTCTATGTTTATATACATATATATTTATGTGTTATTATGTGTATATACTTGTATAACTCAGTGGAGCGCAAATATCGCTTTCACAAAAGCGATATTTAGTGCTCCACTTGTAATCTGGTCCTTTATCTTTTATTTCTTTTTTTAACTTAATTGTGCATCGTCCATTACATCCTGTCACAGACCCACAAGTGGAAAGCAATTCTAGCTTGATGTCATAAATCTTTTAGAGTAACATGAGCTGGTTTACTATTCAGTAAAAGCTTGAGAGAAGTGAAGTAAGTTTCTGCCCATGCTCAGAGGAGGCAGAATTCACCTTACGGTATCAACTTGTCTGCTTGATTATTTAGATTTAGGCAGGAGCTACACTGAGAAAGTGCTTATTTTGCAAGAAAACAAGTAAGATGTTTGCTGTTTTTTTTAACATAATCTGTTTCTTTTATGTTTACTCCAATTTAACATATATATTTATTTTATTAAAGGAACATTGTTTCATATCTCTTTAACCCTGTAAAAATGTAAGGCAAATTAAAATTGCATATTCAATTTGGTTTATAAATAACTTCTTTTTTTTTTTTTTTTACAACATTTATCATTTGCTAGTACTGAATACAAAAAAATGTCTGCATTTATCAAGCTCTATGGATGACAAAACTGGCAACTTTTCAAATGGCATGTACTGTACAACAGAAAAACTATACAAAAATTGTCATAGGTACTGGTGATATAATTTTTAGCAGTTGTTTCTATTGATATTGGATAGTCAAAAATATATATCAACAACCGTCAGTGTACAAAGTTCTTAGGCCTAGATTTAGAGTTTGGCGGTAGCCGTGAAAACCAGCGTTAGAGGCTCCTAACGCTGGTTTTAGGCTACCGCCGGTATTTGAAGTCAGTCAGGAAAGGGTCTAACGCTCACTTTTCAGCCGCGACTTTTCCATACCGCAGATCCCCTTACGTCATTTGCGTATCCTATCTTTTCAATGGGATCTTTCTAACTCCGGTATTTAGAGTCTTGGCTGAAGTGAGCGTTAGAAATCTAACGACAAAACTCCAGCCGCAGAAAAAAGTCAGTAGTTAAGAGCTTTTTTAGGCTAACGCCGGTTTATAAAGCTCTTAACTACTGTGCTCTAAAGTACACTAACACCCATAAACTACCTATGTACCCCTAAACCGAGGTCCCCCCACATCTCCGCCACTCGATTCAATTTTTTTAACCCCTAATCTGCCGACCGCCACCTACGTTATCCTTATGTACCCCTAATCTGCTGCCCCTAACACCGCCGACCCCTGTATTATATTTATTAACCCCTAACCTGCCCCCCACAACGTCGCCGCCAGCTACCTACAATAATTAACCCCTAGGATTCTATCAGCCAATCGGAATTAAGGTAGGAAAATTCTGATTGGCTGATGGAATCAGCCAATCAGAATCAAGTTCAATCCGATTGGCTGATCTGATCAGCCAATCAGATTGAGCTCGCATTCTATTGGCTGATCGGAACAGCCAATAGAATGCAAGCTCAATCTGATTGGCTGATTGAATCAGCCAATCGGATTGAACTTGATTCTGATTGGCTGATTCCATCAGCCAATCAGAATTTTCCTACCTTAATTCCGTTTGGCTGATAGAATCCTATCAGCCAATCGGAATTCGAGGGACGCCATCTTGGATGACGTCCCTTAAAGGAACCGTCATTCGTTGGGAAGTCGTCGGTGAAGAAGGATGGATCCGCGATGGAGGTCTTGAAGATGGAGCCGGTCCTCATCGGATAGAAGATGCCGCTTCGAAGAAGATGGTTGCCGGTCCGGATCTACTCTTCTTCCCGGATAGGATGAAGACTTTGGAGCTTCTTCTGGACTTCTTCAGCCGTCGGATGATGGATGTCTAGCTCCCGCTTGGGCTTAGATGAAGATTTCGGAGCCTGGAACGATCGGTGATACCTAGCATGGTGAAGACAAGGTAGGAAGATCTTCAGGGGCTTAGTGTTAGGTTTATTTAAGGGGGGTTTGGGTTAGATTAGGGGTATGTGGGTGGTGGGTTGTAATGTTGGGGGTGGGGGTATTGTATGTTTCTTTTTACAGGCAAAAGAGCTGAATTCTTTGGGGCATGCCCCGCAAAGGGCCCTGTTCAGGGCTGGTAAGGTAAAAGAGCTTTGAACTTTAGTAATTTAGAATAGGGTAGGGCATTTTTTTATTTTGGGGGTCTTTGTTATTTTATTAGGGGGCTTAGAGTAGGTGTAATTAGTTTAAAATTGTTGTAATATTTTTCTGATGTTTGTAAATATTTTTTTATTTTTTGTAACTTAGTTCTTTTTTATTTTTTGTACTTTAGTTAGTTTATTTCATTGTATTTATTTGTAGATATTGTATTTAATTAATGTATTGATAGTGTAGTGTTAGGTTTAATTGTAGGTAATTGTAGGTATTTTATTTTAATTAATTTATTGATAGTGTAGTGTTAGGTTTAATTGTAACTTAGTTTAGGATTTATTTTACAGGTAATTTTGTAATTATTTTAACTATTTTAGCTATTAAATAGTCCTTAACTATTTAATAGCTATTGTACCTGGTTAAAATAAATACAAAGTTACCTGTAAAATAAATATAAATCCTAAAATAGCTATAATATAATTATAATTTATATTGTAGCTATATTAGGATTTATTTTACAGGTAAGTATTTAGCTTTAAATAGGAATAATTTATTTAATAAGAGTTAATTAATTTCGTTAGATTTAAATTATATTTAAGTTAGGGGGTTGTTAGTGTTAGGGTTAGACTTAGCTTTAGGGGTTAATCCATTTATTAGAATAGCGGTGAGCTCCAGTCGGCAGATTAGGGGTTAATGTTTGAAGTTAGGTGTCGGCGATGTTACGGAGGGCAGATTAGGGGTTAATACTATTTATTATAGGGTTAGTGAGGCGGATTAGGGGTTAATAACTTTATTATAATAGCGGTGCGGTCCAGTCGGCAGATTAGGGGTTAATAAGTGTAGGCAGGTGGAGGCGATGTTGTGGGGGGCAGATTAGGGGTTAATAAATATAATATAGGGGTCGGCGGTGTTAGGGACAGCAGATTAGGGGTACATAGGGATAATGTAAGTAGCGGCGGTTTACGGAGCGGCAGATTAGGGGTTAATAATAATATGCAGGGGTCAGCGATAGCGGGGGCGGCAGAATAGGGGTTAATAAGTGTAAGGTTAGGGGTGTTTAGACTCGGGGTACATGTTAGAGTGTTAGGTGCAGACGTAGGAAGTGTTTCCCCATAGCAAACAATGGGGCTGCGTTAGGAGCTGAACGCGGCTTTTTTGCAGGTGTTAGGTTTTTTTCAGCTCAAACAGCCCCATTGTTTCCTATGGGGGAATCGTGCACGAGCACGTTTTTGAAGCTGGCCGCGTCCGTAAGCAACTCTGGTATCGAGAGTTGAAGTTGCGTTAAATATGCTATACGCTCCTTTTTTGGAGCCTAACGCAGCCATTCAGTGGACTCTCAATACCAGAGTTATTTAAAAGGTGCGGCCAGAAAAAAGCCAGCGTTAGCTACGCGGGTCGTTACCGACAAAACTCTAGCCGTTAGGTTGATAATTTAAGCACAAGGCTAGATTTACTAAAGGCCAGGTAGACAAAGGCTGACATCTCCACCTCTGTCCATACGGCATCGTAGTTAGGGTCAGCAATAAACTGTCCGAATTCATTTCTTTACAATCTGCTGTTTGTGCAATGCCCCCCGCTCGTGCGCAAGCAGAAGCTGTCAATCACCCGCCATCTGAGAAATCCGGGGGGATTGAGAAGTGCCACTTTAGAGCCGGCATAGCAGGTTAAGAAGCAGGGGTCTGATGACCAATGCATCTTAACTATCTATTCCATGCTCACTCGCTCGCTAACTATCTACTTGCAGCTTCTTAAATGGAGCCCAGAGATTACACTGATCCCATTAACTAATGTAGGCTTGTTGTATGCAGTGGTTAATGGGATCAGCTTTACATATCTCTCTCTTTGGTATAAAAGGACAAAAGAGGTCACATTTAAACCATTTAAAACACACACATACTGAGTGAAATTATCTGAATAATTAAGAATTTTGTTTTGGCACTAATATTTACCATATAAAAGGTATCAATAATTATGAAAATGTAAAATATTAAATGCTAAAATATTATATAATACACTATTAAAGGGACAAAACCCAACATTTTTCTTTCATGAATCAGATAGAGCAAAACATTTGAAACAACTTTCCAATTTTCTTTTATTATCAAATTTTCTTCATTATCCTTTGTTAAAAAGCAGGAAGGTAAGTTCAGAAGTGTGCACGTTCTTGCAATACTATATGGCAGCAGTTTTGCAACGTTATAGCAAGAGCACTAGATAACAGCACTATTTCCTGTCATGTAGTGCTCCAGATATGTGTGCAAGCTATGTAGCTATCTCTTCAACAAAGAATAATAAGATTAACAAAACAAATTTGGTAATAGAAGTAAATTGGAAACTTTTTTAAAAAATTGTATTCTCTATCTGATTCATGAAAGAAGAATTTTGTCTTTCATGTCCCATTAATTTATCATTTAGAAAGGTATAAATGTATTGTATAAAACATGAAAAAGGCTATGATTACGGCTCCCTAAGCCGAAACGCGTAAGCCATTGAGTGCCACACTGCATGCATGTAACTGCTGTTTGTTTGCTACAGTATACTCCAAAGAAGATGTATCTTTTTTAATATTGCCAATAAATATTTTTACCGCTGGGCGAATCTTCTGCTTTTTTGCCCTGACCCTAAAATATGAAGAAAAATACATTTCCTAAACATAGGAGTAATACATTTGCTAAACATAAGAGTCTGACATAGATGCAAATTAATTAGTTAGCATGTTATAAACTTTATGAGAGTGTAATAGTTTTAAGCACAAATGCAGACTTTTACATTGTCATGAGAGATAAACATGAAGGAGTGGGATCATCACCAAAATCAGCTCTTTTACCTGTAAAAAAAATACAAACAACCCCCCAACAGTAAAACCCACCACCCACACAACCAAACCCCCAAATAAAATCCTTACTTAGTGGGGATGTCCCCTATTAGCCCTTCTGACATCAGCTACATCCTGTCAGTAAAAGATCCGGGGGAAGGTTTCTTCTCTCAAGATTATCAAAAGTTGATGTGTGACCTGGTGTTAGTAGGTACTAAAAAAGGAGGAGCTACATATATACATAATGTGGAGGAGTAATTGAGATTACTGGGGTACCTTCTTAAGGAGCTGGAACACCATGGATAGCACTTGCTTATTGGTGGCTGACATTTAGCCACCAATAAGCAAGCATAACCCAGGTTCTGAACCAAAAATGGTCCGGCTCCTATGCTTTGCATTCCTGCTTTCTAAATAAAGATAGCAAGAGAACTAAGAAAAATTGATAATAGGAGTAAATTAGAAAGTTGCTTAAAATTGCATGCCCTGTCTGAATCATTAAATAAAAAATGTGGGTTTATTGTAAGCAATATACTCTGAGACACTAATGTCTAGATCACGAGTTTTGTCTGTAAGGCTGTGCGGCGCTAACAAGCCTTTTTTCTTAAGACAACGCTGGGATTACGAGTTCTCTGCAAGCCGGTGTTAGCCTCAGAAAAGTGAGCTTTGAGCAAAATTTAGCTCCACATCTCACCTCGATACCAGCGTTGCTTATGGTAGTGGTAAGCTGGCTAAACGTGCTTGTGCGCGATTTCCCCATAGGAAACAATGGGGCTGAGCTGGTTGAAAAAAACTAACACCTTCAAAAAAGCAGCGTCCAGCTTCTAACGCAGAATGCAAGGTCAATTCTATTGGCTGATCCAATCAGCCAATCGGATTCAACTTCAATATGATTGGCTGGTTAAATCAACCAATCAGATTTGTCCTACCTTAATTCTGATTGGCTGATAGAATCCTATCAGCCAATCGGAATTCGAGGGACACCATCTTGGATGACGTCATTTAAAGGAACCGTCATTCGTCGTTAGTCGTCGTGCTGGAAGGATGCTCCGCGCCGGATGTCTTCAAGATGGAGTCGCTCCTCGTCAGATGGATGCAGATAGAAGATGCCGCTTGGATGAAGCCTTCTCCCAGTCCAGATGTCCTCTTCTGCCCGGATAGGATGAAGACTTCTGTCGGTCTGGATGTCCTCTTCTGCCCCATCGGATGAAGACTTCTTGACGGATCGGATGACCACTTGTGCCTGGCTGGGTGAAGACGGCTCAAGGTAGGGTGATCTTCAATGGGGTAGTGTTAGGTTTTTTTAAGGGGGTATTGGGTGGGTTTTAGAGTAGGGGTGTGTGGGTGGTGGGTTGTAATGTTGGGGGGGGGTATTGTATATTTTTTACAGGTAAAAGAGCTGATTACTTTGGGGCAATGCCCCGCAAAAGGCCCTTTTAAGGGCTATTTGTAATTTAGTATAGGGTAGGGCATTTTATTATTTTGGGGGGCTTTTTTATTTTATTAGGGGGCTTAGATTAGGTGTAATTAGTTTAAACTTCTTGCAAAAAAAATTTTTTTCTGTAATTTAGTGTTTGGTTTTTTCCGTAATTTAGTTTATTGAATTTAATTGTAATTAATTGTAGGTAGTTTAGGTAATTTATTTAATGATAGTGTAGTGTTAGATGTAATTGTAACTTAGGTTAGGATTTATTTTACAGGTAATTTTGTACTTATTTTAGCTAGGTAGTTATTAAATAGTTAATAACTATTTAATAACTATTGTACCTAGTTAAAATAAATACAAAGTTGCCTGTAAAATAAAAATAAATCCTAAAATAGATACAATGTAATTATTAATTATATTGTAGCTATCTTAGGGTTTATTTTACAGGTAAGTATTTAGTTTTAAATAGGAATAATTTATTTAATTTTGTTAAATTAATTTCCTTTAATTTAAATTATATTTAAGTTAGAGGGGACCTCTCAACGCTGCTTTTAAGGCTAACGCCAAACTCGTGATCTAGCCGTAAGTTTACTGAAAACGGAGAGAGGATTAGCATAATAAATTATGACATATTTTCTGCAGTTGAAACTGAATGAATAACCTGGTGAAAACTAACCAGAAGTTAATGAAATTATAAATCAGCTGGATGCTTTAACATTTTTAATTTGACAGTTAGAACTACCAAAGTATGGGCCAGATTACGAGTGGCGCGTTAACAGTTGCACGCAAGCGATATCTGGTTTATAGCTTTTTTTGTGCACGTCAGAACAAGAGTGCTTCAGAACAAGAGTGCTCGTATTACAATTTTAAAGTGAATGTGAATGCGTGAGCACAATCGCAATTTACGCTAGAATGATTACTGTAACCTCAGAGCTCTGGTTAACTGTTATGCAAAAAAAAAAGTGTTATAAAACACATAAAAATTAAATTACATTTAAAAGTACAGTTACAATCATTACACTATCTAATAAAAAATATTATAAAAAATATTGCACAAAAACGTTATGAGGGCTTAAAGAGATGAGGTCTCAGGTGTTAGAAAAAAGACCGCATTGGAGCCCTTTGCAGTTAAGTAGCTGAAAACATTTTAAAACATATTGATGCAATAATTATATTTAATAAGGCTTATACTGAGTATTTACTATAAATATTTCACATTCCAATGTGTGTGTTTATTTTTAAATATATATTCCTTTATATATATCTGCATACTGTATATGTATACCAATATAGAATTATATATCTATATATAAGTATAGTTTTCCAAGGTGTATCCCAGAGCCGGCTGGAGTCCCCAGAACACACAGCAGGCTTGCACAGGTAAGTAGCAAATAAACAGCCTTTATTAACATTAAAGGCTGTTTATTTGCTACTTACCTGTGCAAGCCTGCTTTGTCTTCTGGGGACTCTGGTCAGGTCTGGGATACAGCTTGGAAAACTATACTTATATATAGATATATAACTCTAAATTGTTGATGCTAGTGTGTGCCATTCATATTGGACAATTTTATATATAGGTATATATATATATATATATATATATATATATATATAGCGTTGAAATAAGCACTCTCTGGACTTTAGTCAACTGTGACAAAAAATATTCTTTATTGTGACATTTCGGGACAAAAAACGTACCTTCCTCTGACAAACAACTGGTGCAAAAACAAACCCTTTAAAGGCCTTTATGACCTTCCCCCTTCATCACAGCCAATCCCAGCTGCCCGTGTGCAAACCTCTTAGTGATCTTATATATTGACATACATACAGTGTTTGTTTCGATTGTGTTAATTTCGATTGTGTTAGTTTCACAGAAATAATTTCACAAAAATTATTTCACAAATAGTGCTAAGTGATAAATATCATATATAGTATATTATCTCACAGTTGATCAGTAGTGATCCACCTAGGGTGACCGAACTGAGCCAATTCGGATTGTAGTAGAGCATATCAACAATATCCTTTACTACCAACCAATGAGGAGCAGTATGTCCTATCACACCCATTGCTATCCTCCAATCCTGTGTAAGTGGGTTTTCATTCTTGATCCACACCCACTCTTCAACGTACAGCACTGATGCTGTTCCACCCTCTTTGCATATAAACCTGTTGAGGCCCAAACAATATAACAAAACGTCACGGCAACACTGAAATATATGAACAGTTTGTATTTTCTATTAAATATTTGTCTCCACACTCACAACAGTCAGAGGGGTGTGTCCCCTATTTGCTAGCTTGTGGTATTGGACAGCCGTATACAGGCCCCGCCCCCTATGGGTGTGCCCAACGATCATCATGTGTATCAGTGTCATCAAACTAAAATAAAGATCAAACAAAAGATCAAACAGGGATCGAGAATGATGGGGACCTAAGCACAATGACCCCAGCCAAGAGATAAATAACCGTTCCACGGTAGTCACTCATAGCGCCCGTTCTGGCTACACCGTCATCACTAGAGGCGTGTCCACCGACCGCCTTACATTCATCAAAACCTTGCATCATCACGAGGGACACAGCCCACCTTTGTTAACTATATCATTGGACTATAATAAAAAGCCTTACCCCCTATGGGCATTATAATCAGTTGCTGTGGCAACCCCCATGTATGCACAAATTAAATAGGGCTGTCACTTCAAAGATATATCTAAATGGACCCAACATAAAATACTAAAATACTACAACTAAGATCCACAGTGTCAAGCCACTGAGAGGCCTATTTATAAATCCATCAACCGCAAATACACTGGAATTCCGCAGCGTAATTGTGGAGAGCTTGATTCCCCTTAGTTATCAAAGCCTACAGACCGGCAAAAGTAGAAATTTGTGATGTAACATACGATCCGCTGGTCTCAGTCTGACACAGATCGATAGTTACGTCACTACAGATGTTCAGAACGCAAATTCGGCACAATCTGACTACTTTTGCTATTTAACAAATTCCTAGCAGGTACGCTCGCCACTATTCCGGCCCAGCGTACCTGGTTTTCAATCCGCCGCCCTTGAGGCGGCGGATGCCATAGGAATCAATGGGAGTCTGAAAGCAGCGAAAGCTCATGTTCGCTGCTGCCCGATATCCCATTGATTCCTATGGGAGAATAAAAGTTATGTTTACACTTAACACCCTAACATGTACCCCGAGTCTAAACACCCCTAATCTGCCGCCCCCTACACCGCCGCCACCTACATTATACTTATTAACACCTATTCTGCTGCCCTGACACCGCCGCCACCTACATTATACTTATTAACCCCCTAATCTGCCGTTCCCGACACCGCCGCCACTTACATAAAGTTATTAACCCCTATCTCACCGCTCCCCCTATCCCACCGCTCCCGGAGCCCACCGCAACTAAATAAATGTATTAACCCCTAAACCGCCAGACCCCCAAATCGCCATAAACTAAATTAAACTATTAACCCCTAAAACTAAAAACCCGCTAACTTTATATTAAATATTAACTTATCCCTATCTTATAATAAATTTAAACTTACCTTTAGAATGAAATTAAACTATATTAAACTATATTAAACTATATTAAATTAATAATTAACCTACCCTAACTATTATACTAAAATTACATTAAACTACATTAAACTAATAATTAATCTACCCTAACTGTTATACTAAAATTACAATAAGCTACAAATTTAATTAACTATATTATAAAATTTAAAACCTAACCCTACTCAAATAATTTAATTCTACAATTAAAAATTACAAAGTTACAAAAAAACTAACAACTAAGTTACAAAAAATAACAAACACTAATGGCTAGATTACGAGTTGTGTGTTAGGGTAAAAAAGCAGCGTTAAGAGGTCCTAACACTGCTTTTTTACGCCCGCTGGTATTAAGAGTCTTGCAGGTTTAGTGGCACCGCACACTTCTTTGGCCTTACCACAAAACGACTTTGTAAAGTCTTTTTTGTATGGGACTTCCATAGTGCTGATATTACGAATCTGTCCTGGGAGGCCAAAAAGGGAGCGGTACACCCTACCCTGTCAAGATCCCTAACGCATTTAAAAGTCAGTAGTTAAGAGTTTTATGATACGACATAGCATAAAATTCATAACTAAAGTGCTAAAAAGTACACTAACACCCATAAACTACCTATTAACCCCTAAACCGAGGCCCTCCCGCATTGCAAACACTATAATAAAAATTTTAACCCCTAATCTGCCGCTCCAGACACCGCCGCCACCTACATTATATTTATGAACCCCTAATCTGCTGCCCCCAAAATCGCCGACACCTACATTATATTTATTAACCCCTAATCTGCCGCCCCCAATGTCGCCACAACCTACCTACACTTTTTAACCCCTAATCTGCCGCCCCTAACGTCGCCGCCACTATAATAAACATATTAACCCTTAAACCGCCACACTCCTGCCTCGCAAACATTAGTTAAATATTATTAACCCCTAATCTGCCGTCCCTAACATCACCGCCACCTACCTACATTTATTAACCCCTAATCTGCCGCCCCCAACGTCGCCGCCATTGTATTAAAGTTATTAACCCCTAAACCTAAGTCTAACCCTAAACCTAACACCCACTAACTTAAATATAATTTAAATAAATCTAAATAAATATTCCTATCATTAACTAAATTATTCCTATTTAAAACTAAATACTTACCTATAAAATAAACCTTAAGCTAGCTACAATATAACTAATAGTTACATTGTAGCTATCTTAGGGTTTATTTTTATTTCACAGGCAAGTTTGTATTTATTTTAACTAGGTAGAATAGTTATTAAATAGTTATTAACTATTTAATAACTACCTAGTTAAAATAAAGACACATTTACCTGTAAAATAAAACCTAACCTAAGTTACACTAACACCTAACACTACAATGTAATTAAATAAATTAACTAAATTAAATACAATTACCTAAATTAAATTAGCTAAAGTACAAAAAAACCCCACTAAATTACAAAAATAATAAACAAATTACAGATATTTAAACTAATTACACCTAATCTAATAGCCCTATTAAAATAAAAAAGCCCCCCCAAAATAAAAAAACCCTAGCCTAAACTAAACTACCAATAGCCCTTAAAAGGGCCTTTTGCGGGGCATTGCCCCAAAGTAATCAGCTCTTTTACCTGTAAAAAAAATACAAACAACCCCCCCAACAGTAAAACCCACCACCCACACAACCAACCCCCCAAATAAAATGCTATCTAAAAAAACCTAAGATCCCCATTGCACTGAAAAGGGCACATTTGGATGGGCATTGCCCTTAAAAGGGCAGTTAGCTCTTTTGCCGCCCAAACCTTAACCTAAAAATAAAACCCACCCAATACACCCTTAAAATAAACCAAACAGTAACCCTCTGAAGATCGACTTACCGGGAGACATCTTTATCCAAGCCGGGCCGAAGTCCTCAATGAAGCCGGGAGAAGTCTTCATCCAAGCCGGGCGAAGTGGTCCTCCAGACGGGCAGAAGTCTTCATCCAGACGGCATCTTCTATCTTCATCCATCCGGCGCGGAGCCGGTCCATCTTCAAGACATCCGACGCGGAGCATCATCTTCATCCGGATTCTTCTTACTGAATGAAGGTACCTTTAAGTGACGTCATCCAAGATGGCGTCCCTTAGATTCTGATTGGCTGATGCAATCAGCCAACAGGATTGAAGTTCAATCCTATTGGCTGATCCAATCAGTCTATAGGATTGAGCTTGCATTCTATTGGCTTTTCCAATCAGAATAATGTAGGTGTCAGCGATGTCGGGCGGCAGATTAGGGGTTAATAAGTATAAGATTAGGGGTGTTTAGACTCGGGTTCATGTTAGGGTGTTAGGTGTAAACATAACTTTTATTTCCCCATAGGAATCAATAGGGCTGCGTTAAGGAGCTTTACGCTGCTTTTTGGCAGGTGTTAGACTTTTTCTCAGCCGGCTCTCCCCGTTGATTCCTATGGGGAAATCGTGCACGATCATGTACGACCAGCTCACCGCTGAATTAAGCAGCACTGGTATTGGAGTTCAGTAATGAGCAAAATTTTGAAAACTGCTCGTTAGCACCGCACATCTAACGCAAAACTCGTAAGCTAGGTGTATGTTACCAAAAAAAAATAAACACTAAGTTACACAAAATAACAAATAAATTATCAAAGATTTAAACTAATTACACTTAATCTAAGAGCCCTATGAAAACAAAAAGCCCCCCAAAATAAAAAAAAAAACCTAACCTACAATAAGCTATGAATAGCCCTTAAAAGGGCCTATTGCGGGGCATTGCCCCAAAGAAATCAGCTATTTTACCTGTAAATAAAAAATACAAATAACAGTAAAACCCACCATCCAAACAACCAACCCCCCCAAATAAGAACCTAACTAAAAAACTAAGCTCCCCAAACCTAAGCTCCTCAGGGCATTTGGATGGGCATTGCCCTTAAAAGGGCATTTAGCTCTATTGCAGCCCAAACCGTAATCTAAAACTAAAACCCACCCAATAAACCCTTAAAAAATCCTAACACTAACCCCTTAAGATCCACTTACAGTTTTGAAGATGCAACATCCATTCTCCAAGAAGCTGGCAGAAGCCTTCATCCAAGCGGCCGAAGTCTTCATCCAAGCCCGCAGAAGTCTTCACCCAGATAGCATCTTCTATCTTCATCCATCCGGCGCAAAGTGGCTCCATCTTCCAGACATCCAACGTGGAGCATCCTCTTCTTACAATGTCTTTTTCCTGAATGAAGGTTCCTTTAAATTACGTCATCCACGATGGCGTCCCTTAGATTCTGATTGACTGATAGAATTCTTTCAGCCAATCGGAATTAAGGTTGAAAAAATCCTATTGGCTTTTGCCATCAGCCAATAGGATTGAGCTTTCATCCTACTGGCTGATCCAATCAGCCAAAAGGATTGAGCTTGCATTCTATTGGCGGATTGGAATAGAAAATAGAATGCAAGCTCAATCCTATTGACTGATTGGATCAGCCAATAGGATGAAAGCTCAATCATATTGGCTGATTGCAACAGCCAATAGGATTTTTTCAACCTTAATTCCGATTGGCTGATAGAATTCTATCAGCCATTCGGAATTTAAGGGGCGCCATGTTGGATGACATAATTTAAAGGAAACTTCATTTGGGAAGAAGACGTCGTTAGAAGAGGATGCTGGAAGATGTAGCCGCTCCGTGCCGGATGGATGAAGATAGAAGATGCCGTCTGGGTGAAGACCTCTCGGGCTTGGATGAAGACTTCTGCCGGCTGCTTGGAGGATGGATGTCAAATCTTCAAAACTGTAAGTGGATCTTCAGGGGTTAGTGTTAGGATATTTTAAGGGTTAATTGGGTGGGTTTTAGTTTTAGATTAGGGTTTGGGCTGCAATAGAGCTAAATGCCCCTTTAAGGGCAATGCCCATCCAAATGCCCTTTTCAGGGCAATGGGGAGCTTAGGTTTTTATTAGGGGGGGTTGGATGTGTGGGTGGTGGGTTTTACTGTTGGGGGGGTATTTGTATTTTTTATTTACAGGTAAAAGAGCTGATTTCTTTGGGGCAATGCCCCTCAAAAGGCCCTTTTAAGGGCTATTTGTAGTTTATTGTAGGTTATATTTTCTTTTATTTTGGGGGCTTTTTTATTTTCATAGGGCTCTTAGATTAGGTGTAATTAGTTTAAATCTTTGATAATTTATTTTTTATTTTATGTAACTTAGTGTTAACTTTTTTGTAAGTTAGTGTTTGTTATTTTTTGTAACTTAGTAATTTTTAATTGTAGAATCAAATTATTTGAGTAGGGTTAGGTTTTTAAATATATAAAATAGTTAATTTAATTTGTAGCTTATTGTAATTTTAGAAGGAGGTGGAGGTTGAGATAGCGCTATAAGAGGGGCCCAAGAACTGAAAAGTAGTTCCTCAGCTTAAAACTATTATATTAAGTGGGGATGAAGAAAAGAAAAAATCGATATAAAGAATGTGCAAAATGTAAATACACATGCAAATGATAATGAAATTAAAATCAAGATCAAAATAAAAACAAAAAGCGAACATAAACAAAACAATACAATATATGCCAGTTACTTAAATATTGTAAGCATACGTGAAATTGCAGTAATGTTAATGATAGTCCAGTATTGTAAATGCAATCATACCAATGATGACCGGTAGGTATAGCACTTACTAGAAAATACCTCAATCTCATGAGGTAAGTTGCCGCATCTAATGGTGAGAGACCTCCGGTGATGTCTTATGATGTTGACTGCAAAGAAGATGTATTCGTTCTTCTCCCCTTGGAGTATGGTGTATGGAGTTAGGAAGTAACTTGTTAAGAAGTGGCTTGTTAAGAATCCCTCCGTGAGTCCAGTGGTTTATGCAGAATGAAAAACATAAAAAGAGCACATAGCGTAATACAGTTTTATTGAAAACAGGGGTAAGTGAAAACGACAATTGGCCACTTACATTTAAAACCCTAAAACATATGAGGTATGCATAAAACACATAAAATGCATCTGTACACAACAGCTTATAAAGGGTGCTTTTAGGTGAACTGAGAACCAGTCAGGAGAGAAACAATTCCTCCAAGGAAAGTCAGTTGTGATCGATAAAAGTCACTAAAAGTTTGCATCTTAAAAGACACTCTATGATGAAATTAGAGTGTTTATGATGTCAAATAATGTCCCAAAGTATATCCCTTACGTGTTTCGAAGGTTTAAGTATCCTTCTTCTTCAGTGGGTTCTGAGTGCTGAATCTTAACCATCCGATATGATCTCTATAAAACTGGGCAGCGGCACGCCCATATACACACCCCTCTTCCAATGATTGGTTAGGGCCAAGTCACATGGTAATGTCTTTTGAGGACGTGATGGTTTAAAGTTATTTATTATTTTTTTTTAGAAATATACAAAAGTCTTCTAGATACAGCTAAATCTGAAGGGGTGTTGAGTGATCAGGAATTTAAATTTTTAAACCAAGATACCCTGACAGTGGCCACTTTTTATCATCTGCCAAAGATCCATAAGGATCAGATGAATCCACCAGGCAGTCCTATCATTTTGGGGATTGGATCCCTAAATACCAAACTGTCAAAATTTGTAGACTTCTACCTCCAACCCATAAGACCAACTTTGAAGGAATATATCAGAGATACTCCCCACATCATAGAAAAATTATCCTGTATAGAATGGAAGGCAAATTACAAGTGGCTCACACTTGATGTGAGCGCTCTCTATGCTAATATACCCCACCAGTTAGGCACTGAGGCTATTAAATATTGGCTTAATAAGTCAACTAATCTTATGGAAACCAAAAAAGACTTCATTACTGAGTCGATAAAGTTTATTCTGGAGAAAAACTACTTCAAGTTTAATGAAGAGTTCTATGTACAGATTGGCGGGACTGCTATGGGGACTAAATTTGCCCCTAGTTACGCCAATCTGTACATGGGACTCTGGGAGGAGTCATGCATTTGGAATAATAATCCCTTCCAAACACAGATCATTATGTGGGCCCGCTTTATAGATGATATCATAGTCATATGGAGGGGGGAATGACTTTAGAATTTAAGGGATTTTCTATCATACATTAACCATAATGAATTTAATTTAAGCTTCACAGATAAACATAGTGAAAGAGAAATAGAATTTCTGGACTTAGTCCTGTTCTCGGAAGACAATAGAATCCTAACAAGATTATACAAGAAACCGACAGACAGCAATGGGTACCTTAACGCTAAAAGTGGACACCACCCAATTGATTAATAATATCCCTTTTGGGCAATTCCAAAGGCTTAAGAGAAATTGCTCCAAAAACAGTGACTTTGGTAGCTGCATTCAAGGTTTTTTCTATTTCCCGGTTGCAACAAATTATCTCTCAGTTTCTAAATCAATGCCTTTCCTGTAATCTATTATTCAAAAAGGATGCCATACGTCCTCTTTCCTGCTGCTGTTTTTTGTTGAGGCTCTGGGACCCTCTTATAAAAAAGCCTAAGGATAAATATGTGAAACTGGTGTCTAATCAATGTTTTTTTTAGATTTCCAGGTTGCAAACAAATTATCTCTGGGTTTTCTAAAATCAATGCCTAAATGTATTCTATTGTTCAAAAGGAATGCCATATGTCCTCTTTCCTTTTTTTTTTTTTTTCTCTGTATTTTTTGTTTATTTTAACTGAAGCATGACTTCAGAGTCAGGCCGTGGTCCCTAGGTAGTGGTTGTTAGCAGATTCTTTTCAATGCAAATTGCAATTGCCACAGCGTGCATAAAATGTGCGTCACCAGTCTCCAAATCTTACCTTTTAATGCCAATTGATTTTGCCACAGATGGAACAACAGTAAATAACATGTGCGTCACCACAGTCTCCAAAGCTGTTGTCAGATGTATACAAAAACACTGATAAAGTATTCCTTTCGGGGCAAAAAGAGATGGCTACCGGAAACACTCCAGGAACTTCTCAAGAGTCGCTGTCTTGTGTTTCTGGTGATGTTGGAGACAGTCTGTGTTGTGTTCAGGGGAGGCCCAAAATCCTCTCCATCTCTGTGCACCCACAGGACAGGACATCTTTGTCATCCATAAGACAGGAAATTGCTGGATTTTCCTTTGCTTCAAGAAGTTCAGCTTTTGTGGTGATAGTACAGACTTTAATAAACTTTGGTTTCCTACCATACTCAAGACAATCTTGTAGTTCAAGCTTCGGACTTGCTGTGGGAAACTGTGGCCTGTCCATACCAGGAAGATGATTTAGACAGAAGTAACGATCTCTGCTTCCAGGTGACACATGTTTATCGTCAATCATCAAAGGGGTTGCATGGAGAATATGGCAGATGGCCCCTTATTCACATGTTTGTCCAGAGCCACACATTTGCAAACAGCCAGAAGAAAGGTCGGTTCTCACCAGCCCTTAAGTTGCGCTTCATTTACCAAATGCTTGATATTCAAAAAATAGACCAAACAGTGCCTTAAAAAAGACATTTGCGATTTATGGATTTCACCAGAGCAAGGTCATTGCAAGTACTTCCCACGATAACAAAATTAAAATGCCACAACTCTGCAATCTTCCCCTTCACATTATTATTGTCACACTCCCTTGTACTCCTATGCCCAGCTCCCTGCTCTTGTATTTGTTAAGGGTCCTGGAGGCCTCTGCTAAAAAGGCCTAGGATAAATAAGTGTACTGGGTGTCTAATCAATGTTTTTGTAGATTTCCGGTCCCGTTGCCAACTATTATCTCTGTGTTTCTAAAATCAATGCCTTTCTGTAATCTATTAATTCAAAAGGATGCCATATGTCCTCTTTCATGCTGTTGTTTACAGGTTCAGGCTCCGGGACCCTCTGCTAAAAGGCCTAAGGATAAATAAGTCGTACTGGGTGTCTAATCAATGTTTTTTTCTATTTCCCGTGGTTGCAACTAATTTTCTCTGGGTTTCTAAAATCAATGCCTTTCCTGTAATCTATTATTCAAAAGGATGCCATATGTCCTCTTTCATGCTGTTGTTTTTGTTGAGGCTCCGGGACCCTCTTATAAAAAGGCCTAAGGATAAATAAGTGTACTGGGTGTCTAATCTATGTTTTTTTTTAGATTTCAGGGTTGCAACAAATTCATCCCCGGGTTTCTAAAATCAATGCCTTTCCTGTAATCTATTTTTCAAAAGGATGCCATATGTCCTCTTTCCTGCTGCTGGTTTTGTTGAGGGTCCTGGAGCCTCTGCCCAAAAAGGCCTAAGGATAAATAAGTGTACTGGTTGTCTAATCATGTTTTTTAGATTTCACGGTGTTGCAACAAATTATCCCCCGGGTTTCTAAAATCAATGCCTTTCCTGTAATCTATTTTTCGAAAGGATGCCATATGTCCTCTTTCCTGTCTGCTGGTTTTGTTGAGGGTCCTGGAGCCTCTGCCAAAAAGGCCTAAGGATAAATAAGTGTACCTGGTTGTCTAATCATGTTTTTTAGATTTCACGGTTGCAACAAATTATCCCCGGGTTTCTAAAATCAATGCCTTTCCCCTGTAATCTCTTTTTCAAAAGGATGCCATATGTCCTCTTTCCTGCTGCTGGTTTTGTTGAGGGTCTGGAGCCTCTGCTAAAAAGGCCTAAGGATAAATAAGTGTAACTGGGTGTCTAATCAGTTTTTTTTAGATTTCACGGTTGCAACAAATTATCCCCGGGTTTCTAAATCAATGCCTTTCCTGTAATCTATTTTTTCGAAAGGATGCCATATGTCCTCTTTCCTGCTGCTGGTTTTGTTGAGGGTCCTGGAGCCTCTGCTAAAAAGGCCTAAGGATAAATATGTGTACTGGGTGTCTAATCAATGTTTTTTTAGATTTCTGGTTGAAACAAATTATCTCCGGGTTTCTAAATCAATGCCCTTTCCTGTAATTACTATTTTCGAAAGGATGCATATGTCCTCTTCCTGCTGCTTGGTTTTGTTGAGGGTCCTGGAGCCTCTGCTAAAAAGGCCTAAGGATAAATATGTGTACTGGCTGTCTAATCAATGTTTTTTTAGATTTCCCGGTTGAAACAAAATTATCTCCGGGTTTCTAAAATCAATGCCTTTCCTGTAATCTATTTTTCAAAAGGATGCCATATGTCCTCTTTTCCTGCTGCTGGTTTTGTTTAGGGTCCCTGGAGCCTCTGCTAAAAAGGCCCTAAGGATAAATAAGTGTACTGGGTGTCTAATCAAGGTTTTTTTCTATTTCCCGGTTGCAACAAATTATCTCTCAGTTTCTAAAATCAATGCCTTTCCTGTAATCTATTATTCAAAGGAATGCATACGTCCTCTTTCCTGCTGCTGTTTTTGTTGAGGCTCTGGGACCCTCTTATAAAAAGGCCTAAGGATAAATATGTGAACTGGGTGTCTAATCAATGTTTTTTTTAGATTTCCCGGTTGCAACAAATTATCTCTGGGTTCTCTAAAATCAATGCCTTAAATGTATTCTATTGTTCAAAAGGATGCCATAGTGTCCTCTTTCCTTTTTTTTTTTTTTTCTCGGTATTTTTGTTTATTTTAGAAAAATTAATGCACTTATAGGTTCACTAAGATTATGACTTTGCACACTGCCATTTTCCATGCAGCATTTTGACATGTCGTGCTGATATGACTAGAAGAATGGTATGTTTTGAATCTGCTGAGCATAATAACAAAAAAAATTTTTAATTTAACTTGAGTTACTAACTGAAGCATGACTTTCAGGAGTCAGGCATGGTCCTAGGTAGTGGTTGTTAGCAGATTTCTTTTCAATGCAAATTGCAATTGCCACAGCGTGCATAAAATGTGCGTCACCAGTCTCCAATCTTACCTTTTTAATGCCAATTGATTTTGTCACAGCTGGAACAACAGTAAATAACATGTGCGTCACCACAGTCTCCAAAGCTGTTGGTCAGATGTATACAAAAACACTGATAAAGTATTCTTTCGGGGTGCAAAGAGATGGCTACCGGAACACTCCAGAACTTCCAGAGTCGCTGTCTTGTGTTTCTGGTGATGTTGGAGACATCTGTGTTGTGTACAGGGAGGCCCAAATCCTCATTTACCAAATGCTGATATTCAAAAATAGACAAACAGTGCCTTAAAAAAGACATTTGCGATTATGGATTCACCAGAGCAAGGGTCACTGCAAGTACTTCCCTACGATAACAAAATATAATGCCCACAACTCCGCAATCTTCCCCTTCACATATTATTGTCACACTCCCTTGTACTCCCTATGGCCTAGCTCCCTGCTCTTGTATTTGTTAAGGGTCCTGGAGCCTCTGCTAAAAAGGCCTATGGATAAAGAAGTGTACTGGGTGTCTATTCAATGGGGCCTAGTTATCAAGCCGTCAACCTCAAATACGCTGGAATTCGCAGCGGTATTTGTGGCGAGGCTGATTCGCCTTAGTTATCAAAGGCTTGAGACCGGCAAAAGTAGAATTTTGTGACGTAAACTTCGACTCCGCCGGACTCAGTCCGACACAGATCGATTCTTACGTCACTCCAGATGTTCCGCCCACAAGTGCGGCACAATCTCACTACTTTTGCTAGTTATCAAAAAACTAGCAGGTACGCTCGGCACTTTTACGGCCCAGCGTACCTGGTTTTCCAAACCGCCACCCCCTGGAGGTGGCGGATCCCATATGGAATCAATGGGAGTCTGACCATAGCGAAAGTACAAGTTCGCTGCTGACAGACAGACCATTGATTCCTATGGGAGCTGTCTACACCTAACACCCTAACATGTACCCCGAGTCTAAACACCGCTAATCTGACCCCCCCTACACCGCCGCAACTAAAATAAAGTTATAACCCCCTAAAACCGCCGCTCCCGGAGCCCACCGCAAGCTACTCTATACATATTAACCCCTAAAACCGCCGCTCCCCGGAGCCCACCGCGAACTATAATAAATGTATTAACCCCTAAACCGCCACTCCCCTGAACCTGCCGCACCTATATTATATGTATTAACCCCTATCCTGCCCCCCTACAACCGTCGCCACCTATAATAAATTATTGACCCTATCCTGCCTCCCCACTACGCCGCCGCCACTGTAATAATATTATTAAACCCCTTAAACCTAAGTCTAACCCTAACCCTAACGCCCCCCTAACTTAAATATTAATTAAATAAATCTAAATAAATTAACTCTTATTAACTAATGATCCTATTTAAAACTAAATACTTACCCTTTAAAATAAACCCTAATATAGCTACAATATAAATAATAATTATATTCTAGCTATTCTAGGATTTATATTTATTTTACAGGTAACTTTCAATTTATTTTAACCATGAACAATAACTATTAAATAGTTATTAAACTATTTAATAGCTTACCTAGCTAAATAAAGAGAAATGTACCTGTGAAATAAATCCTAACCTAAGTTACAATTACACCTAAACACTACACTATACTTTTAATAAAGTATTCCCTATTTAAAAATAAATACTTACCTGTAAAAATAAACCCCTAAGATTGCTAACATATAATTAATAATTATATTATAGCTATCTTAGGATTTATATTTATTTTACAGTAACTTTGTATGTATTTTAGCTAGTTAGAATAGTTATTAATAGTTATTAACTATTTAATAACTACCTAGCTAAAAGAAATACAAAATTACCTGTAAAATAAATCCTAACCTAAGTTACAATTAAACCTAATACTACACATTCATTAAATTAACTAAATAAACTACCTACAAATAACTACAATTAAATACAATTACATAAACTAACTAAAGTACAAAAAATAAAATGCCCCAAAAAGTTCAGCTCTTTTGCCTGTAAAAGAAAAATACAACCCCCCCAACATTAAAACCCACCACCCACATACCACTAATCTAACCCAAAACCCCCCTTACAAAAACCTAACACTAATCCTTGAAGATCATCCTACCTTGAGTCGTCTTCACTCAGCCGAGCCACCGATGGAACTGAAGAGGACATCCGGAGCGGAAGAAGTTAATCTCCAAGCGGCGCTGAAGAAATCTTCCATCCGATGAAGTCATCATCCAGGCGGCGCTGAAGAAGTCTTCGATCCGGCCGATGTCATCTTCAAAGAGGCGCTGAAGAGGTCTTCTATCCGGGCGAAGTCATCTTCCAAGCCGGGTCTTGAATTTTCCTTCCGCCGACGCGGAACCACCCTTCTTCACCGACGGACTTACGACGAATGACGCTCTTTTAAGGGACGTCATCCAAGATGGCGTCCCTCAATTCCGATTGGCTGATAGGATTCTATCAGCCAATCGGAATTAAGGTAGGAAAAATCTGATTGGCTGATGGAATCAGCCAATCAGATTGAGCTCGCATTCTATTGGCTGTTCCGATCAGCAATAGAATGCGAGCTCAATCTGATTGGCTGATTGGATCAGCCAATCGGATTGAACTTGAATCTGATTGGCTGATTCCATCAGCCAATCAGATTTTCCTACCTTAATTCCGATTGGCTGATAGAATCCTATCAGCCAATCGGTATTGAGGGGACGCCATCTTGGATGACGTCCCTTAAAGGAGCCGTCATTCGTCGTAGTCCGTCGGTGAAGAAGGTGGTTCCGCGTCGGCGGACGGAAGATTCAAGACCCGGCTTGGAAGATGACTTCGCCCGGGATAGAAGACCTCTTCAGCGCCTCTTTGAAGATGACATCGGCCGGATCGAAGACTTTCTTCAAGCGCCGCCTGGATGATGACTTCATCGGATGGAAGATTTCTTCAGCGCCGCTTGAGGATTAACTTCTTCCGCTCCGGATGTCCTCTTCAGTTTCCATCGGTGGGCTCGGCTGAGTGAAGACGACTCAAGGTAGGATGATCTTCAGGGGATTAGTGTTAGGTTTTTGTAAGGGGGGTTTTGGGTTAGATTAGGGTATGTGGGTGATAGGGTTTTAATGTTGGGGGGGGGTTGTATTTTTCTTTTACAGGCAAAAGAGCTGAACTTTTTGGGGCATGCCCCCACAAATGGCCCTTTTAAGGGCTGGTAAGGTAAAAGAGCTTTGAAATTTATTTAATTTCGAATAGGGTAGTGATTTTTTTTTATTTTGGGGGGTTTGTTATTTTATTAGGGGGCTTAGATTAGGTGTAAGTAGCTTAAAATTGTTGTAATATTTTTAACATGTTTGTAACTTACTTTTTTATTTTTTGTAACTTAGCTTTTTTTATTTTTTGTACTTTAGTTAGTTTATGTAATTGTATTTAATTGTAGTTATTTGTAGGTAGTTTATTTAGTTAATTTAATGATAGTGTAGTATTAGGTTTAATTGTAACTTAAGTAGGATTTATTTTACAGGTAATTTTGTATTTCTTTAGCTAGGTAGTTATTAAATAGTTAATAACTATTTAATAACTATTCTAACTAGCTAAAATAAATACAAAGTTACCTGTAAAATAAATATAAATTCCTAAGATAGCTATAATATAATTATTAATTGCATTGTAGCTATCTTAGGGTTTATTTTACAGGTAAGTATTTAGTTTTAAATAGGAATAATTTATTAAAGTATAGTGTAGTGTTAGGTGTAATTGTAACTTAGGTTAGGATTTATTTCACAGGTACATTTCTCTTTATTTTAGCTAGGTAAGCTATTAAATAGTAATAACTATTTAATAGTTATTGTACATGGTTAAAATAAATTGAAAGTTACCTGTAAAATAAATATAAATCCTAAGATAGCTAGAATATATTATTATTTATATTGTAGCTATATTAGGGTTTATTTTAAAGGTAAGTATTTAGTTTTAAATAGGATTCATTTAGTTAATAAGAGTTAATTTATTTAGATTTATTTAATTAATATTTAAGTTAGGGGGGCGTTAGGGTTAGACTTAGGTTTAGGGGTTAATCATTTTATTACAGTGGCGGCGGCGTAGTGGGGGGCAGGATAGGGGTTAATAAATTTATTATAGGTGGCGACGGTGTAGGGGGGGCAGATTAGGGGTTAATAAATTTATTATAGGTGGCGATGGTGTAGGGGGGGCAGGATAAGGGGTTAAATAGGTTTAATATAGGTTGCGGCGGGTTCATGGAGCGGCGGTTTAGGGGTTAAACTATTATATTTAGTTGCGGAGAGGTGCAGGGATCAGCAGGATAGGGGTTAATAATTTTATAATAGAGGGCGACGGTATAGGGGGGGCAGGATAGGGGTTACTAGGTATAATGTAGGTGGCAGCGGTGTCCCGGGAGCGGCGGTTTAGGGGTTAATACATTTATAGGACTTGCGGCAGGGTCTAGGAGCGGCGGTTTAGGGGTTAATACATTTATAAGAGTTGCGGCAGGGTCTAGGAGCGGCGGTTTAGGGGTTAGTAACTTTATTTAGTTGCGGGAGGCTCCGGGGCGCCGGTATAGGGGGTAGAACAGTGCAGTTTAGTGTGAGTGCTTAGTGACAGGCTAGCAATAAAGCTGGGAAAAAGCCGAAGGGCAGCGAGATCGGATGAGTGATAACTGTCACAGTCCGCTGCTCATCGCCCCGCGGCTTTTTGACAGCTTTATTTGATAACTTAGGCGTATTTTTTAAGGTCCGCGGCGGCGAAGGTAGGCGAGCTTAGGCGGACGTATTGGGCCGGCGAAGCCAGAAAAGTAGACGGCTTGATAACTACCCCCCAATGTTTTTTTAGATTTCCCGGTTGCAAACTAATTATCTCTGTGTTTCTAAAATCAATGCCTTTCCTGTAATCATTATTCTAAAGGATGCCATATGTCCTCTTTCATGCTGTTGTTTCTGTTGAGGCTCCGGGACCCTCTTATAAAAAGGCCTAAGGATAAATAAGTGTACTGGGTGTCTAATCAATGTTTTTTTCTATTTCCCGGTTGCAACTAATTATCTCTGGGTTTCTAAAATCAATGCCTTTCCTGTAATCTATTATTCAAAAGGATGCCATATGTCCTCTTTCATGATGTTTTTTCTGTGAGGCTCCGGGAGCCTCTTATAAAAAGGCCTAAGGATAAAGAAGTGTACTGGGTGTCCAATCAATGTTTTTTTCTATTTCCCCGGTTCAGATAAATTATCTCTGGATTCATAAATCAATGCCTTTCCTGTAATCTATTTTTCAAAAAGGATGCCATATGTCCTCTTTCATGCTGTTGTTTCTGTTGAGGCTCCGGGAGCCTCTTTTAAAATGGCCTAAGTATAAAGAAGTGTACTGGGTGTCCAATCAATTTTTTTTTCTATTTCCCGGTTCATATAAATGATCTCTGGGATTCTAAAATCAATGCCTTAACTGTAATCAATTGTTCACAAGGATGCCATATGTCCTCTTTCATTCTGTTGCTTCTTTTGAGGCTCCGGGACCCTCTTATGAAAAAGCCTAAGGATAAAGAAATGTACTGGGTGTCCAATCAATGTTTTTTTTTATTTCACAGTTGCAAAAAATTATCTATGGCTTTCTAAAATCTATGCCTTACCTGTCATCTATTGTTCAAAAGGATGCCATATGTCCTCTTTCCTGCTGTTGTTTTTATTCGGGGTCCGGAACACTATTCTAAAAAGGCCGAAGGAGAACGACCTGTACTGTACTGGGTGTCCAATCCTGTTTTTGTTTTCAATTTCACGGTTCATAATAAATATCACTGTTTAACTAAAATCAATGCCATACCTGTACTCTGTTGTTCAAAAGGATGGCATATGTGGTGTTTCATTATGTTGTGGTTGTTGAGGGTCGTGGCCGTGGGACAGCATATAAAATGGCTGAAGGAGAACAACCTGTATAGCCTTGCTCCTCTTTTTAGGCAGTCCAGCTCTTTGCATACATGCCCACAGACTCTGTAACGCATGCCTCTTTTAGGGAGAGGTGCAGCCATAATGCAGGGTCAGAGCCTCTGCCTGCAACTGTTATACTCGATTTTGCGAAAGGAAGTAACCTTACCATGGTTCCCTGCACGCACGTATTGTTGTTATATTTTGGTGAGGGTAATCATGATGGCCATGTAGACCACCACAGAGATTCCTGGAAGTAACAGGAATGAGATGAAAGTGCTAAGAATAGTACTACTTAAAACAACCGAGTTAGCCATGGGTGTTAATCCAAGACCGCTTGGCTTTATTTTTGTTTTGGGTGCGGCTAATCATGCAGGCTATATAGATCTGCCACCATTCGGTGTTGTATCAGCTATTTAACTAATAAGAACAGAACTACCAAAATACAGCCAATGAAGGGCCTTATGAAGACTTAGCCAAGGTTGGATTGTAGTATTTGGTTAGGCTAATCATGATGGCCATGTAGACCACCACTGAGAGTCCTGGAAGTAACAGGGATGAGATGAAAGTGCTAATAATAGTACTACTTGAAACAACCAAGTTAGCCATGGGTGTTAATCCAAGACCGCTTGGCTTTATTTTTGTTTTGGGTGCGGCTAATCATGCAGGCCATATGGAGCTGCCACCATTCGGTGTTGTATCAGCTATCTAACTAATAAGAACAGAACTACCAAAATACAGCCAATGAAGGGCCTTATGAAGACTGAGCCAAGGTTGGATTGTAGTATTTGGTTAGGCTAATCATGATGGCCATGTAGACCACCACCAAGAGTCCTGGAAGTAACAGGGATGAGATGAAAGTGCTAAGAATAGTACTACTTGAAACAACCGAGTTAGCCATGGGTGTTAATCCAAGACCGCTTGGCTTTATTTTTGTTTTGGGTGCAGCTAATCATGCAGGCCATATGGAGCTGCCACCATTCGGTGTTGTATCAGCTATTAAACTAATAAGAACAGAACTACCAAAATACAGCCAATGAAGGGCCTTATGAAGACTGAGCCAAGGTTGGATTGTAGTATTTGGTTAGGCTAATCATGATGGCCATGTAGACCACCACCGAGAGTCCTGGAAGTAAAAGGGATGAGATGAAAGTGCTAAGAATAGTACTACTTGAAACAACAGAGTTAGCCATGGGTGTTAATCCAAGACCGCTTGGATTTATTTTTGTTTTGGGTGCGGATAATCATGCAGGCCATATAGAGCTGCCACCATTCGGTGTTGTATCAGCTATAAAAATAATAAGAACTGTACTATCAAAATACAGCCAATGAAGGCCTATGAAGACTGACAAAGGTTGGATTGTAGTATTTTGTTCGGCTAATCATGATGGCCATGTAGACCACCCGTAACAGGGATGAAAGTGCTAAGAATAGTACTAATTGAAACAACCGAGTTAGGCATGGGTGTTAGTCTAAGACCACTCGGCTTTTTTTGGGGTTTGGGTGCAGCTAATCATGAAGGCCAGATAGACCTGCCACCATTTGGTGTTGTAACAGGTATTAAACTGCAAAGCAACAGTACTACTTAACACAATCCTACTTACCATGGGTCCCAGAGCATATGTTTGGTTATTATATTTTGTAAGGGTAATCATGCAGGCCATATAGACCTCCACCGATAGGGTGAGTATGAGTAACAGCTATTAAAATGCTAAGGGACAGGACATCCAACATGGCCACAACAGTGTGAAGCTCAGAGTAGCTAAACTTCTGGGATTAGATCTTCGAACATGAGGGAGCTATTATCCGGCTGCAAGGTGATAAATAGATGGCTAAACATCCCTGCAAGCTATTAATGTAATCGCCACAGCTGTTTTGGGTACCCGGTGAGACAAAAATTGAGTCGTTATAGCAGATCCGTAACTACGCCACAATTCCTAGGATTTAGCCGCACCATCGCAGCCTTTCTACATAAAGAGACTCATCACAAAGCACAACAAAAGTTCAAAGGCGAGAAGTCTGAGCCTGTGTGAGGACCGGTACTCGACCCTTCTGCAAAGCGTTGTGAATGATAGCAAGTGGAACATACTCCCCGACTACTGTAAATATGGCACATTTGTCGTACAAGACCCTTCAGGCACTTTTTTCAGCGCAACCTCACCCAGGTGGCAGAAGCGGTGAACGCTGTAATACGCTCCCACATGCGTGGGTTCTCGGTGGATAAGGCAGCTGCACTACAAGGGGACAGGAGACGGAAACTCCCCACCCAGAGTCCCAGCAAGTGGGTTGTATTTGACCCCAAAAGTCGGGGAGCCCACTAAGAAGAAAGTGCCTTCATTTACTTTGGCCCGCAGCGAGTTGACTGTAGAGGTACAAGCAGGGGCGAGACAATAGAGCAGCGGGTCGAGACCACGCAAATGGTGCGACTGATCACTCAGAGGCCCTGCGGATAAGCCTGCAGCAGTAAAATGTGGCATGGGCTATGTGCTGAAGCCAGAGGCTCCACGACAGTTATCTTTGGAACTGATGATGGAAACAAAAATGGAAGCGACCTATATGAGACAAGAGCTGCTACCTCTAGAGCTGGTAAGGCTGCGTCCTATATTTTCTCCTGCCTGGTGCCCTAGCAATAAGACTGGTGTAGGATGAAAGTACTGGTCCTTTGTATATTCAGGCTGTCTCCCAAATGGACTCATGGCTTCTCACTGGACATAACTATAGGCTTGGGCCTTGAACTTTTGATTACGACTGATCCTGTTAGAACAAAGTACTAGTCCTCTGTAAATCTAGGATATCTCCCGACTGGTCTCTTTGCTTCTCACTGGATATAACTACAGGTTTAAGACTTAAGTTTTTGATTACGATTACATTTTTTAGAGCTCTTGAGATAGAGAGAATATGATGACCACAGGTCTGAACTACTGCTCTTCAAGTATAACGACTTATTTGCCTTAGCTATAATCCATTCACTGATAGTTTGAGACTTTTTATTGCATGCTGTGTATTGCCTGATAATGAGCCTGTGCGGCTCTTAGATACTAATAGCATAAAGTCATTGTAAATATACTTGCAGTTTATGAATGTAGGGGAATACAGATAGTCTTTTTTGCTGACTACTTAGCTATTGTAGGCATGAATGTTGTATCTTAATGTCCACAAATCTTTGTCCTGATAACAGCTCACTGTATCACAAGCTACTTTAGGAACTTTCTTTTAGCTTTCAAGACCGTATAGTTTAATGTGGAAATGTTGCCAAGTTTACTGGTGTACAATAAGTCAGCATAAGAATTACAAAACCTGATTTGAAATGGCTATCTTGAATCCCCTATTCTTGTCCTCTATCTGTACAAATTAACTGTTACATGGGATATAGCCTATATGTTTACTGAACCACCTAATCTCCTGTGCCATATACTTGATGGGGCTGTTAATTCTACACAAACTTCCTGTTAGGACAAATGTTACACATCTGTTTGCTGAGGTGCCAGGAAACTAGATTAGGGGCTGTGCATATTTATTTTTTTACGAGAGAGAGTATTCCATCCTTTCACATTGTCTGATCTTGTAATGTCGTTGCTAGTGGCAAGGGCCCTAAATTAGGCATACTGAACCTTTAGTTATATTATCTGGGTCATTTCACTCTCTCATTGAATGAAACTCCATTGAGACCTACTACAGAACCGTTAGAAGGAGGGCTGGTTACTTTGAAGCGAGAACTTAGAATTAATCTACCTCGCTGTTTTACTACTATTATGCTGGTTACTGATGGCACCTGGGATATTGGTTGCGTTTTCACCTATTCTGTGGGTTAGTGGGAACCCCAGGAGAGGCATTTTCATGTGGGCCCAAGACGTGGAGGTCGCAAAAGTCACCTTACTACCGTATTGGGTATAGGTTACCGATATAATAAATTCAATGATACCGATAAATCCTTTATAGGTTTCTGTCCGGTCTGGGGGTTTGAGGGGGCCCCTAGATGGGATTTTCATATGTTACTATTATACTTTGATACATTATTATCATTTCTCTATTATCCGAGACAATTTCTACATAACTTGTGTTTCTCCTTCTGGTCCAGTGGCCAGGGGTCCTGGGGGAGTTCACACAAAGGTAAGCTAACCCATACTTATGTCAACCTAAACACAATTAACTTAGGTCTTCATTACACAGTGAGAGGTAGCAATGCTGAAAGTGTTGATTTCCATTAACATGGGAATCCTATTTGAAGGCGGATGACGTATTATTAGGGAGATAACCTATTCCCATAGGATAGCTGTAGGCTTTATCTGTTCAGCCTAGTTATGTGGTGCAGCAAGGTCCCATAATGTTCATGAAAGGGGGTCCAGTTTTATTAGGGTTGCCACCTCAGCCATGTTTTCCTGGACACTTATGAGTTACACATTCTGCAGGGTGTGCAGGGAGGAACATGTATTGTGTTTGTGGACAGCACTATTCATATTCCTTCCTGCACAACCTGCAGCATGTGTAACTTATAAGTTTTCTGTATTTTAAGGGACGGGTGGCAACCCTAAGTTTTATGCAACCCGTATTAGTCTCAGGCTCATTATATTATAAAAGTGGGTATGGGCTCACCCATTACCCTTACAATGTGCTACACCCAATCATTTCATTTTTATGTTGCTTCCACTAGGTACCTCATACCATTTCATCTCCCCCCCCACCCTTATATCTATAGAACCCACGCCAAGGTTCAAAGTAGGCGAACTATTTTCGCCGCAAACTTTCCCATCCCAAAGCAGTATTAATTTCTCCACTGACTAGTTTTAACTTGTTTTTTTACCCGAGCAGGTAAATATGATTTCATACCATGATTATTTACATGCTTAGGGGATACTATCTGTGCCTGTTGGGACCCTTGGGGGACTTCTTTATTGATTTACTTAATTTAATGCTTTTGTTTCTTGCATCAAGGGTCCTATATAGCTTATTCATATTACCTTTTCCAGTTTGTGTATTATTTCGGACCTGCGTGTCCGAATCTCTTGTTTATATCTTTTGGAACAGGGGGGCCTGTGTGCCCCCAGTTGTCACTTTTATTTTTTTTCAAACCAAATAAAAATGTTTAAAAAAAATTTAAAAAAAAATGCTACGGACATTACTAATTAACACAACATAGTTACCATGGGTCGCAGACTAAGAGCAGATGTCTTATTATTATATTTTGTATGGGTAATCATCCAGGCCGTATAGACCTCACCAAATAGGGGGAGTTACAGAGATTAAAGTGCTAAGAATGGTAGTACTTAAACACAACCTAGTTAAAATGGGTACCAGACCGCATGTCTTATTATTATATTTTTTCAGGGTAATCAGGCAGGCCATATAGACCACCCCCGATAGGGGGGGTAACAGGGATTAAAGTGCTAAGAAAAGTACTAATTAACACAAGCTAGTTATCATGGGTCCAACACCGTGTGTCTTGATGTTATACTTTGTCAGGGTAATCATGCAGGCCATATAGACCTCCCCCCGATAGGGGGGGTTACAGGGATTAAAGTGCTAAGAAAAGTACTAATTAACACAAGCTAGTTATCATGGGTCCAACACCGTGTGTCTTGATGTTATACTTTGTCAGGGTAATCATGCAGGCCATATAGACCTCCCTTGATAGGGGGAGTAACATGGATTACAGTTATAAGAATAGTACTACTTAAACACAACCTAATTACCATGGGTCCAAGACCAGATGTTTTCTTATTATACTTTCTCAGGCTAATCATGCAGGCCATATAGAGCTCCAACAAAAGGGGGGGGTAAGAGGGATTCAAGTGATAAGAAAAGTTTTACTTAACACAACAAAATTACCATGGGTCCCAGACCGCGTGTCCTTGTTGTTATACTTTGTCAGGGTAATCATAACCGCCATATAGACCTCCACCAATAGGGGGAGTTACAGGGCTGAAAGTGCGAAGTTGGGTCCAAGACCGCATGTTTAATTATTAGACTTTATCAGGGTAATTATATATCTAACCAAATCTATCTATTTCTCTTCTATCGATTCTATCTAACTATCAATCTATGTATATCTATCTATCCTATCTATCAATCTATCTTCTGTCTGGGATGTTTTGAGACAGCCACTTGTGTTTCTGACAAATTTGAAGTAGGAGGACAGAAAAATCATCTTCTTCCATCTCCCGGTTCCACAAATGAAGGCCATATAGACCTCATCTGATAGGGGGAGTAACAGGTTGTAGTAAAATGTTAAGAATATTACTACTTAACACACCACGGGTCACAGACCCACATGTCTTATTGTTATACTCTGTCAGGGAAATTATATATATTTCAAATCAATTTATTTATATATCAAATCGATCGAACTATCAAACGTATCGATCAAATGTAGATTGCATCTATTGATCGATGTAATTCGTATCTATAAAATGTATATTAAATATTTTGGTTGATGTCATTCGTATCTATAAAATATATATTGTATCTTTGATTCGATAACATTCGTATCTATCAAATGTATATTGCATCTATTGATCGATGTAATTCGTATCGATCAAATGTATATTGCGTCTATTGAGCTATGTACAGTGTATCGATCATATGTATATTGCATCGATTGAGCTATGTAATCTATGTATCTATCTATCAAATCTATCTATCTCGTGGTTGTGCAAGTGGACTGTTTGCGGTTGATTGCGGTGCGTAACACTTGGAGTTTGCTCTGTCACTGTGATGCGGCCGTAACCCTTACACTACCTGATAGATACGACATCATAACTGATGTTTTAAAGCACGTTATTGCAAACAATTTGGGAATGTTAGTTGATTTAGGCCCAATTATGGGTTAAAAGCAGACTCTGCATAAACTATGTAATTTTCCATGGGAGTTTTGCCATGGATCCCCCTCCAGCATGCCACAGTTCAGGTGTTAGTACCCTTGAAACAACTTTTCCATCACTATTGTGGCCAGAAAGAGTCCTTGTAGGTTTTAAAGTTCGCCTGCCTATTGAAGTCAATGGCGGTTCACGCGGTTCGCGAACAATACCGGAAGTTCGAGTCCGCCGTTCACGAACCGAAAATTTTAGGTTCGCGACATCACTAGCGGTGAAGCACACAATAGTGCTAATGGGGCAAGTTCTGTGGTTTTACTCAGATGATATTGCACTTAGAGGTGCCTCTGTTTGTTTCCTCTTTTAGGAATCTGATCTACTTCTGATGACTTCACCAGAGAACTGCCTGTCACATCGAGACTTTCTGTTTGGGACTTTTTGGGGTTTACCCCAGTTTCTGCTGATTTGTGTTTAACCCTTTGAATATCCTTTTAGGGGGTTTATCTCCATCTTCATATATACCGCCAGTTTGTTTTAAGAGTGCCTCCTATGAGTATTTGAGGGACACCTTCTGTGACTCTCTCTTACTTTAGTATAGATATAATATATATATATATATATATATATATATACAGGGAGTGCAGAATTATTAGGGCAAATGAGTATTTTGACCACATCATCCTCTTTATGCATGTTGTCTTACTCCAAGCTGTATAGGCTCGAAAGCCTACTACCAATTAAGCATATTAGGTGATGTGCATCTCTGTAATGAGAAGGGGTGTGGTCTAATGACATCAACACCCTATATCAGGTGTGCATAATTATTAGGCAACTTCCTTTCCTTTGGCAAAATGGGTCAAAAGAAGGACTTGACAGGCTCAGAAAAGTAAAAAATAGTGAGATATCTTGCAGAGGGATGCAGCACTCTTAAAATTGCAAAGCTTCTGAAGCGTGATCATCGAACAATCAAGTGTTTCATTCAAAATAGTCAACAGGGTCGCAAGAAGCGTGTGGAAAACCAAGGCGCAAAATAACTGCCCATGAACTGAGAAAAGTCAAGCGTGCAGCTGCCCAAGATACCACTTGCCACCAGTTTGGCCATATTTCAGAGCTGCAACATCACTGGACTGCCCAAAAGCACAAGGTGTGCAATACTCAGAGACATGGCCAAGGTAAGAAAGGCTGAAAGACGACCACCACTGAACAAGACACACAAGCTGAAACATCAAGACTGGGCCAAGAAATATCTCAAGACTGATTTTTCTAAGGTTTTATGGACTGATGAAATGAGAGTGAGTCTTGATGGGCCAGATGGATGGGCCTGTGGGCTGGATTGGTAAAGGGCAGAGAGCTCCAGTCCGACTCAGATGCCAGCAAGGTGGAGGTGGAGTACTGGTTTGTGCTGGTATCATCAAAGATGAGCTTGTGGGGCCTTTTCGGGTTGAGGATGGAGTCAAGCTCAACTCCCAGTCCTACTGCCAGTTTCTGGAAGACACCTTCTTCAAGCAGTGGTACAGGAAGAAGTCTGCATCCTTCAAGAAAAACATGATTTTCATGCAGGACAATGCTCCATTACACGCGTCCAAGTACTCCACAGCGTGGCTGGCAAGAAAAGGGTATAAAAGAAGAAAATCTAATGACATGGCCTCCTTGTTCACCTGATCTGAACCCCATTTAGAACCTGTGGTCCATCATCAAATGTGAGATTTACAAGGAGGGAAAACAGTACACCTCTCTGAACAGTGTCTGGGAGGCTGTGGTTGCTGCTGCACGCAATGTTGATGGTGAACAGATCAAAACACTGACAGAATCCATGGATGGCAGGCTTTTGAGTGTCCTTGCAAAGAAAGGTGGCTATATTGGTCACTGATTTGTTTTTTGTTTTGTTTTTGAATGTCAGAAATGTATATTTGTGAATGTTGAGATGTTATATTGGTTTCAACTGGTAAAAATAAATAATTGAAATGGGTATATATTTGTTTTTTGTTAAGTTGCCTAATAATTATGCACAGTAATAGTCACCTGCACACACAGATATCCCCCTAAAATAGATATAACTAAAAACAAACTAAAAACTACTTCCAAAACTATTCAGCTTTGATATTAATGAGTTTTTTGGGTTCATTGAGAACATGGTTGTTGTTCAGTAATAAAATTAATCCTCAAAAATACAACTTGCCTAATAATTCTGCACTCCCTGTATATATATATATATATATATATATATATATATATATATATATATAGAGAGAGAGAGAGAGAGAGAGAGAGAGAGAGAGAGAGAGAGAGAGAGAGAGAGAGAGAGAGAGAGAGAGAAAGAAACAACAAATGATGAAGGTATGCAAAACATTAATTATTAACAACTATATCCTACTACCTATGAACTTCTTATTAACTATTTACAAATCTAACCAAAAAAACTATCAACTATTTCTTATTAACTATGAGCTACTTACTTTTAACTCTTAACTATTTACTAATATCTATGAACTACTAGCTTATCTATACTACCTATATCCATCTAATAACAAATAATTTAGAGTACTTTTCCATTGCCGGACTGCCACTGTCAGCAAATTGCACTAGATTTTTTGTCCATCATTGCCAAATTACTGTAGTAGCTGAAATTCACTCTCTGGGGATTCAAGGGGGTGAAGTGTCAATCCACAAGTTTCACTTGGGGTGGATGCCAGAAGAATTGGGGCAGAGCACCACCTCCAGCATCCACCCCAAATTAAATTTGTGGATTGAAGCTTCACCCCCCTTGATCCCCCCAGACGGAGGCAACAAAGAGAGTGGAGATGGGGGAATTTCAGCTTCTACACTACTTTGGCAATAAAGGAACAAACTTTTAATGTGCAGAGTGGTGCTCCATTAATGGAAAAGTACCCTAACTTTTTTCTAAAAGCATGTCACCTATTTGCAAAACAACTATGCAATATTATTAACCCTTTAAACGAAAGTCAGAACTGCAATGCATGTTTAGGAGAAATATTATTTATATACATCATATCATTAATCACTTCAGATCATCCTTTTTTTGAGAAAATGTGCAAATTAATAGATTAAGACCAACCTTTTTGACAAGGTATAATTGTCTGCTGAGAAAGTTAATTTTAAAGAATAGTGAAAGTCTTTAAAATTAATACATATATGGCATTAACCCATTTTTAAACATTTGCAGATGTTGTGAAAAAGGATGAGATCCTAGACGTTCAAGCTGAGCCTACAAAATCTGATGCATGTAAAGAAACTGAATCAAGTTTTACAGATATGAGAGAAAACATTTGTTGAGAACATGTACTACTTAAGGAAATGTGTGCATAATAATTTCAAAAGAATCCTTAAAAATCAAAGTAGGCAAATTCAGTTACTACAACATGTATTGGATACCGTGCAATCTTCCAGGGAACTGATTAAAAAAGGACTTTATGGTTGGCTTGCAGTAGCTTCTTTCCTTTAAGAAAATATAAATCATGATGTATTTATGTTGAATAATGTTATGTTTTGTTTTTTATAAAAAAATATTTTTGTCATACTTCAAGCACTTTAGTAAAAAAAAAAGAATCATGCTTTCTTTGCAGTGACTTCTTTATTCTCTTGGGTGATTCTGAGGGAGAAAACTGTCATGCACCACATTTTAATTTTACAGGGGCCTGTCACTTGTGTTTTGTGCTAGCTGTACATATGAGTCACTGGGTTATGCAGGGCTAAATTTACATTCTGTCATTATACTAATTTTACACAGAACATATACGTTTTGTTTGTCCCAAAAAGATGATTTCCAAAGTTTATCCACATCTGCTTGATATGTCTCATTTAGTAATATGACCCTTGGCAGATTATCTCAGTGATTATATTTCCATCAAAGGCTGACCTTAATTGAAAAGTAAGATATGTACATTTAAACATTAATCTATGACTAAATCTTCCAATACAAAGCACCAAGTCCCTAAAATACTGGGCTCAATTCCTCTGTCAAAATGTCCACCTCTGTCATGTCACAGCAGCATGCACATGAAAGTCATAAATAAAGTATGCTAACCCTCTGAAGGTCTTTGGTTCCATGAAGAGGAAGTAAAAACTCCTCAGGTTTGCTAATGTTAGTATCCTATGTTTGGAGTTTCCCTGTGAAGATCCCGCCACTGTTGCTGCTGACCCTGCCACCAGCCTTCTGTTCTGTCAGTGATTGAGTGCACTTTTGATGCACAGAGTGTTGAAATGTCTCTTGCTGTTTCATGCTGGCACATATTTAGTACACACATATGTCTGAGTGCATTTAAAAGGGACCTCCAATCCTCTACTGTCCATTGTAAATGTATGTATGCGTGCTGTGCATTAATACTGAACAATGATCGCCACTCTATGGCCTCCAACTGTGGCCACACAGATGAGTGCCTAAGGATATGGTGGTTATGAATGGATCCAGGATACTTTGCAAACACTTTCACAAAGTGCATTTTGCCATTTCACACAAAGTGGACATTGACTGAATGAAAGTGTTGGTGGATGCGATATGTCATTTGCTGGATCCATGGTGGCCGCAGAGCAATATGGGTGCAGTGTATTGTTCCCCACACATTAGATATGCCTCCCATATTCTATTAGTACATCATGAGATCAGGCCAAGCATCCTTTGTGTGATGGAATCCTATGACAGGATATCAGTTGTTGAGGATGACATTCCTAAATTCCCGATTCCAACAGTGAAAGTGCCTTGCGTCATCCTTTATGACATAGTATAAACTAATAATGTGCTGCGTATAGATGCTGTAAGTGTCATAAACCTCAGAATCAGTGAGTGCACACACCCTGCACATGTGGGCAAAAAATACTGGCATGTATTGAGACAGAGTTGTTCACGAGCAATTGAACAAGCAAACTCAGTATCCATATTTGCACAGCCAAATAGCAAAGCCAATTAGTCAATCAAAAGAGCAGTGCTACACAATGGTGATCAAAAAGTCAAGAATGGCCTGATAGGCCAAGCTGGTAATCTGGGACATATTGACTGTGATTGTTGTCTAATTTCTAGTACACTAGACCTAAGTGAGCACCTTAGTAATGGTTCTTGACCATATGCAGATGAAACATATTGAAAACATAGAAGCCCAATTATTTAACCAGAGGTGGGAGCTGTGGGTAAAAAATCATGACATTTGCTCGATAGCATTGCTGCATGTTTGTGGCCCATTGAAAAGATAGGACATGACATTTTTTAAAGCTAGCAAAGCTTAGTTTGCGATAATCTAACCACCACTGAACTCGTAATATGGGTGGGTGGTAAAACCTCAACCACCAGCTTGCGAATGCGTGCATAAAGTGCCACTTGTAATCTAGCCCTTATTGAACATGTCCTTGAGTTTCAGTTCATGAAGTTCAGTTACTTCCTTGCTTTTGACGTAGATTTAATGTTTTAGAAATCCTTCCTACCTTAGCTCTTATCTTCCTAATCTTGGATGCAATGGATACACCAAGAGCAGCACAAACTGAGTCAACTTTCTAGTTGAGAGTCCTTACTATTCTCCATACATGTGTCTTTTTCAATCACAAATATTTTTGTGGCAGGTGGGACACAGTGACCTACCAGGGATAAGTTTTAGATGATAGTTCTTTTTCTTTGATATGTGTTTTAACTGTATTTCTCATAGTCCTTTTGTAATAGTTTTTTGTGATATTCCAAAGGATTACAATAACTGTTACCAAATAGGTGATGATATGTCAATATAATTTTTTTTCATGTTACTTAAAAACTGATATAACATCACATCCTACTCTTGAACACCATAACTCCTTTTTTATTTAGCTGTTGTCACTTTTTTATCACAGGAGAGACAACACCATAGCTCCGTTTATGACACTGTCCATTTGTTAAACACTCAATTGGACACTGTATTTCCATATTTGGATAAAAATCTATTCATGCATCACTTGAAACTAACATACTTCAGCTCCTAGCATCTAACTCACATTAATGCCACCAATGTGACAAGATGTGTCCACACACTTACAGGTTTGAGCATGCCCAGACATGCAGAGAAAAGTCTTACTGCCTTAACGTCATGTTTGTGCCTGTACCGACATGATAAATTATGCTTCATTGATGCCAATATCAAATGTAACATTTTAGACCTCACTGACAATAATAAAGATATATTTATTTATTTTTTAAATAAATTTTTATCGAGGTTATGAGAAATGGTACATATAATAGTCATCCAATGACAATAAGAACAAAACATTTAAACACATATTATATACCACAAATATAAGAAAGAAATAGAGAAATAATAACTCTGGGCATAAATTCTGAGTATCTAAGAGAGAATATGAATGCAATAACTACGAAACATACCATTATATCTAGTGTTCACATTACTAGTATTGTAGCTAAAGGGGTTTACAATAAGTATTTAGCCGATAAAAAATATAGCATTGTGTGTCAAGCTCAGCTAGAAAGTCATTGATGGATAATGGAACCTCATTTTTATATTATTTAAATATTAAATTATTTAAATATAGAATATGGTCTCCAACTTGTCAGAAAGAACAATCACATAATTGTTTAGTCTAGTAAAGTTAAGGCAAGTGTGGATTAGGTTTTGTTTGGTCGCTTTTGGACCAAATTAGCGAGGAGGGGGAAAGGAAATTCAGCGGGCAAGAGCCACTCTAGTTGAGGTAGGGGAGGGAATGGGGAGCGGAGCTATATAGGGTACCAGAGTGGTGAAGTAGAGGGATTGATTGAGGGTGTGTTGCATGGTTATAAAGGTGAACTTCAAGGAAGCGCCTTACTGTTTCTGAGGCTAATGGGGAGGAACATAGCTAGTTCAAGATATAATAATTAACAAAACAAGGTGTATCCATTATAGATGATATACTTAGAAAGCCCTAGATATGACGGTGTGTTAACACCTTTAAATATTGTGTGTAATACTCCATATGATGTGTGGTGACTAATACTATGGTATTGCACTGTCAACTCCATCTAGCACTAAGTAACCTAAATTAAGGAATAATACTCTGAGGACCTGTCCGCTAACCTAGAAGTATATTATTATGGATTTTAGGCATGAAAACTAAGATAGAATCGGCTGCAACACCAAAGGGGGTCCAGAATATAGATATTGTCTAATACTGCTATTATGGAGGCTTATCACTCTCCTGGGTGTATATCAGGGCTCAAAACCTAGAAGCTAAGAAGGGGGTGTCCATTTAATCTTAAGAAAAGTGAGGGGCTCAGAACTTAGGGCCAAGAGTAAATCAGCAGGACAAAAGCCGCTCAAACATTGAAAAGGGACAGGGGGAGGGCGTATCTGGGAAAACCAGAGATACAGTAGTGTCACAGTTATGTAGTTCACCATAGAACATATATAACTTTATTTGGAGAAGTAGTGACTCAGTATGGGATTCAGGTAATATATAGAATGCATATCTAGTTACTCAAAGAATGGAATGTTGACAATTTAGTAGTTCAGCAAGGGGCAGGTGTATGGAAATCGCCTCCATTTTAACCTTAATACTAGGTATTTGGTATTGCAGGTGTTCTAAGACTGGGTTTGTAATACCTACTCACTCAGTGCAAACATGTAAATATGTTAATAGGTGTTATATGTGTATCCTCTCCCTTCTGTAATGAGCAGGTACTGGATAATGCTAGAGGATATTGCAGCATGTAATTCTTAACTTATATAGCGAAACACCTTGGCATAAAATGAATAATAGCCTATAATATGTGTCTAAGATAAGAGCCTCTAGATAGCAGATTGTGTAAGTGCCTCTGTCATATTAATTTAATTGTTCAGCTATAAAAATAATATATACCTGCTATGCAACTATGGTTAAGCAAATCATATCACAACAGAATAAGCTTTGTAGATGTCCATATCGCCAGCCAACTGCCATGAAAGCAATATATTAGTTATAGATGTCTATAAGAATGCAGTAGAACCTGGGTTAGTCTGGAGTCAGAGTTCTGTCGAGAACAGCTAAAATAACTACAAAATAGATTATTATATCTCAGTTTACAAGCTTTCAGCCTTCTTCTAAAGCCTTCTTCTAAAATGTCTACTAAATTTAAAGTCACGTTAAAGAGCTGTTCTAGTAAGGGCTCTAGTACATAAACAGCATATAAGTTTGTCCAAGCAAGATCATGCATGCCCTCTTTCAGGTAGCATACATAAATTGCTCTAGGATAGCTCTAAGTATAAAGGAGAATATCACTAGTCTTACTGAACAAGATATATAAACTGCGGTAATAAAATTATATAGATTATTAAACTTTAGCTAGCTAGCTACATGGACATCCCTCAACTGGAGGTAATGGAAACTTAGGTAGGGAACATAAAACTATATAGTCAGTATATGGATCAAATATGTCTTTTGTGCTATCTTCAGTTAGCCCACTCCAGCTTTTGTACAAATAGTTAGTCCAGCATGCCTCCCTGAACAAAGATCAGTTTCCTGTGTTGAGAATTCCAGCACTAGGCCAGGTTTGCAGTTCATATTAAAGTCCCAGTGTTTCACTGTTTCACTAAAGTCCCAGTAGCACTCAAGGGTAGTAAAAAAGCCAAGTGTAGTTATATGTGAAATCGGGAGTTTAATAGTTCAGTAGGGTATAGGTATGCAATGTCTTTCTGTGGCAGCTTGGGCTTTTCATCATATAAAAGTATAATGCCCCTCAGAAGCTCATGTAGGGGAGTACTGAGTGTCTTATTGTGGGTGAGTGACCTGAGCTCCTCTTGATTCCCCATCTCAGAACCGGTTTGTACTCTATAGGGATCTCCATCAACACTATCCGGTGCTTAACTTCCTGCTCCCGGGGGTGAACCACTTCCCCCAAATCAGAGCCGTCACAGCATAGAGCGGGATCTTCAGTGGAATTAGGCAAATCCGTATTAAGGCCCTCTGTAGTCACTGCGATCAGCGATCGTGTCATTCTTTGTAAGTCGGCTGATGTGCGTTTTCCGCCTTACCGCGCACCGAGATCTCAGAATGTGCCATATCGATCTTTATGGCTTCTGAAATACTGGTGAATCCGGCTGACATTCGAGCCTCTATCACCTTCAGGGCTGCATGTATAGCGAAATAAAATTCTTCCTCTCCCGGTGCCATAGTTGAAGTGGGAGGGTTAAAAATAAGTTAATTTTCTTATATGCATATACCGCTCACATTGAGGGATCCTTTCCTCCAGCAGGTTTAAATTAGAAGGCTTTTTCAGTAGGTTTGTGAACGTCTACGCAGTAAAGCATAGGAGTGAGCCGCCATTTTATGTAAACTGAGTCACAGCTCTCTAGGAATAAAGTCACAGTTTTTGTGCAGAGAGTTTCCGATCCTGTTGAAATAATGATTCCAGCATGAATCATCTTACAGTAGGGACTTTTTCTCTCGAAATTTGTTGAAAACTGCCTCTGTAGAATCCATTTAATGTATATTAGCCATATTAGCTCCCTGATACACGTCTTGTTGTTTCGACAGTTGGCTCCGCCCCCAAAGATAATTATTTTAAAATACTCTTCATTTTTATTATTTGTTATGCTCATGTTATATCTGTTTATTTCTCAAAACTAATGAATAAAGTAGTTTTTCCCCAGATTTCTTCTAGCCCTACATCTGTAACCAGTGGAAACATGACATCAGAATGCTACTATAGAGGACATATATCTGTGAAAATTTCTGGTTCCTATCTGGTCCCTTGCCAGATATAATCAACACAAAATATGAGAGGAAAGGTTAAAAAATTACACATTAAAAGATAACCATAAGAAAACCAAAAGAGAAGTCTCAATCCTGAAATCTTTTCCTTGCACACTATAGTTACCTAGGTAAACCCTAAAAACATTTAGGACTGAGACTTCAACCTTTTCCATTACAAATTTACCCTAAAAATGGAATTTTCAGTGATCTTGATCATGACATTAGGCGGCTGAATTATCAAGCTCCGAATGGAGCTTGATGCCCCTTGTTTAAAACGAGCCTTAAGGACCGCTGCTCCATAACTTGTCCGCCTGCTCTGAGGCGGTGGACAGAAATCAACCTGATCGAATACGATCAGGTTGATTGAAACCCCAGAGCTTGAGTCCTCAAGTAAGGTACATTATAATGTAAGATTTATGAACAGTTAATTTATAAAACATCAGATTCCGGTTATCTATAACTTGTGTTATCCCTCTAAAGGACTTTACATTATTAACTATCATTTGTTTTGAGGATAACTATCCCTGTAAATAACTATACAGTTGCTGGTGAGATTTATAGTACAAACTACTATTCCTCTTATATCAACATAAGGCAATTTTAAGCTGCAGTACCAAGTTTGTCCTTAAGAAAGTTTGACACTCATTTCATTTCTTATATAGATTTTCTTCCTCCTTCCACAACTGTTGGAGTGTAGAAAATTAAACTAAATCAATTCCACACTATCAAATCACCAGTGGCGAACCTTACCTTTATATCTAGGCTGTTTCACTCTAAGAAACCTTACATAGCCTGACATAATACTAAGCCCTAACATGGAGCCAGGTGATTTGCCTCAGATAGTCTATAACCTATCACAAAAGGTTGATTTAATGAGTCAAGCAATACGGGATCTGCAAATTGAAAATAGAGCTTTAAAAGATGTAATCAAAGACTCTATAAAAAATAAATCAGATCACACCCCTGAACCCCAGGTGTCTATGCCAGAACCATTTTCAGGAGATCGGAAATTATATAGACATTTCAAGAACTCTTGTCATCTACTTTACTCCTTAAAACCCCTAACTTATCCCACAGAAAGGGTGAAGGTATTGACTACAATATCCTTCCTGAGATCAGAACCCAGGATTTGGGCTGATCATCTGTGTGAGACTGAGGATCCCCTTTTAGGATCATTAACCAATTTCTTTGAAGCTATGGATGAACTATATCAGGATTCAGACATACAACTTACTGCCGAGTATAAAATGAGGAATCTGAAACAAGGGAAAAAACCAGTAGAAGATTATATAACTGAATTTAAGTTATATTCTTCAGATTCCTCATGGAGTGCCATATCATTAAGAAACCAATTCTGCCTCGGTTTAGCCGAAAATATTAAAGATGAATTATCAAGAGTGGAACTCCCAAACACTTTAGATGCTTTAATGCGGTTATCCATGAGGATTGATAGACGTCTCTGCGAAAGGAAAGCTGAAAGGGCTTATCCGGATCTTCAATCAAGATTTAAAGCAGAAGCTTCCAACCCTCAAACTGCACCCCCAGCTCCATCTCTACACCTATGGAGATAGGCATGATACGTGGTCCGTTATCACCAGAGGAAAGGATCAGCAGAAAAAACAACCATCTCTGTATGTACTGTGCTAGTTCCAAGCATATTGTTCAAGAATGCCCTACCCTCCAAAGAAACAAAAAGAGTAAGTTCATTTGTTTTAACACATCACGTATTATTGACAAAGCCCAACCTTACTGCAAACTATCTCTTGTTTTACAGTGGGACCTTAAAAGATTGAAGACCAGTGCTATTCTGGATTCTGGAGCCGTGGGAAACTTCATGGACATCAGTATTGTTCAACTTAATAAAATTCCCATTGTTTCAAAACCTAAACCTGTCTCTGTTCAAGTTATTGATGGGTCCACTATAGAATTTGGTCCCATTACACACCACACTATTCCTTTGTTGGTAGTTGCAAGTGACGGGCATACAGAACACATATCCTTTGATGTGTTACCTTCTCCTCACTTTCCCGTGATCCTGGGGGTAAACTGGCTACAGTTACATAATCCTACCATAAACTGGAGCTCTTTACAATTACAATTTAATTCTAATTATTGCACCACTACTTGTTTCCCTAATCGTTTCATTCTGCATACCTCTCCACAGAATTGTATTCCTTCACATTACAAGGATTTTGAAGACGTATTCAGTAAAGTTGAAGCTGACAATTTACCACCTCATCGAATATACGATTGTCCTATACAACTTGTACCTGGGGCATCTATACCTGTTGGACATCTTTACCCCATGAGTCAACCCGAGCTCAATCACTTAAAAACTTATTTACAGGATAATCTCAAAAAAGGCTTCATTAGGCCTTCAACATCACCAGCAGGAGCAGGAATGTTCTTCGTTACAAATAAGGATTCCACACTTCGACCGATAATAGATTACAGAGAACTAAACAAACAAACCATAAAAAATAGGTACCCCCTTCCATTGATTCCTGAGATGATCGAAAGATTATCCACTGCTACAATTTTCACCAAATTGGACTTAAGGGGAGCTTATAACCTCATCCGCATCAAAGAAGGACATGAATGGCTCACAGCTTTCAGGACAAGGTACGGGTTATTCGAATACCTGGTTATGCCGTTTGGGTTGACGAACGCGCCCGCCACATTCCAGCACTTTATAAACGATATCTTTAGAGATTTACTGGATGTGTGCGTGGTTATTTACCTCGATGACATTCTCATATATTCCAACACAATGGAAGACCACATCAAACATGTGAGGTGGATTTTGTCTCGCTTAAGGATTCACAAATTATACGCAAAACCTGAAAAGTGTTCCTTTCACCAAACCACTATATCCTTTCTTGGATATACAATATCACCTGAAGGAATACAAATGCAACCAGAAAAGGTTGATGCTGTAAAAAACTGGCCTACTCCAAAAAACAGAAAAGAAGTTCAGAGATTTTTAGGTTTTTCAAACTACTACCGTAAATTTATCCGAAATTTATCCTCTATAGTAAAACCACTTACTCAACTCACCAGTATTTCCAAAACGTTTACTTGGGATTCCAAAGCCGTTAACGCCTTTAACACCCTTAAAGAACGTTTTACTACTGCCCCCATCCTGCAATATCCTGATATCAACCAGCATTACATACTGGAAGTCGATTCTTCGGATTTCGCCATAGGGGCGGTCCTTTCCCAACAAAAGGCTCTAAATGAACCTCTATATCCGATTTCTTATTATTCCAAAGCAATGTCCTCCGCAGAATTAAGCTATACAATTGGGGACAAAGAATTGCTTGCTATAAGTAGAGCACTTGAATTCTGGAGACACATCCTAGAGGGAGCCAAGCATCCAGTCACCATTTATACAGACCATAAAAACCTCCAATTTCTGCAAAATAATAAAACCCTGTCCGCAAGACAGGTTCGATGGTCCCTCTACTTTTCAAGATTTGATTTCCATATTGTTTATAGACCAGCTGTAAGGAATGGGAAGGCAGATGCTCTATCGAGATACGTCAGGTCCTCTACAGAAAAAGTTTCTCCATCTTCTGTGATTCCAGCTGAGAGGTTTATTCAAGAACCAGACAACATTAATGTCCTTTCAACACTGACAACTACTCCATTAACATCTAATAGGTGTTTTCTTCCTGAGAATCAAAGAGATAAAATTTTAGAACGGTACCATGACTCACCTATGGCCGGACATCCAGGAACCAAACGAACTGTAGACCTGATAAAAAGGAAATACTATTGGCCCAATATGAGATCGACTATTAATGAATACATAAAAACCTGCGTTGTATGTCAAACCTCAAAGAATGAGAAAAAATCACTTTATGGTTTACAAATGCCCTTACCAGTTCCAGACAGACCTTGGCAACAACTGGGGATGGACTTCATAGTCGATTTACCCCCATCAAAAAACCAAACTACCATTTTCGTAGTCATTGATACTTTTACGAAAATGGCACATTTCATACCTTACCATAAAGTATCATCGTCAAGTGAAACTGCTTCCTTATTCATAGACAATGTGGTTAAATATCACGGAGTACCATCAGCGGTCATATCTGATCGTGGATCACAATTTACTTCACACTTTTGGAAAAACTTTAGTGAATCCCTGAAATTTGATCATCGTTTTAGCACAGCTTTTCACCCACAGACCAACGGGCAGGCGGAGAGACTCAATCAGTGGATAGACGAATACTTACAATGTTTTTGTTCTTTCCAACAAAACGATTGGCTCAAATATCTACCATTAGCGGAGTTTGCTTATAACAACCTAACTAGTTCAACTACAAAAGTATCACCTTTCTATGCTAACTATGGGTTCCATCCCAGCTTCGACTCTCAAACTTCAAGCGCTTCAAGTTCCCCTCTTGTAGATGAACTCAATAATTCCATGTTAGAAACATTTAAATTCTTAAAAGAAAACATCACAAAAGCTCAAACCAACCAGAAACTATTTTTTGATTTGAGGAGAAGGAAACCACCTACTTACGTAGTTGGAGATAAGGTCTGGTTGGAGATAAGGTCTGGTTCTCAAATTACATGTACCTAGTAAAAAGCTCTCACATCGCTTCATTGGTCCATTCCCTAGAACATTCCTAGAATTGTTAATGCTAACGCAGTTACTCTTACTCTTCCCGCAACCATGAAGGTCCACCCTACGTTTCACGTATCTCTCCTTAAACCATACATACCAACAAGATCGGAGATCACTGTTTTACCACCTACAGTTACGGAATTGGATCCGGGAGTCTACGAAGTACATTCAATATTAGACTCTAGATTCTACAAAAACGAACTTCAATACCTAGTTCATTGGAAGAACTTCTCTATTGAGGAGGATAGTTGGGAACCAGCCTCTAATCTCAGCACTCCTAAACTTGTTGCTAAATTCCACCGGCAGAATCCCGATCGTCCGCAGCCTCAAGCTGAGGATCAGCTTGCTTGAGGGGAGGGTCCTGTCAGGCTTTCACAGTAATGCTGTCTGTAGCTTTAAGTAGATCACCAATCACTTACATACTGTTCCTTTAAATGCTTCCCGCCTGCTAAACTCAGTGCTTAGTATTTTGTTTCCTACCTTCAAGCAGCAAGCTTTTCCCTAAGCTTCACATCTTTCTAAACCACTACTTAATTGCCTAAGGAATTTTCATGTTTGAGTGAATGAACTTTGAATACTTATCTGGATTGTTACTTTTCAAATCAATCTCTAACTTTTATCTCACAGACTTTATTCCAGCTACAACAACGCTTTAAGGAGAAAGCTTTACAACTTTCATATCCACGGCTGTCTGCCGACTACTGCAAAATTCTACCTATTGTGGCCACAAGTAAGGTACAACTGTTGGGATACTTTGTTACATTGTCTGGCACTGTGATATAAACTTACTGTTTCCCTTAGAGCGTAGACTGTATTCTTAGTGCACGGAGATCCGCTACGTCACAGTGTGAAACCTGTCAATCATCTGACGTCTGCACGGATTCTCCGCCTGCTGTGACTCTCACTTGCCGATCGGATTCGGCATAGCAGCAAGCACTTTCTCGAACCTGTGGCTGAAAAGGAAAATAAACCTCTTACAAAAGGGATACGCAACTCTCCTACAGAGCAAGTAGACTCCGGTTAAACCGTAAGACATTTCCAGAGCTTGAGTCCTCAAGTAAGGTACATTATAATGTAAGATTTATGAACAGTTAATTTATAAAACATCAGATTCCGGTTATCTATAACTTGTGTTATCCCTCTAAAGGACTTTACATTATTAACTATCATATGTTTTGAGGATAACTATCCCTGTAAATAACTATACAGTTGCTGGTGAGATTTATAGTACAAACTACTATTCCTCTTATATCAACATAAGGCAATTTTAAGCTGCAGTACCAAGTTTGCCCTTAAGAAAGTTTGACACTCATTTCATTTCTTATATAGATTTTCTTCCTCCTTCCACAACTGTTGGAGTGTAGAAAATTAAACTAAATCAATTCCACACTACCACTAATAATCAAATACTCCTCTCATAGTGTTTGATAGTTTGGAAGTGTAACATATAAACTATTTGAAGTGCAAATCACCAGTTGCGAACCTTAACTTTATATCTAGGCTGTTTCACTCTAAGAAACCTTACATAGCCTGACACCTTCTTATTCAACATCAATGTCTGACTAAACAAATGCCCCTTTGGCTGAATGGGCACAAAGTTCCACAGGCATACAAATCTTGTGGAAAACCTTCCCAGAAGACTGGCGGCTGTTATCACCATACGGGGGGGCAAACTCAATATTAGTGCCCATGGTGGTATGGGATGCCCAACAAGCTCATATAGGTAAGGTGTTCACATACTTTTGGCCACATAGTTAAACAGATAGATAGCTAGATAGATAGATGATAGATAGATAGATAGATAGATAGATAAACTGAAATTGGATATGAAGAGCCAAAATGCACTCATGCCCCCATCTCCAGAGGCCTATTATTGATTTATTATATTATAAATATTTCATTCATACTTATTTTCTGCATAAAGACAAAAAAAATGTAGCTGATATTATATTTATTGTTTTTTGTTGGAAAACATAGGAGTAAAATCGTACGTTTTTTAAAAGTAAATGTGCAACCAATTATACAGTACTTGACAGCAAAGTGAGAAAGTTGATGTCACTCTTCTGTGTCATTTATTTTACTGAAAGCAATAAGGTCTGAGGACCTTTAAGTATTTATTTTACTATTGTGACTCTCATAAATAAATAATTTTGCATTCAGGATAGACACCTTTTACTATTTTGGGCTATATGTTAAATGTATGTTCTGTGTAAAAAAATATGAAAGAGTTAATGCTTCTCTGAACTTAAGAGTTGGACTGTTTGTTTTTGTGAATACTGTAGTTAGAATAGTAGCCTAGTAGTGGGTGTTTTTTTGCTTCTGAAATAGCCTGCAACTGATTAGATGTTACCTCTCTGGTACTTGAAAGGTTGATGTCTTTATTTTTTAATTATGTGCAGCAAGCCTATTATAGGAAAGCTGTGTAACATCAAATTAATATAGTTGAAAACTAGAATTATGGAAATTATATGCAAAGATCCTATTTATATATTTTATCTGATTTACTGTGCCTAGTGTTAATTAAGAAACAAGAGACGCACTGGGTCTGGTAAAGGATCCTACATGTAGAAATTCAAAATATGTTTGATTGGCAACTGCTCCAACAAATTCCTCATTTACAAATTTGCTTTTTGCGCATCATGTAGCACTAGTATTACAAGTTGAAAGTAAACAGTGTTTGATGACGAGCTAACCCGACGCGCGTAAAAAGACAAACTTAGAATTCCTGCATAGAAGTCAATGGAGAAAAAAAAACACCCTACTCGCGCGCAAACCCAATTGCATTTTCTGTGCGCTAACCCAACATGAAAATATAAATATTTCACATTCCAATGTTCTTCACATAGAATATTTTCTTTGTATTCATAAATACAGATTTCTATATATATCTGATGTTTTTTGCACAAATATATATATATATATATATATATATATATATATATATATATATATATATATATATACATATAATTATATATAGGTATAGATATATACATATATTATATATATGTATATATTTAGTGCTGCGGAATCTGTTGGCACTCTACAAATAACTGATAATAATAATACATATAGATATACATATATATATATATATATATATATATATATATATATATACTGTATATATATATATATATATATATATATATATATATGAATATCTATTTAAAAATAAATAGAACATATTCTGCTATGTGAAGAACATTGGAATGTAAAATATTTACAGTAAATAGACAAAATGTATTTCTTTTATTTACATTTATTAAATTTAAATATTGCATAAATATGTTTTTACATCTACTTAATGGCAAAGGGCTCCAAAGCACTTATTTATATGTCTGTAAATACATATACAGTATACACATATAAATACATAAATACGTATGTAACACCTGAGACCTCATATCTGAGCCCTTATAACTTTTTTGTGTAATATTTTTTTGGAATAATTTTTATTAGATGGTGTTGGTGTAACTGTACTTTGTAATGTATTTTTTAAGTGTTTTGTGACACTTTTTTGTTTTGCAAAACAGTTAACCAGATCTCTGAGGATGCGCTTTAACTTCAATTGTGCTCAAGCAATCGCATTTACTTTCAACTTGTAATATGAGCGAAAAACCCAACACGCACAAACACCTGCGATAAACCCCTTTTTGCTTGCTTGTAACTCTTAGCGCTCCACTCGTAATCTGGCCCTTACATGTTTATTGTAATACTACATATGGCACTAAAAGCCTTACATATCTTGATGTATTTAGACAATGGGCCAATTTATGAAAGTGCGAGTGGACATGATACAATGTAGCATATCATGTCCGCCGCACATCGATAAATGCCGACAGCATTGTGAACTACTTGTGCAATGCTACCCCCTGCACATTCACGGCCAATCGGCTGTTAGCAGGGGGTGTCAATCAGCCCGATCGTATAGGATCGGGCTGATTGATGTCCATAGCCTTCAGAGCAGACAGACAAGACCGCTGCTTCATAACTGCTGTTTCCGGCAAGCCTGAAGGCTCGCATGGAAACAGGGGCATCAAGCTCCATTCAGAGCTTGATAATTCTGCCCCATAGGCTACAGTGTCCAAGTCTTATTAGGAATAAATGGTACCCATCTGTTTTAAAATAATATCAAATTGTGTAACGTTTGTAAAGTCAGGTTTATCACAATTTAAACTCAAAGTATTGTTGTTAATAACCCTTCTCAAAGGACTTTCCTTGGTTATATGTGTGACTTGATATGGCCGTGATGTTATCAGCTGCAATCAGTGAAGTTTTAGAAAGCAGAGAGATAAGTTGCGGCTTACAGTAATTGGAAAGTTCGTACCTTAATCCTTAAGGTAAATTCGGCAAGTAGACACCGACTAGGATGGAGTGGGTAAGCTGCTTAGTGCTTCACAGCGAAACAAATTCCCCCGGCGTCTGTGTGGAGAGAGAGACGCTGAACAGAGGAGGCGGCGGAAGCTGATGACGTAGGCGCAGCTCCTGGGGATCCGAGACAGCTCAGCTGAGAAGCGGTAGTGCAGCGGAACAAGATGCTGTGAAATCCTTGTTTCCAGGTGAGACAAATAAGGTATAGAATCTTTAGGTTTCTAGGAATCCCTCCTTGGCTAGTAGTAAGTTGCTGATTCAACATGAACAACTTCAATAATCCAGCAACGATGTAAATGCAGGATGTGAGCTTTATAGGGAGGAGGCAAAACCCTTAAAGGTACAGTTTAAGGGAAAAGGTGAATCCTTACAAATTGAATAATTCTGAATGCAAATAGCAAAAGTCTGTAATAAATACAGCCTTTTTTCTTCCTGACATACTTTTTAATTATTGCTGAAATGAAAAACGTTAAAACATCCAAGCAGAAAGTGCATTCCTACCAGCAATTCTCTAGCTGTAAACTGGGTATAAGGAGGTTGGGTTTGAAGCATAAGCTGGTGAGGTTCTAGATCATTAGCACAAGGGACAACATTCTAGGTCTATAACTAGGAGTGTTTTTGTGCTATCAGCATTCAAGTGATGGGACCTTATTCAGGGCTGTATTGGCCTACCAGGATACCAGGAGATTTCCCGGTGGGCTGCAGTAGCTTGGGCTGGAAAGCTACAATTTAAAGGAGTGATTAATGGATGCAATTTGGTTGTAGGGTTGCTATATAACATCAATCTGACATTTTTATTTAATACTAAGTAATATAATTTAATTCTGAAAAAAATATTGGGGGAGTGTCCCAGTAATCCCCTTTGACAAAAAGGGAGCATGTGCATTCTACCGACTCAATGGTAAATAGGGCTGGTCTTCATATTTTTCCAGGGCTGCTTTTTATTTCCAGTCCAGCCCTGACCTTATTGTTCCCAGGTGTATGAACAGTGATCATTGTTTCAGGCAAGAAAGTTAAACAACATATTATATTGTTCCACACAGATGGGTTCTCTGTAATTGTTTATAACTGTTTACTTTGCACCTTTTCCATTAAAAGTCTAATTCTATCTCTCTGTAGTAGTATAACATGAGTTCATGGGACCTTCTCAGGCTATAAACCTGGGGCCCAAGCCCGTTGGAAATATAAACAGAGCACTGAGGGGATTTCATTTTCTTGGCAGGCCTTAACCTTGTATAAAATTAGGTGATCTCAGTTCCTTACAGATTTTGTGTTGCTCTTCTCACTAAAACACAAGTGCTAACATAGGACTAGATTACAAGTGGTGCACAATCAATAGCATAGAGTGTGTTATCTTGCTCTGAGCCTTGTATTATGGACAATCTGTGAATATATATTTTTAATGGATTAGTGCAGAGTTTGATATTAGCACGCTCATTGCACTCATATAACAAGTGGTGAGTATATTGTCATGCTTGAGGGCAATCCAAATCCAGCTGTTAAATGTAGCGGTGGCTTTTATAAAACAGAAGTAAACTATTATCTTTCACTGGTTTGCATAAAAAATCACATGAAAATGCTGTCAAAACAAATGATTTAACATAAATATAGATGTAATACTTAGGGAACCAATGTTTATTCATGAATAAAAAGTTTTGTGGCAAAATTAAAGGGATAGGGTTTATGAAAAGGCATGTGAATGGGAAGGTGTCAAATGTGTATGTGTGAAGTATTTTAGCTTTCATTAAAACAGTAAAGCACAGAACTACATGATAAAATCCACTACTTGAGTTTCCTTTTCTTTTTTTGTGCTCAATTTGCTTAGGGCTTAAAGTGAGTGTAAACTTCAACAAATTAAAGCCCAGTATGCATTAATAATCTTAAAAACTGGGGCATTTTAATTCAGTAAAGTTTACAAAGACGCTTATTTTGTAAATTCTTACCTTTGCGTTATGGTAAACATAACGCTGATCCTCCGCCGGCAGCTCCTGCTTTCATTAGCAGATCGATGACGAATCTGGTTTCCTCCAAGCAATATTTACTTTACTCTGTGCCCCAATAGAAGTCTATTTTGTGAGAGATAACTGCACTATCCAAATGCACGTTAGCACATACTAGATTATGCTCAAGCAAGGAAAATTACTTTGCTTGAGCATTGCTTGAGCATACAAGCATTGTATTGACTTTGCTTGAGCATTGCTAATGCACAATAATGCAAATAATTTTGTGCTCCACTTATAATCTACTCCCTAAAGAGGATACCTTTGGGAATCTGAGTTTATAGTTTATGAAACACTGCTTTGGATTGTTTTGGGTAAAATCTGAAAGCTTGTCTCTTATTAAAATATTCAAATTGGGCTTTCCATTTTCTCCATATGTCATAAGGAAGGTATTCACTACACATTGTTTTATCTGTCTGTCTGTCTGATTATGCTTGTGAACCATACTATTGGATGAGCATATCACCCAAATTACTATTACAGACTTGGTTATCCTAATTTTGTGACCTAATAATCTGGATATTATTAAAAACACAGGCCTCCATTAATATGCGGATGGACAATGTTACCAGGCAGGGAACCTGCCCACCCAAGCTCCCAGGAAACAAGACAGCAAACACTTACAGTACTAATTAAATTATTGCACAAACAAATGATTAAGTACCCCCCCCCCCCCCAAACACTCTTGTGTAGCTAATTGTGTGAGAACAGAGGTTGTCAATTACACTGGGTGGATCAGGTTATTTAATGGGGAAAAAAGGTAAAAAAAAGTATGTATGTATTAGTCAATTTACATTTTAAATATAAGCATTTTGTTGCAATTAACTTCCATTAGCAAAAATACCTTTAGTAGAAGTTATGACTGTTTTTCAGCAGCATATGCACATATGCTGTGATTGCCCTGTGCACCAGCATTCCAACCCCACACATTCACAGAGTGTCAGCAGTGGTTTGTATGACACAAATGAAGTCTTCACTGATGCAAAGCACACCACCTCCAGTTCTCTCAGCAGGCACGTAGCATATGTGTGTATGCAGCTGAAACATTAATAACTTTTGCTAGAAGCATTATGTTGCAACATTTATTCTATTTAAAATTGAAATGCATTCAACCTATCTATATCCACACTTCATAAATGGAATTCACAGAGTCTAATATTTGTTTTGTTTTTGTTTACCATATACTGTATGAAGAGAAATAACATAACATACAGAAAACAGAAAGAGAAGACTGAATAAGGGTGACAACAGAGAACACATTTTTTTTGTTTTGACAGATTAAATTAACCTTTCACTTTCTATTCGATTATAAATTGTATTTAACATATTTAGCCACATTTCCTCTGTTTTATTTCTCCTCACACTATTATTTCCTCATACATCTGTTCCTTTTTAACCTTTCCCCCCTCCCAATAATTTTCTAATAATATTTCAGTTTTTATTTCTTTTCTTTCCTTTATTATAGATTGTATTCTTTATTTTCTTTATCATCATTCTGTTTTTATTGTCCTTACTGTTTGTTCTGATGGCTTTTCTTTTTTTTTTTTTTCTCCTCTTCTTCATACTGCCTTAAAGGGACATTGCGGTCAAAATTTGAATGCACATAGATGAATTACATCTTTGAATAGAAACACATTTGCAATATACATGTAATAGCAAAAATGCTTCTTGCAAGAGTTTTAGAGTTAAACATTTTCTCTGCACGTACATGTGAAGCATAGCTAGATATTCTCAGTGCACCAGCATTTTAATTACTGCAGCTGCTCAGAGTGTCAGTGGGGCTTGTATCATGTCAGCAATTAACAAACTGATGGATAGATTACAAGTTTTGCGTTATGAGTGAAAAAGTTTCATAACGCTGTTTTTTCACTACCGCTGGTATTACGAGTCTTGCAAGTATATCTGTACCGCACACTTTTTTGGCCGTAACGCAACGTAACTACCGCAGCTTTCAAAAAGTCCTTTTTCAATGAGACTTCCACAGTGCCGGTATTACGAGTTTGCCTGTCCGGCCAAAAAGTGAGCTGTACAGCCTATAACTACAAGATCTGTACAGTAAACTGAAAGTCAGTAGTTATGGCTTTTATGTTACAAAACCGTAACATAAAACTCATAACTAAAGTGCTAAAAAGTACACTAACACCCATAAACTACCTATTAAACCCTAAACCGAGGCCATCTCACATCGCAAACACTAAAATAAAATTATTATCCCCTAATCTGCCGCTCCCGACATCGCCGCCACTAGATTAAACATATTAACCCCTAAACCGCCATACTCCCGCATCGCAAACACTAGTTAAATATTATTAACCCCTAATCTGCTGTCCCTAACATTGCCGAAACAAACATTACTGTTATTAACCCCTAATCTGCTACCCCCAAAATCGCCTCCACTATACTAAAGTTATAAACCCCTAAACCTAACCCTAAGTGTAACCCTAACACCCACTAACTTTAATATAATTAAAATAAATCTAAATAAAACTTACTATTATTAACTAAAGAATTCCTATTTAAAACTAAATACTTACCTGTAAAATAAACCCTAAGCTAGCTACAATATAGATAATAGTTACATTGCAGCTATCTTAGGTTTTATTTTTATTTCACAGGCAAGTTTGTATTTATTTTAACTAGGTAGACTAGTTACTAAATAGTTATTAACTATTTACTAGCTACCTAGTTAAAATAAATACAAATTTACCTGTAAAATAAAACCTAACCTGTCTTACACCAACACCTAACCTTACACTACAATTAAATAAATTACATTAATTAAATACAATTAGCTAAATTACAAAAAACAACAACACTAAATTACACAAAATTAAAAAGAAATTATCAAATATTTAAACTAATTACACTTAATCTAATAGCCCTTTCAAAATAAAAAAGCCCCCCCAAAATAAAAAAAAACGTAGCCTAAACTAAACTGCCAATAGCCCTTAAAAGGGCCTTTGTGGGGCATTGCCCCAAAGAAATCAGCTCTTTTACCTGTAAAAAAAAAATACAAACAACCCCCCAACAGTAAAACCCACCACCCACACAACCAACCCCCCCCCAAAAAAAACTACCTAAAAAATCTAAGCTCCCCATTGCCCTGAAAAAGGCATTTGGATGGGCATTGCCCTTAAAGGGCATTTAGCTCATTTTCAGTGCCCAAAGTTCCTAAGCTAAAAATAAAACCCACTTAATAAACCCTTAAAAAAACATAACACTAACCCCCGAAGATCCACTTACAGTTTTTGAAGACCGGACATCCATCCTCAACGAAGCCGGGAGAAGTCTTCATCCAAGGGGTAAGAATTCGTCCTCCAGGTGGGCAGAAGTCTTCATCCAGACGGCATCTTCTATCTTCATCCTTCCGACGCGGAGAAGCTCCATCTTCAAGACATCCGGCGCAGAATTCAAGGGACGCCATCTTGGATGACGTCATTTAAAGGAACCTTCATTCTTCAGTAGACAGCGAAAGAAGAGGATGCTCCGTTCTGGATGTCTTGAAGATGGAGCCGCTCCACGTCGGAAGGATGAAGATAGAAGATGACGTCTGGATGAAGACTTCTGCCCACCTGGAGGACCACTTCTTGCCACTTGGATGAAGACTTCTCCCGGCTTCGTTGAGGACTTCTGCCCGCTTGGATGAAGACTTCTCCCGGCTTCGTTGAGGATGGATGTCTGGTCTTAAAAAACTGTGTGGATCTTGGGGGGGTTAGTGTTAGGTTTTTTAAGGGTTTATTGGGTGGGTTTTATTTTTAGATAAGGGTTTGGGCTGAAAAAAGCTAAATGCCCTTTTAAGGGCAATGTCCATCCAAATGCCTTTTTCAGGACAATGGGGAGCTTACGTTTTTTAGATAGGATTTTATTTGGGGGGTTTGGTTGTGTGGGTGGTGGGTTTTACTGTTGGGGGGTTGTTTGTATTTTTTTTTTACAGGTAAAAGAGCTGATTTCTTTGGGACCGTGCTCCACAAAAGTCCCTTTTAAGGGCTATTGGCAGTTTAGTTTTGGCTAGTGGGTTTTTTATTTTGGGGGGGCTTTTTTATTTTGATAGGGCTATTAGAGTAGGTGTAATTAGTTTAAATATTTGATCATTTCTTTTTTATTTTGTGTAATTTAGTGGGTTTTTTTGTAATTTAGTTAATTGTATTTAATTAATGTAATTTATTTAATTGTAGTGTAAGGTTAGGTGTTAGTGTAAGACAGGTTAGGTTTTATTTTACAGGTAAATTTGTATTTATTTTAAATAGGTAGCTAGTAAATAGTTAATAACTATTTAGTAACTATTCTACCTAGTTAAAATAAATACAAACTCGCCTGTGTAATAAAAATAAAACCTAAGCTAGCTACAATGTAACTATTAGTTATATTGTAGCTAGCTTAGGGTTTGTTTTACAGGTAAGTATTTAGTTTTAAATAGGAATTCTTTAGTTAATGATAGGAATTTTTATTTAGATTTATTTTAATTATATTAAAGTTAGTGGGTGTTAGGGTTAGACTTAGGGTTAGGTTTAGGGGTTAATAACTTTAGTATAGTTTCGGCGACGTTGGGGGTGGCAGATTAAGGGTTAATAAGTGTAGGTAGCGACGACATTGGGGACGGCAGATTAGCGGTTAATAAGTGTAATGTAGGTGGCGGCGATGTTAAGGGCGGCAGATTAGGGGTTAATAAGTGTAATTGAGGTGGCGGCGATGTTAGGGGCGGCAGATTAGGGGTTAATAAGTGTAGTTAGGTGGCGGCGATGCCAGGGGCGGCAGATTAGGGGTTAATAAGTGTAATGTAGGTGTCGGCAATGTCAGGGGCGGCAGATTAGGGATGTTTAGACTCGGGTTTATGTTAGGGTGTTAGGTTTAAACATAAGTTTTCTTTCCCCATAGGAATCAAGGAGCTGCATTACTGAGCTTTACGCTCCGTTATTGCAGGTGTTAGGCTTTTTTTTAGCCGGCTCTCCCCATTGATGTCGTAAAACCAGCTCAAAGCAGTGCTGGTATTTGGGTGCGGTATGGAGCTCAATGGAGTTCAACGCTGCAATATTGCCTGCTAACGCCAGGTTTTTGCAAACCTGTAATAGAAGCGCTATAGGGAGTTGAGCGGTGGAAATAACTTGCAAGTTAGTACCGAGCCGCTCATAACGTAAAATTCGTAATCTAGCCATGAGTCATTACCAGATGGTACAAGAACCTTAGGATCTCTGAGCAAGTGCAGAGTTTAAAATGCTAGTGCACAGTGCAGACTTAAATACACTTTTGAAACAGCTATAGCTTTGTATTAGAAGCATCCATGAAATGCATCCATGAGGATTTCAATTTTGGCTGGAGTGTCCCTTTAACTCTTTTTTTCTGTGCACCAATTGCCCTGCCATCCTCTTCTCCCATGTACTCTATCTGTGCCCTGCTTATGCCCATTGAGCAGCCACCATTTTGTCTGCGCTTTTCCTCATTCCTGCCTCTGTTTCATGAAAATAGCAAGCTCATCGCTTCACAACTGAATGACTACTTTGCATTTGGCTTTTTTTTTTTAACAGTTAATTTGGATTAAACGTTTTCATTTACTTTTTGTTTCCAGGACAAACCCAGGACAAACCTAGTTAGACTTAATAATACATTAATCATTTAAACTTCCCTTTTATTTATTTAGTTCTCATATTTTACATTTTTCTTATATTTTTTTGTACCTCATAGAATATAAATTTTATCCTCACTCTGTTACCTTCTTTTTTTGGTTTAGTAGCTGAAGCTGTACACATTTTAGCAAATACATTTTCATTTATTTTTCTTTTATCATGTCAGGAAACTTCTCCTCCGCCTCTGTCTAAGAAAGCTACAAAACGTATGCTCCAAACTACATGGATAAATTAGGGCCAGTGGCGCACTATTTAACGCTTTTGCTTGAGAGTAATCTTTGCTAGGAGTAAACTTTTTGCTTGTGTCGCGTTGCACGCATATTACAAGGAAGTAAAAAGTAACACGAGTCTGGAGCACTATATGGCAGCAGTTTTGCAAGAATGTTATCTTCTATTTGCAAGAGCACTAGACGGCAGCACTATTCCCTGCCATGTAGTGATCCAGAGGCCTGCTTAGGTATCTCTTCAACAAAGAATACCATGGGAACGAAACAAATTTGATAATACAAGTAAATTAGAAACTTTTTTTCAAATTCTATGTTCTGTCTGAATCACAAAAGAAAATATTTGGGTTTCATATTCCTTTAAAGGGACACTGAACCCAAAATTTTTCTTTCGTAATACAGATAGAGCATGCAATTTTTAGCAACTTTCTAGTTTATTCCTATTATCATTTTTTCTTTGTTCTCTTGCTATCTTTATTTGAAAAAGAAGGCTTCTAAGCTATTTGTTTGGTTCAGAACCATGGAAAGCACTTGTTCATTGGTGGATGAATTTATCCACCAATCAGCAAGAACAACCCAGGTTGTTCATCAAAAATGGACTGGCATCTAAACTTACATTCTTGCATTTCAAATAAAGATACCAAGAGAATGAAGAAAATGTGATAATAGGAGTGAATTAGAAAGTTGTTTAAAATTACATGCTCTATCTGAATCACAAAAGAAAAAATTTGGGTTCAGTGTCCCGTTAAGCTAAAACTCTCTAAAATTTAAATTGTATGTGCTTTTAAAATATTGGAAAGTATTACTTTATTACTGATATAAATTCACTAAATTAATATTTGACCAACCGACCTGTCTACACATGCTACATTTCCCAGATTGTTAAAGTCTGCCTAATTAAAGGAACGTGAGATATAACATCCTTCTCTCATGACTCAGATACAGTATTCAGTTTCAACAACTTTCCAGTTTACTTCTGTTATCAGGTGTGTGTCATTCATTTGGCATCCTTCGTTGAAGGAACAGCAATGAACTACTGGGAGCTAGCTGTACACATCAGGAAAGGCATTGACAAAAAGCATATATGTGAAGCCACCAATCGGCAGCTAGCTCCCAGTAGTACATTTCTGCTTGTGAGACTACTTATGTATGCTTTCCAACAAAAGATACCAAGAGAACAAAGAGAGAACAAAGCAAATTAGATACAAGAATTTAATTAGAAAGTGGTTTAAAATCGTAAGCTCTGTCTGAATCATGAAATCCTTTTTTTTTGTGTTACGTCTCTTTAATTACATTTTTAGTTGGCTCTGTCATCAAGTAATTTACTTGTATGAGTAATATTTTTGTGTTATTTTTCATTTATGTATTAATCTGTTACTAAGAATAGCGACCATTTTAAGGTATTCAGTTTAATTTCATTGGCTTCTTATTTTTGTTTCTTTAAAAAAGAAAAAAATGTCACCTAATATTTACCCTGATTTCTGCTCCTCAATTACGTCATTGTTTGTGCTCTGCCAATACACTGAGAACAAGCAGGCTATTTTTAAACTGCATGAAGCTTTTTGCTTAAAATGATTGACAAGCAGATGAATAGGTCAGTAGAGGTCAGATCATCTGCTGGAAACTGTGTAAACAATACCATGCTGAGAAGAACTGGAACACTGCAGAATTGTTCCTTATAAATTATATGTGGCCACTAACCTCTAACTATTGCCAAAGATTCCTGTAGAATACTGAAGCCTGAATTCCACATGTATGAAAAAAAATAATCCAAAATCCTTTGTAGCATGTGCTGAGCAATGGAAAGAGATTGTGTGGAAAAAAAAAAAAAATCAATGAGAAAATCAGTGGTAATAAATTGCAACACAACACAGTTTGTATGTGTAATTGTTTCAAATAAACATACATCAAACTACATAAAGCTAGCATTTCTAAATAGCATATTGTTTTTTTTTTTCTTCAATTCATAAATTATACTGGTCCTTGTTCTAATCCATTTCAATCTGCAGTGTGGCATTTTATATATAACTTGTGTATTTTGCTTCATTTCTATGACATTCCAAATAAGCGCTACTGTTTCAGTTATTAAACACATATTAATTCTGACTATCATACCTCCCAGAGATCTCTGAATTCTCTGAAATTAAAGGGATAGGAAAGTGAAAATTAAACTTGCATGATATAGAGCTTGTCATTTTAAGACACTTTTAAATTCACTTCTATATTTAAATGTGCTTCGTTCGCTTAGTATCCCTTGTTAAAAAATGAATATGCACATATCAGGCACTAGTGGGAGCTGCTGCTAATTGGTGCATTTGTCTCTTGTGATTAGCTAAATAGATATTTTCATCTTACTGTCAGTAGTGCAATGATGTCCCTTCACTAATGGATAACAAGAGAATGAAGAAAATTTGATAATAGAATTAAAATGGAAACTTGTTTAAAATTGTATGTTCTATCTGAATCATAAAATAAAATTTTGGGGTTTACTATCCCTTTAAAAACACTGCAAAAAATATATGTGAACAACATTACAATATTTTTCTCTTATGCTGTAGATCCAAATATTAGTAATATTTAAAAACTGCAATGTAATTCTGATTTCATGGATGACGTTTGATGATGTATGCATGCTTTTAACACTGGCAAGTTTTTTTGTCACAAAAAAATAAACTTTAAAATGAAAAATGTATTAAAATATTTATTACAAAAAACTAATCTTGTATATATCTTCCATAACATACTACTTTTTGTAGTGTATCTTAAATTAAGAAATATCAGTATTTATTATGTGTGTTACTTTACTAGCAGGTTCTTTTTATTACTGTGACAATCATTTGATAGGTATAAGATCAAGAAACCTCTACTGCAGTATGCAAATGGTGAACATTTGAAGATACATGATCCAATTTGATTGAGATTTCTTAAGAAAAAAAAATAGTCACAGTCTTAGGCCTAGATTTAGAGTTCGGCGGTAGCCGTCAAAACCAGCGTTAGAGGCTCCTAACGCTGGTTTTGGGCGCCCGCTGGTATTTGGAGTCAGTGATTAAAGGGTCTAACGCTCACTTTTCAGCCGCGACTTTTCCATACCGCAGATCCCCCTACGCCATTTGCGTAGCCTATCTTTTCAATGGGATCTTTCTAACGCTGGTATTTAGAGTCGTTTCTGCAGTGAGCGTTAGAGCTCTAACGACAAGATTCCAGCCGCCTGAAAATAGCAGGAGTTAAGAGCTTTCTGGCTAACGCCGGTTTCTAAAGCTCTTAACTACTGTACCCTAAAGTACACTAACACCCATAAACTACCTATGTACCCCTAAACCGAGGTCCCCCCACATCGCCGCCACTCGATTAAAATTTTTAACCCCTAATCTGCCGACCGCCACCTACGTTATACTTATGTACCCCTAATCTGCTGCCCCTAACACCGCCGACCCCTGTATTATATCTATTAACCCCTAACTTGCCCCCCACAACGTCGCCGCAAGCTACTTAAAATAATTAACCCCTAATCTTCCGACCGCAAATCGCCGCCACCTACGTTATCCCTATGTACCCCTAATCTGCTACCCCTAACATCGCCGACCCCTATGTTATATTTATTAACCCCTAATCTGCCCCCCACAACGTCGCCGACACCTACCTACACTTATTAACCCCTAATCTGCCGAGCGGACCTGAGCGCTACTATAATAAAGTTATTAACCCCTAATCCGCCTCACTAACCCTATCATAAATAGTATTAACCCCTAATCTGCCCTCCCTAACATCGCCGACACCTACCTTCAATTATTAACCCCTAATCTGCCGACCGGAGCTCACCGCTATTCTAATAAATGGATTAACCCCTAAAGCTAAGTCTAACCCTAACACTAACACCCCCCTAAGTTAAATATAATTTTTATCTAACGAAATAAATTAACTCTTATTAAATAAATAATTCCTATTTAAAGCTAAATACTTACCTGTAAAATACATCCTAATATAGCTACAATATAAATTATAATTATATTATAGCTATTTTAGGATTAATATTTATTTTACAGGCAACTTTGTAATTATTTTAACCAGGTACAATAGCTATTAAATAGTTAAGAACTATTTAATAGTTACCTAGTTAAAATAATTACAAATTTACCTGTAAAATAAATCCTAACCTAAGATATAATTAAACCTAACACTACCCTATCAATAAAATAATTAAATAAACTACCTACAATTACCTACAATTAACCTAACACTACACTATCAATAAATTAATTAAACACAATTGCTACAAATAAATAAAATTAAATAAACTATCTAAAGTACAAAAAATAAAAAAGAACTAAGTTACAGAAAATAATAAAATATTTACAAACATAAGAAAAATATTACAACAATTTTAAACTAATTACACCTACTCTAAGCCCCCTAATAAAATAACAAAGCCCCCCAAAATAAAAAATTCCCTACCCTATTCTAAAATACAAATATTACAAGCTCTTTTACCTTACCAGCCCTGAACAGGGCCCTTTGCGGGGCATGCCCCAAGAATTTCAGCTCTTTTGCCTGTAAAAAAAAACATACAATACCCCCCCCCCAACATTACAACCCACCACCCACATACCCCTAATCTAACCCAAACCCCCCTTAAATAAACCTAACACTACCCCCCTGATGATCTTCCTACCTTGTCTTCACCATGCCAGGTTCACCGATCCGTCCTGGCTCCAAGATCTTCATCCACCCCAAGCGGGGGCTAGACATCCACTGAAGAAGTCCAGAAGAGGGTCCAAAGTCTTCCTCCTATCCGGCAAGAAGAGGACATCCGGACCGGCAAACATCTTCTCCAAGCGGCATCTTCTATCTTCTTCCATCCGATGACGACCGGCTCCATCTTGAAGACCTCCAGCGCGGATCCATCCTCTTCTTCCGACGACTAGACGACGAATGACGGTTCCTTTAAGGGACGTCATCCAAGATGGCGTCCCTCGAATTCCGATTGGCTGATAGGATTCTATCAGCCAATCGGAATTAAGGTAGGAATTTTCTGATTGGCTGATGGAATCAGCCAATCAGAATATAGTTCAATCCGATTGGCTGATCCAATCAGCCAATCAGATTGAGCTCGCATTCTATTGGCTGATCGGAACAGCCAATAGAATGCGAGCTCAATCTGATTGGCTGATTGGATCAGCCAATCGTATTGAACTATATTCTGATTGGCTGATTCCATCAGCCAATCAGAAAATTCCTACCTTAATTCCGATTGGCTGATAGAATCCTATCAGCCAATCGGAATTCGAGGGACGCCATCTTGGATGACGTCCCTTAAAGGAACCGTCATTCGTCGTCTAGTCGTCGGAAGAAGAGGATGGATCCGCGCTGGAGGTCTTCAAGATGGAGCCGGTCGTCATCGGATGGAAGAAGATAGAAGATGCCGCTTGGAGAAGATGTTTGCCGGTCCGGATGTCCTCTTCTTGCCGGATAGGAGGAAGACTTTGGACCCTCTTCTGGACTTCTTCAGTGGATGTCTAGCCCCCGCTTGGGGTGGATGAAGATCTTGGAGCCAGGACGGATCGGTGAACCTGGCATGGTGAAGACAAGGTAGGAAGATCATCAGGGGGGTAGTGTTAGGTTTATTTAAGGGGGGTTTGGGTTAGATTAGGGGTATGTGGGTGGTGGGTTGTAATGTTGGGGGGGGGGTATTGTATGTTTTTTTTTACAGGCAAAAGAGCTGAAATTCTTGGGGCATGCCCCGCAAAGGGCCCTGTTCAGGGCTGGTAAGGTAAAAGAGCTTGTAATATTTGTATTTTAGAATAGGGTAGGGAATTTTTTATTTTGGGGGGCTTTGTTATTTTATTAGGGGGCTTAGAGTAGGTGTAATTAGTTTAAAATTGTTGTAATATTTTTCTTATGTTTGTAAATATTTTATTATTTTCTGTAACTTAGTTCTTTTTTATTTTTTGTACTTTAGATAGTTTATTTAATTTTATTTATTTGTAGCAATTGTGTTTAATTAATTTATTGATAGTGTAGTGTTAGGTTAATTGTAGGTAATTGTAGGTAGTTTATTTAATTATTTTATTGATAGGGTAGTGTTAGGTTTAATTATATCTTAGGTTAGGATTTATTTTACAGGTAAATTTGTAATTATTTTAACTAGGTAACTATTAAATAGTTCTTAACTATTTAATAGCTATTGTACCTGGTTAAAATAATTACAAAGTTGCCTGTAAAATAAATATTAATCCTAAAATAGCTATAATATAATTATAATTTATATTGTAGCTATATTAGGATGTATTTTACAGGTAAGTATTTAGCTTTAAATAGGAATTATTTATTTAATAAGAGTTAATTTATTTCGTTAGATAAAAATTATATTTAACTTAGGGGGGTGTTAGTGTTAGGGTTAGACTTAGCTTTAGGGGTTAATACATTTATTAGAATAGCGGTGAGCTCCGGTCGGCAGATTAGGGGTTAATAATTGAAGGTAGGTGTCGGCGATGTTAGGGAGGGCAGATTAGGGGTTAATACTATTTATGATAGGGTTAGTGAGGCGGATTAGGGGTTAATAACTTTATTATAGTAGCGCTCAGGTCCGCTCGGCAGATTAGGGGTTAATAAGTGTAGGTAGGTGTCGGCGACGTTGTGGGGGGCAGATTAGGGGTTAATAAATATAACATAGGGGTCGGCGATGTTAGGGCAGCAGATTAGGGGTACATAGGGATAACGTAGGTGGCGGCGGTTTACGGAGCGGCAGATTAGGGGTTAAAAGTGTAATGCAGGGGTCAGCGATAGCGGGGGCGGCAGATTAGGGGTTAATAAGTGTAAGGTTAGGGGTGTTTAGACTCGGGGTACATGTTAGGGTGTTAGGTGCAGACGTAGGAAGTGTTTCCCCATAGGAAACAATGGGGCTGCGTTAGGAGCTGAACGCTGCTTTTTTGCAGGTGTTAGGTTTTTTTTCAGCTCAAACAGCCCCATTGTTTCCTATGGGAGAATCGTGCACGAGCACGTTTTTGATGCCGGCCGCGTCCGTAAGCAACTCTGGTATCGAGAGTTGCATTTGCGGTAAAAATGCTCTACGCTCCTTTTTTGGAGCCTAACGCAGCATTTGTTTGAACTCTCGATACCAGAGTTAAATTTATGGTGCGGCCAGAAAAAAACCCGCGGAGCGTTAACAGCCCTTTTACCGCCGAACTCTAAATCTAGGCCTTAGTGATTAGTGTCATTGCTGTGGCCCAGAGAAATGAAAATAAATTATTTATTTTGAAATTTGGCAGGGGTTAATTTTGATGAGGCTCTAGTGTCCTATGAAAGAAATTTGTAAATTGATATTATTAATTTTGTGCGTCAAACATTTCAAAGATGACAAATAGCATGTCCTTTGTAAAAAATAAATAAAAATATATATATATATAGTAAGCTGTATGCACAATTATTTTTTTATTTTATTTCTCACATATAAATAAAAAATGGCATATCATGTAATAAATAAATAAATACAAACACACATACTTAATACAACCAAACACAAAAACAAGCTGCACTAAATAAAGAATACTATTATAGACTATGGTATATTCAAAGTTAAAAAGTGTATTCCAATTCATCAAAACAGTAGTTTAAAAAATGATTATACACCAATTCGATATAACTGATATTTAAAAAAAATATATTTTAAAAATATACAAAATATAATAATCTTGAGTATATGTTAATAAAATATTGATTATAATACTTATTATGTAATAGTAAATACTATTTGAGGTTTGTATTAGGGATATATCCCAAACATACACTGAACGCAATTAACTTCTGTGACTGCAGGAGTATGGTAGATTTGCTTAATAGATGTGAGTTTGAAGATCTTGGCTTCTGACAAGTAAAACTCTCCCGTTATGTTCAGTCGATGGTGCAGTTTCTTTATTCACTGAACACTAAGGATTGTTCAGACTACGAGATACTAAAAACACAATAACAGAAAGAGCGCGACCACGACTCAAGGTAAAAGATTTAACAATTTTACTATGAGCATATAATCAGTTGCACTTACAAGAGGGTAATATTAAAAATGCCTTTAGACAACACACAGTCAGCAGGTTTCAATGTCCGGGTGGGTGCTCTCCCTTCCAGCACTATGCACCTCTGTTTTTGTGTACGTAGTCGTGTTAGCAAACGTCTTTAGATCAATTTCTTCTCCTGAAGTTGCAATACTGTATGTAGACCGTCCCTGTCTACACGTTTTGTCCAGCTTCTGCGGAGCACCCACCCGGACATTGAAACCTGCTGACTATGTGTTGTCTAAAGGCACTTTTAATATTACCCCCTTGCAAGTGCAACTGATTATATGCTCATAGTAAAATTGTTAAATCTTTTACCTTGAGTCGTGGTTGCACACATACTTAATAAAGACATATTAGGCAATAGTAAAAAAAACCATGTTACTCAATCTCTCTCTCCTTTCGTATGGGCTCCATATTTTAAAAGGCAGACAGACATGGGGTATGCCCGTGAAACTTTACGCCTAGCTTTGTGCTGTCAATCATCCTGATCGGATCTGATTGGGATGATTTAACTCCACCACACTTTATTAAGTTATTTATTTAGAAAATAATATGATATACTTGATCCCTTTGAATATCACTCTAATTTTATCTATTACGTTATAGCAATTTGGCATTTCTCATATATATATAATTAAAAAAAATAAAAACCTGGGAAAAGTAGCAAGAGAATATAGACGTTTTAAACTGCTTGAGCAGTAGAGAAGTCTTATGCAGGAGGTAATACTATACACAGCACACTACATAAAAATTTTAATGTCTAAGTTTAAGTTCCCAATCAAATGTTATAATATATCATTGAAATTGAACGACCCCACTCCAGATAATTTATAGGTACAGGAAACCTTAAAATTTATTTCATGATTTGGATACAACGTACAATTTCAAACAAATTTCCAATTTACTTCTATTATGAACTTTGCTTCATTATCTTGTTATCCTTTGCTGAAGAAGCAGCATTGCACTACTGGCAGCTAGCTGAACACATCTAGTTAGCCAATCACAAGAGATAAATGTGTGCAGGCACCAATTAGCAACTAGCTCCCACTAGTGTAGTGTGCATATTTTGTGTTTCAATAGAAGTGAATTTAAAAGTGTCTTAAAATTACATGCTCTATCTGAATCATGCAAATTTAATTTTGACTTTCCTTTAAAAATATAATGAAGGAGCTTCATTTCAGGATTTCCTCTTTTTAAATGGGAAAATTAACATGCTTTTGGCCAATGAATATGAATATATGTAGATGTGCATAAAAGCAGGAATATTCAAAGGTGAAATGTTCAAAGGTGAAGGAGCACCTGGTTGTTGTGAGTAAGAGTAGGAGAGCATCTGGTGATGAGCATAACAGTGGGATTGGTGCATGTGTATGAACATGTAAGAATGGAAAGATGTCTTTGGCCTAGATTCATAGATGTATGTAAGGTTGAAGAGGGTCTATGTTTAAAAAGGCTAAATCATGTTTGGAATTCATCAAACATCACTTTACCTATATTTTGTAGCAATTTATTAGTGCATGCTCTTACTCCTTAAATCTATAGTTATGTTGTGTTGTCATCCACTGGGGGCTTCTTTAAGATTACATCACAATCTAGGGGTCCGTAATCACCTGGGGAATACAGGGATGCTGGGGATATCACCAGGCATTGTGTGGTGATGTCAAAAGGCCCCCGGAATCCCAGAAGTACTGGGAAGGACCAGAAGGCTTAAGGGGTTTGATATTTAAAACCCTCAATTCCATCTCCCTTAAGACCTAAAAACCCTTAAAATCCATATTTTCAAAGCTAATCCCCTGCTATTTCAAATTATGTGTGTTTTGGGGATTAAAAAATTACAAATGTTTCAATGCACATACACTATATACCCTTGTAATAGGTCATCAAAAATCCTATAGACACCCATCTTTTCAAAGACCAAAAGCCATCTTTAAAATATAGTGCCTATATATGTTTTAATTGCATGGTGATCACTGTGATAATAGTGATCCCCTGGCATGAATAAATGTCCAATTTTTTTCATAGAAGCTCATTGGAGACCTTATGCAGTCTTACAAGTGGTGATTGCAGGAAAACAGGTTCTCTACTTGCAAACCTGTCTGCCTATAATATGTATGGATTTCTCACTGGCATCTAAAAACTGCAAAACAGCTTAGCACATGGGTGGGAATGATTCAGCAGTAAAAGGGTTAAAAAAAACACCATCTACAAAACAGTCCACATAGGCACAAAGAAAATGCCTAAACAATTTTTTTTAAAAAAGCAGGAGACAACATTTTTTGCTTTGTAGGTCTACTGTACCATCAACTGAACAACATTTGAAGATATGCGTACCTTGCGTTACATTTTAGGTTGTTTACAAGAACAACACAATATCCCTACTAATCTAGAGATGAGTACTCAGTTTGGTAAATATATGCTGAGTAAATCCACATTTTATCCTATCTAAAGTAGAGGGGCTGTTTTAGAGCTTTGCCCTGCTAGTATTGAGAGAAAGCTAACTCAGCTGTATCACAGAAAGGATAGGAAAAGGTTGGGAAATCATAAATCAAAGAAGATAATAGCCCTGAAGAACAGGAAGGATGTTGCTATACACAAAACAAATAAAGAAGGTAGCACAATAGTCATGTCTATAAGAGTAGGGGGCGCCCTAGAGATTATATAATGTCAGGTAAAGGTATAATGATAAATTTATTACTCAATTTAGTGTGTATTAGTAATGTGTATAATGTATATCTAGAGTAGATAATCCAATAAAGAACAGTATAATAAATGAAATTTGTTATCCCAATAGATACACTGTTAATCAAAAATTGCAAGCATAAAAAACTGTAAAAATGATAAAGTCTTTGATCTTTGGATGGTAGATAGAGGGGATGCGAGGCAGCAATCTGTGGAGAACCCGGCCAGGATCCTAATAGGGTTATCTATAAACAAGAAGAGAAACAGATGCGCCACATGGCCCAATATTGTTTGATCCACACAAATGCACGTTCAGATAGTACTATATTAAACTCACAATCTTGAGCGCACTCCAATTAGTGCATAGGGAGCAGTCTGGGATCTATGACAGTCACCCAGCAGACCGGCCTCTTAGGAGTGAACTGGAGTTTCTGTGAGAAAGATATAAAAAGACACAGAGGTGCCTATATGGCCTAATACAGTCTTGAACCCAGGAGCAATGATGTATGTAGTAAGAGATATACTCACATTTGGTAGTGCATCCCTATTGATGCTAGTCAAACAGGAAGGGATCAATACAGTCACCCAACAGACTATGACAAGGCTTCCACAGGAGGCAATCAGCAAATATCCAATGGACCAGAGATAGAACCAAAAAATCCACAATAGCAAGTGTTTTGGTAAAAAAAGTTATAAACTTTACTAACAAAGAATAAAATCAAGCGACGCGTTTCTCAGCATGCAAGCTGTTTCATCAGGCTTATAAAAATTGGCTTAAACACTTGCTATATATACTCATATTTATATCAAAATAATTAACAACACCTGTGAGAGGAGTGGCTGGAGGCAACTCCCTCATTTCTGAGCCTATCAGCATTCAATATAATAAAATGACAGTCAAAATTCCAAACAGATTTAAGTGTAAATACAAACTTGCAGTATGAATTGATATTCTTCACAATTGTTACCTTTATGGATATTCATTATAAACATTGTATAAAAAAAGTGCTTAGACTAGATCTCCCTATAGGAAAGGAATAAGGACTATAAATCTTTTTAGGCTGAACTTACTTGATTATAAGTCATATAATGATGTCTGAACAGTTTAAGTCGTGGCGTGTTTGTATACAAACTGGCGTTCCCTAATACTCATTGCGCATGCGTGTGATGTCATACGTCAATCACTGAATAGCGCTGTATACGAATAATACAAATCCCTGATCTAATATGCCAGAATGTATTAGTGGTCCAATATCATCTGTCTATATAACCTAATTACATTAAAGGATTTTTAGTAAGTCTAATCTTGTTCATAGTGGTTTTTGGATAAAGTATTATTTTAGTACCGGTGACGAGTGCCGTATCCTAATAGTGGTGGAGCTTGTACTGTGTGTGTGATTGGTCAAAATAGACTGTGTGTAAACTTAACATCAGTCAGTAGCAGATCGATACGTCACCAGGGGTATGTCTTATCAGAAATGAATGGATACTAAAAGTATACTAGTCTCCAAATTCTATGTAGTGATTGACATATGGCTTATGACTGTGTGTATAATTGGTCAAAGCAGACTATTTATAGACTTAACATCAGTCAATAGCAGATCAATACGTCACAAGGGGTATGTCTTATCGGCTAATGCATAAATACTAAAAGTATACTAGTCTCTAAATTCTAACGTGATGAATGATTTATGACAAAGAAGTAGTAACAACAAAATTCATATCGCCCATCAGCGTGGTTATGATAACTAAATATGCTGATTGTTGGTCTAGACACTTGTAGGTGTCCGTGTGAGTCCCATATCAAAAATGATTACTAAGATAATAACATGTTTTATCTAATGTTGACATTCTATTTGAGTGAATAAAATTTAGTGAGATATATATATTGAATTGTCATTATAAAGTTATTTCGTATGAGTGATTATCCTATAACTAGTGTAAAATTTAAGGTATCAATTTATCTTCCCATATGTTGTTGACTATTAATAAGTTATGTGATATATGTGCAAAATAATAAATCGTTGTGAATAATAAAATATATCACAATTCAGATAAGAATAGTGATTCTAACAATATAAATAGAAATATAATATGTATTCCCTGACTCTAAAATTACCATTTGGCCATTGTTGGGGCACGCCTTTGTTTTCCCTGTCACCTGGATAACGTGTAGATGGGTCCAATGGGAGACAAGGGGGCGTGTTGTAACGTAACTACCCGTGATGGGTTTATCAAGTGAGATTTTGGACAACAATCAGGTTTGTTTTTTTTTTGTTTTGTTTTTTTTAACAGTCTATGAATGGGGATGCGGTAGGTGAATGGAATTAGTGCCGCCTATTATAAGCAACTATGGAACTTTTGATTTGTGATTTGTGGCATTGATTGGTACAAGGGGAGTATCCCTATGTGCTGTTAAATCCCTTAGTGACGTTGGAGGAGAGTCCATTTTTGATATAGGGGTGCTTTGATTAATATGAACTATATTGGTATTTTTTGAGGACTTGGGGCAATATTTGGGCTATATTTACATATGTATGTACACATGTATCACATTTTGTATTAATTTTCATCATTGTTGTAACAATTGCTTATTTTTTCACTTTGAATTTGTGAATATATTTCTATTGAACACACATGTTTGGTTGAAACCATAGAATTTTGCACATGGTTTCCAGTGATTGGAGATACTGTTGGGGGTGGGTTTTGTATGCCTTTATTAGTTTGTTTGTTTGGAGTTTTCAATTGTCAGAGGAAGGGACGTGTTAAGTCCCAAAACGTCACATTTAATTAATTTTGTTACCACGTTTGAAGTCCGAAGTCCAGTGAGTGCTTTTCCTGTTACATTGTTTGAATTCTTTGAAAGCAGCTGAACGGTTGGTGGGAGTGCATATGCCTAGAACTTTCTTTGAATATATGTACATATGTATATATATATATATATATATATATATATATATATATATATATGTATCAATATATGTACATACTTTATATATATATTTATATATATGTGTATATATATATATACATATACATATATATATATATGAGACAGAAAGAGTGATTAAATAAAATAATTAAACAATATTTATATTTTTAATGTATTTTGTTTATGTCTTACAGCAATTCAGGAAGAAGGAGAGACCAACAAGTTTGAAGATGACGATCAATCCAATGCCTTCTTCTTCAACACAGTGCTATGACTGGGGTGAATTATTAACTTAAATATAATTTAAATTCATTTTGTTATATAAATTTATAAGTCATGGCATTATAATTAAACAAGTTGGCAACTATAACATTGTTCTATTAATGAACTAGAATAATTTCTAAGATGTTCATATACTATATTTTTTAAATATATTTTGAAAGCTATATAACACGCTGATGCCTGTATGCAGGTAAATATTCTAGTCAAGGTGTTTGCAAAAAAGGCAAAAATAAATTTACCATTTAGGTACAGTATACAGCTGTTTCCATATAACTGCATGAAATAGACACTACTATAAAGATTAATATGCACAGATACTGATCTAAAAATTCAGTATAATACCTTTTAAAAAGTTAATTAGATGCTCCAACGTTAGCACTGTGGATTAGAATGATAACCAGGAACACCCAGGGAAAGTGACTAAATTGAACCCCCCTTCCCACCTCCCCTGCATATGAAAAGACAGATTATAGAAACAGAAGCCAGCAGTAGACTGTAAAATCGTGTCCGTTCTGACACTGAGGGGCTTGGTTCAGAGTATGAAAATATGCACAATGTTATTAACAAATAAGCAAAATTATACGTTGTTACAAAAACACTGACAGATGGGCTATATAAAGGGATCTTCTACAAAACATTTATGCTAAGAAATATTTTGGTGTATAATGGCACTTTACTAGAAACATGTAGAATATGCCAAATTAAAAGTATGTACATTTGTTTTTTCATTTTAAAACTTCAAAAACTTTTAAATGAAATGTATATTTAATAAACGTCATTTTTTTTCCTATTTTTCTTTATTGTTGTTCTTGGAGATCAAAACATTTACATTAAAGTGAAGGTCCATTTTGATGAATTAGTGCCCGGTTTTTAATAAATCTACTAAAAACAAGGGCACTTTAATTCATCAAAATTGACATTTCACTGTTTTCTTCAAAAACGTACCTTTTAATCCTGGCAGCCGCTCCAGCACTTCCTCCGCCCGTCACAAGCCGTCTTCGCGGGTCCAAAATGACGAATCCAGCTTCCTCCAATCACAGCATTGAATCAGGCCAAGATTCCCCCGGGGGGGGGGGGGGGAGCTGTGATTGGAGGAAGCCTGATTCGTAATTTCTGACATCTGCAGAGGCTTCCGACGGCCGAGGGAATCGCTGGAGCGGCATTTAGGATTAAAAGGTATGTTTCTGAAGAAAACAGTGAAATGTCAATTTTGATGAATTAAAGTGCCCTTGTTTTTAATAGGTTTATTAAAAACTGGTCACTAATTCATCAAAATGGACCTTCACTTTAACAAAAAAGAAATATTAGGGGCTCGATCCGATATGCAGCGTTGCCCGCAAAAGCCGGTGATGCCGAATTTTGGGCGGGTTTGGTATCCTATATACGGCGTAACCTAGAAGTTACGCTAGTATATTTCTGCCGTTGCCCATAGTTTTTTGGGCCATAGGCAGGTATCCAATATACAGCGTAAGGACTTACCTGGCGAAAATGGAGAAATCTTACTCCATTTTAACCTCGCCACTAAATGCAGCCGTAGTAAGCCTTACACTGTCTATTGGAGCCCCGTAACTCCCTAAACTAGCTGCTAAATAAAACCTAACACCAAACGCATGCGCAATGTCTATCTACCTGTCATCCACAATCTGCTAAATAAAACCTAACACCTAACGCATGTGCAATGTCTATCTACCTGTCAACAGCGATCCCCCGCCGCAATCCCTAATAAAGTATTTAACCCCTAAACCGCCGCTCCCGGACCCCGCCGCCACCTACATTAAAAGTATAACCCCCTAATATGTTCCCCCTACACCGTCGCCAGCTACATTACCTACCCCCTAATGTGAGCCCCTTACACCGCCGCCGCCTACATTACCTACCCCCTAATGTGAGCCCCCTACACCACCGCCACCTACATTAACTACCCCCTAATGTGAGCTCCTACCCCGCCGCTAGCTATATTACCTACCCCCTAATGTGAGCTCCTACCCCGCCGCCAGCTTCCCCCTACACCACCGCCAGCTATATTAAATAGATTAGCCCCTAATCTAATCCCCCTACTCTGCCGCCAGCTATATTAACTATATTAACCCTTATTATATTAGTGTTAATATAGTTAATATAGTTATTATATTATATAAATTAACTATATTAACCCTAATTATATTAGGGTTAATATAGTTAATGTCGTTATTATATTATATATATATTAAGTATAATAACCCTATCTAACTCTAACATCCCTAACTAAATTCTTATTAAAATAAATCTAATTAATATTAATATTATTAATTAAAATATTCCTATTTAAATCTAAATACTTACCTATAAAATAAACCCTAAGATAGCTACAATGTAATTAATAATTACATTGTAGCTATTTTAGGGTTTATATTTATTTTACAGGTAACTTGGTATTTATTTTAACTAGGTACAATAGCTATTAAATAGTTAATAACTATTTAATAGCTACCTAGTTAAAATAATTACCAATTTACCTGTAAAATAAATCCTAACCTAAGTTACAAATATACCTACACTATCAATAAATTAAATAAACTACAAATATCTAAACTAAAATACAATTAAATAAACTAAATTAAATTACAAAAAAAACCCCCACTAAATTACAAAAAATAAAAAAAGATTACAAGATTTTTAAGCTAATTACACCTATTCTAAGACCCCTAATAAAATAATAAAGCCCCCCAAAATAAAAAAATGTCCCTACCCTATTCTAAAATACAAAAGTTAACAGCTCTATTACCTTACCAGCCCTTAAAAGGGCCTTTTGCGGGGCATGCCCCAAAGAAATCAGCTCTTTTGCCTGTAAAAAAAAAACACAATACCACCCCCCAACATTACAACCCACCACCCACATACCCCTACTCTAGCCCAAACCCCCCTTAAATAAACCTAACTCTACCCCCCTGAAGATCTCCCTACCTTGTCTTCACCCAGCCGGGCAGAACTCTTCATCCGATCCGGGCGATGTCTTCAATCAAGCGGTAGAGAAGAAGTCTTCCATCTGGTGATGTCTTCATCCAAGCGGCAAAGAAGAAGTCTTCCATCCGGCGATGTCTTCAATCAAGCGGCAGAGAAGAGGTCCTCCATCGGGGCGAAGTTTTCTTCCAAGCGGCATCTTCAATCTTCTTTCTTCGCTCCTCCGATGCCCCTAATCTAATCCCCCTACACTGCCGCCAGCTATATTAACTATATTAACCCTAATTATATTAGTGTTAATATAGTTAATATAGTTATTATATTATATAAATTGACTATATTAACCCTAATTATATTAGGGTTAATATAGTTAATGTCGTTATTATATTATATATATATTAAGTATAATAACCCTATCTAACTCTAACATCCCTAACTAAATTCTTATTAAAATAAATCTAATTAATATTAATATTATTAATTAAAATATTCCTATTTAAATATAAATACTTACCTATAAAATAAACCCTAAGATAGCTACAATGTAATTAATAATTACATTGTAGCTATTTTAGGGTTTATATTTATTTTACAGGTAACTTGGTTTTTATTTTAACTAGGTACAATAGCTATTAAATAGTTAATAACTATTTAATAGCTACCTAGTTAAAATAATTACCAATTTACCTGTAAAATAAATCCTAACCTAAGTTACAAATATACCTACACTATCAATAACTTAAATAAACTACAAATATCTAAACTAAAATACAATTAAATAAACTAAACTAAATTACAAAAATCCGATCCGGGCGATGTCTTCAATCAAGCGGTAGAGAAGAAGTCTTCCATCTGGCGATGTCTTCATCCAAGCGGCAAAGAAGAAGTCTTCCATCCGGCGATGTCTTCAATCAAGCGGCAGAGAAGAGGTCCTCCATCGGGGCGAAGTTTTCTTCCAAGCGGTATCTTCAATCTTCTTTCTTCGCTCCTCCTTTGCGGAACATCCATCCGGCACGACAACTTCCCGACGAATGAGGTTCCTTTAAATGACGTCATCCAAGATGGCGTCCGTCGAATTCCGATTGGCTGATAGGATTCTATCAGCCAATCGGAATTAAGGTAGAAAAATCTGATTGGATGATTGAATCAGCCAATCAGATTCAAGTTCAATCCGATTGGCCGAACCAATCAGCCAATCGGATTGAACTTGAATCTGTCGTCGTGCCGGATGGATGTTCCGCGTCGGAGGAGCGAAGAAAGAAGATTGAAGATGCCGCTTGGAAGAAAACTTTGTCCCGATGGAGGACCTCTTCTCTGCCGCTTGATTGAAGACATCGCCGGATGGAAGACTTCTTTGCCGCTTGGATGAAGACATTGCCAGATGGAAGACTTCTTCTCTGCTGCTTGATTGAAGACATCGCCCGGATCGGATGAAGAGTTCTGGCCGGCTGGGTGAAGACAAGGTAGGGAGATCATTAGGGTGGTAGTGTTAGGTTTATTTAAGGGGGAGTTGGGTTAGAGTAGGGGTATGTGGGTGGTGGGTTGTAATGTTGGGGGTGGTATTGTGGGTTTTTTTTACAGGCAAAAGAGCTGATTTCTTTGGGGCATGCTCCGAAAAAGGCCCTTTTAAGGGCTGGTAAGGTAATAGAGCTGTTAACTTTTGTATTTTAGAATAGGCTAGGGGCATTTTTTTATTTTGGGGGGCTTTATTATTTTATTAGGGGGCTTAGAATAGGTGTAATTAGCTTAAAAATCTTGTAATCTTTTTTTATTTTTTGTAATTTAGTGTTTGTTTTTTTTGTAATTTAGTTTAGTTTATTTAATTGTATTTTAGTTTAGATATTTGTAGTTTATTTAATTTATTGATCGTGTAGGTGTATTTGTAACTTAGGTTAGGATTTATTTTACAGGTAAATTGGTAATTATTTTAACTAGGTAACTATTAAATAGTTATTAACTATTTAATAGCTATTGTACCTAGTTAAAATAAATACCAAGTTACCTGTAAAATAAATATAAACCCTAAAATAACTACAATGTAATTATTAATTACATTGTAGCTATCTTAGGGTTTATTTTATAGGTAAGTATTTAGATTTAAATAGGAATATTTTAATATTAATTAGATTTATTTTAATAAGAATTTAGTTAGGGATGTTAGAGTTAGATAGGGTTATTATACTTAATATATATATATTATAATAACCATATTAACTATATTAACCCTATTATAATTAGGGTTAATATAGTTAATATATATAATATAATAACTATATTAACCCTAATATAATTAGGGTTAATATAGTTAATATTGCTGACGGCGGTGTAGGGGGATTAGATTAGGGGTTAATCTATTTAATATAGCTGGCGGCGGTATAGAGGGATTAGATTAGGGGTTAATGTATTTAATATATCTTGCGGCGGTATAGGGGGATTAAATTAGGGTTTAATAATTTTAATATAGCTGGCGGTGGAGTAGGGGGATTAGATTAGGGGTTAATAATTTTAATATAGCTGGCGGCGGGTTAGGGGGATTAAATTAGGGGTTAATAATTTTAATATAGCTGGCGACGGTGTAAGGGGCTCACATTAGGGGGTAGCTAATGTAGATGGCGGCAGGGTAGGAGCTCACATTAGGGGGTAATATAGATAATGTAGGTGGCAGCGGGGTCCGGGAGCGGCGGTTTAGGGGTTAATAACTTTATTAGGTTGCGGCGGGGTCCAGGAGCAGCGGTTTAAGGGTTAATACATTTTTTATTGTTAGGATAGTGAGGGGGGTAGCGGATAGAGGGTTAGACGTGTCGGGCTATGTTTAGGAGGCGTGTTAGACAGTACAGGAGATTTAATAACTTAGTCAGGTTTTGTAGGCGCCGGCAGTTTCTAATGTGCCGTAAGTCACTGGCGACTCCAGAAATTTGTACTTACGCAGATTTCTGGACATCGCTGGTTTATCAGACTGTCGGCACTTTAGCATCTGACGGCGCCGTATATAGGATAGCTCGAGTTGCGAGCTGAAACTACGGGCGGCGGGGGTTCCCTCGCTTGCGCCGCAAACTACGATCTTTATCGGATCGCGCCCCTGATGCCCTGCTTAAAGCAGAAACAACTTTAATAAGGACCTACTCAAGTGTGAGAACTCTAAGACTAAAATATCAGTCTTTTAATTGAAAATGTAAATCGTCTTATTTTATTTTGAATCAATGAATGTGAACATAATATATATATATATATATATATTTTTTTTTTTTTTTTAAATAAATTTATTATTGAAATTAAAAATGATTGGTCTCTGTGTATTCTTATAAAAATAAATATATTATCAACCTAGTTAAACAGGTATACATGTATTAGCTAATGTCTAGACTTCCTATAAGCTTGTTTGACACCTCTCACATATTTGCATTACGATTTAGACTCATCAGTTCAGTAGGGTGTGCAAGAAGATTAATGTATTACTGCTCAGTAAAGCATGTTTTATTAATCTTGCTGTAGAAAGTGTAATTTAAAAAAAAAATTAAAAAAAATAGAACATGAGTTTATAGAAAATAGGAATTTTTTTCATTGATTTATAATCCAGTGATTCAAATAGAAGATTATTCTTAGTTGACAATACAAATTATTTATTAAACTATTAAAATTATTGTATTACACAATGTGCAAAATTACTCCTAATAGAGAGATTTATCATTAATACGCTGCAGGTCGCCTTCGGAAAATAGCGTGAAAATATGACCAATTTAATGATAAATACTGGCGCACATGTGCGCCTCTCCAAGGGCAAGCTGTGGAGAATTTATAGGAGAACTGAAAGGAGAATTCAACAAATTAATGATAAATCGAGCCCATAGTTTCTAGTATAGGGTCCCTTCTTGAACCCTTGTCTGAGTGGTTAGACCATATACTACAATCTAAGGCTGCTGTCCTTTGCAGCTATTTGAGGGACACTAAACACCTTTTAATGTTAAAAGCACAGACAACCTGGAAAGAAGAATATGGTTGGTTGACAATTGATGTAGTGTCCCTCTACACATCTATTCTCCATGAGAGAGGTATTGATACAATCTATTATTTTCTTAACAATGATACTGAGTTTTCTGCAGATAAGAGTGAATTTGTCTTGTCTGTCATTAATTTTTTATTGGAACATAACTTTTTTAAATTTGATGGGGATTTCTACCTCCAGAGATGCTGGACAGCTATGGGGGCAGACTTTGTGCTAGAAGGTCTTTTTAAACTACTCAGTGTATAAATTGTTCAACAGAATATGTGGTCTATTTGGTATCCAGTGTGGAGTGCAAAATATAATATGTAGGTCTCCCCACTAGGGAGGCAAGATCTAAGGGAACACTTAAAGGTACACTCTACTTTTTTTAAAAATGTTTTATTGTTTAAAAAGATAGAGTACATCTTTTCTACCCATTCCCCAGCTTTGCATAACCAATATTGTTATATGAATATACTGTATAACATCTAAAACTGTCTCTGCCTGTTTTACGCCCCTCAATCCATTTTATAAGCTTTTCACTGCAAGACAGAGCTAGCTAATGTGTACCATATAGATAACACTGTGCTCACTCTTGAGGAGTTACAAATAAGAATGCACTGATTGGCTAAAATGCCTGTCGTAAAAAGCCCTGATATAAGGGGCCATTTTGCTGATGCTTAGATACAAGGTAATTTCAGAGGTAACAAGTATATTAATATAACTGTGATAGTTATACAAAACTAGGGAATGGGTAATAAAGTGATTATTTATCTTTTTAAGCAATCATAATTTTGGAGTAGACTGTCCCTTTAAGTAGTATCAAATGTGACCATGAATGCTCAGCTTTAGCAAAACATGTTTTTACACCATCATAAACAGTGAGTGGAATCATTTAAATGACAAGCCATTAAATAGGTTAAGACACTGACACGGGTAGGGGACAGGCTCAAATGATGTTTAATTCTCTGCATATAAGAGTGAATTTGTCTTGTCTGTCATTCATTTTCTATTAGAACATAACTTTTTTTTAATTTGATGGGATTTTTACCTACAGAGATGCTGGACAGCTATGGGGGCAACCTTTGTGCTAGAAGGTTTTTTCAAACTACTTAGTGTATAAATTGTTCCACAGAATATGTGGTCATTTTGGTATCCTGTGTGGAGTGCAAGATACAATATTTAGGTCTCACCACTAGGGAGGCGAGATCTAGAATAAGGAAGCACTTAAAAGGACACGCCACTTAAAAATTTGTATTGTTTAAAAATATAGATCACGTCGTTACTACCCATTCCCCAGCTTTGCATAAGTCCTGTCTGTCTATTTAGGCTCATATTTCTACATGAATTTTGTACATAGCCTGTCACCCTTACTCTTATGCGTTTCTGTATGTTATTTCTAATTGCACCTGTTTTTTTGCAATTGTAATTGTTTTTTTACTTATTTTACGTTGTATCTTATTTGGCTACATATTGGCACATGTTACTTAGATTTTCATTGTTCATTGGCCTTTGATGTTTGTCCAGTGAGTGTCACTTGAACAGTAATTATAATGAATATGGCTCCATTTCCCGGAAATGATCTATGATTATGGGTTTCCCAAAAGGTGTCAGGTATCTGGGGGGCGCCCCTTAGTTTAATGGATCTTTACTTTTGAACTTTTTATACTTTTATCTCCACTACATTTGACTTTTTATATGTGAGTATTTAATAAAGTTTGATTTTATCCTGTGATTGAGCCGGTCTGGGATTGTTGTTTTGTATTGGAGCACACCTCTACAATGCCCCGGATCTCCAACAGCCTGTCCCTTGTTCACATCTAAGGTTTCAAGATGCCTCTTGTTCTATCCGGGAAGATTACTTTACCCTAATAAAACAGAAGTGAATATTTTACAATTATGAACAATTACAAAGCCTGCAAGCATATTCTCTAAATGTTGTGGTTGTAATTACCACCTTTTCCACAGTGCTATCAGTTATTATTTACTGAACAAGGTATCTTGTATTGTGACAATTCATTTAACTCTATATTTTACTCCCAGGAATGGCCACTAATGAAATGCTATAAAAGATAGGCAAATAAAGCCTTACTAGTGAGGATCCTTAAGTTCTGCCCATTGTGTCCAGCAGTGAGGAGCCTCTAATATTTAGTGACCTACAAATAGGGGATTGTATAGGAATTGGTAGTGAGCAACAAGGAAAGTGATCCATCTGTGACATATTCTTACCAGATTCAGTGTGATTCACAGTTATGGTTAAAGCATATTGCTCTCTGTAATCAAGGTCAGTTTAGCTGCATTCAATTGTTGTTTAATAGAGAAGAGTTGAATCTGGGAGAGTCTGATGCTTGCTTTTAAAACTCATTAATAAAGTTGTGCAATGGCGAAAAAGTTGTCTTGTCTGAATCTTTCTGAATAAATATTTAAAAAACTTAGGTTTACAAATATTTGTTTCCCATGCTATTCAGTATTCGTTTTAAATAATACTGAATACTTGTTGAACATTTGTAACTAAACAAATGCATATTACTAACCTTAAGGGACTTGAGATCTGGTAGCATTGAGTCTCTTTAGAAAATCAGCTTTCCTGTATTAAACAGCAGTATGAGTACTGAGCATACTTCTTGTTTTTGAGAATAGTTAAGATGACCTAAGACCTAATCAAAACTATTCTGTAAGTAATTGTGTTGTAGAAGGTTTATATACACACAGCGCCTACAAAAAATGATACACGCTTCCAAAATAAGATCCCTAATAAACTCAAAAGTTAGTTATAATAGTACAGAAAGAGGGAATGCCAAAAAAGGCTAAAGTGTCACCCTATTCAACTTATTAGAATAAAAATAGGGTACCCTATGTAGGAAAAAATTATAAGCAAAGTGAAATAACAATGATCTCAATGTCTCTGATGAGAAATGGCCAGTAGAAGAAGTGAAAATAAAATTAGTGATTATCTTCTATAATAGTGTCCAATAGTTGTAAAAGTTCCAAGTGAGTAGTGTCTAGGAAATCCAAACTGAAGTTCATGAAGACAGTGTTGGATGAAAAAAGGCAAAATATGTGTAGAAAAATAAAGGTAAAAATAAAAATAGAAAAAATATAATAAAAATGGTAATGCAAAAATGAACCAAAAATATATAGATAATCCAAAAGTGTCCAATGGTTTCGGATCCTGTGGAAAAAGATCCCATAGTGCAATAATGTAATAGATGTGGATAAAGACCTACTAAAACCAGGCTTACCATATGTATAAGACTTGAGCAGTGACTTCTATTGACGTGTTTCGGCCCTGGCGTGGGCCTTTTTCAAAAATGTAAACTGCTAGTGTTATTGAGACTTAAATAGCCATTATCAGCCAATGACTGAGTAAACCTTTTCCCGCCAAAAAAACATAATTTATGTAAGAACTTACCTGATAAATTCATTTCTTTCATATTAGCAAGAGTCCATGAGCTAGTGACGTATGGGATATACATTCCTACCAGGAGGGGCAACGTTTCCCAAACCTCAAAATGCCTATAAATACACCCCTCACCACACCAACAAATCAGTTTAACGAATAGCCAAGAAGTGGGGTGATAAGAAAAAAGTGCAAAAGCATAAAAAACAAGGAATTGGAATAATTGTGCTTTATACAAAAAAATCATAACCACCACAAAAAAGGGTGGGCCTCATGGACTCTTGCTAATATGAAAGAAATGAATTTATCAGGTAAGTACTTACATAAATTATGTTTTCTTTCATGTAATTAGCAAGAGTCCATGAGCTAGTGACGTATGGGATAATGACTACCCAAGATGTGGATCTTCCACGCAAGAGTCACTAGAGAGGGAGGGATAAAATAAAGACAGTCAATTTCGCTGAAAAATAATCCACACCCAAAATAAAGTTTAAATCTTATAATGAAGAAAACTGAAATTATAAGCAGAAGAATCAAACTGAAACAGCTGCCTGAAGTATTTTTCTACCAAAAACTGCTTCAGAAGAAGAATACACATCAAAATGGTAGAATTTAGTAAAAGTATGCAAAGAAGACCAAGTTGCTGCTTTGCAAATCTGATCAATCGAAGCTTCATTCCTAAACGCCCAGGAAGTAGAAACTGACCTAGTAGAATGAGCTGTAATCCTTTGAGGCGGAGATTTACCCGACTCGACATAAGCATGATGAATTAAAGATTTCAACCAAGATGCCAAAGAAATGGCAGAAGCCTTCTGACCTTTCCTAGAACCGGAAAAGATAACAAATAGACTAGAAGTCTTTCGGAAATTCTTAGTAGCTTCAACATAATATTTCAAAGCTCTAACTACATCCAAAGAATGCAATGATCTCTCCTTAGAATTCTTAGGATTAGGACATAATGAAGGGACCACAATTTCTCTACTAATGTTGTTAGAATTCACAACCTTAGATAAAAATTGAAAAGAAGTTCGCAACACCGCCTTATCCTGATGGAAAATCAGAAAAGGAGATTCACAAGAAAGAGCAGATAATTCAGAAACTCTTCTAGCAGAAGAGATGGCCAAAAGAAAACAAAACTTTCCAAGAAAGTAATTTAATGTCCAGTGAATGCATAGGTTCAAACGGAAGAGCTTGAAGAGCCCCCAGAACCAAATTCAAACTCCAAGGAGGAGAAATTGACTTAATAACAGGTTTTATACGAACCAAAGCTTGTACAAAACAATGAATATCAGGAAGAATAGCAATCCTTCTGTGAAAAAGAACAGAAAGAGCAGAGATTTGTCCTTTCAAGCAACTTGCAGACAAACCTTTATCCAAACCATCCTGAAGAAACTGAAAAATTCTCAGAATTCTAAAAGAATGCCAGGAAAAATGATGAGAAAGACACCAAGAAATGTAAGTCTTCCAGACTCGATAATATATCTTCCTAGATACAGATCTACGAGCCTGTAGCATAGTATTAATCACAGAGTCAGAGAAACCTCTTTGACTAAGAATCAAGCGTTCAATCTCCATACCTTTAAATTTAAGGATTTGAGATCCTGATGGTAAAAAAGTACCTTGTGACAGAAGGACTGGTCTTAACGGAAGAGTCCACGGTTGGCAAGAAGCCATGCGGACAAGATCCGTATACCAAAACTTGTGAGACCATGCTGGAGCCCCCAGCAGAAAAAACGAGCATTCCTTCAGAATCTTGGAGATTACTCTTGGAAGAAGAACTAGAGGCGGAAAGATATAGGCAGGATGATACTTCCAAGGAAGTGACAATGCATCCACTGCTTCCGTCTGAGGATCCCTAGATCTGGACAGATACCTGGGAAGTTTCTTGTTTAGATGAGAAGCCATCAGATCTATTTCTGGAAGTCCCCACATTTGAACAATCTGAAGAAACACCTCTGGGTGAAGAGACCATTCGCCCGGATGTAACGTTTGGCGACTGAGATAATCCGCTTTCCAATTGTCAATACCTGGGATATGAACCGCAGAGATTAGACAGGAGCTGGATTCCGCCCATACCAGTATTCGAGATACTTCTTTCATAGCCAGAGGACTGTGAGTCCCTCCTTGATGATTGCATATGCCACAGTTGTGACATTGTCTGTCTGAAAACAAATGAACGATTCTCTCTTTAGAAGAGGCCATGACTGAAGAGCTTCTGAAAATTGCACGGAGTTCCAAAATATTGATTGGTAATCTCACCTCCTGAGATTTCCCAAACCCCTTGTGCTGTCAGAAACCCCCATACAGCTCCCCAACCTGTCAGACTTGCACCTGTTGAGATCACAGTCCAGGTTGGAAGAAAAAAAGAAGCCCCCTGAACTAAACGATGGTGGTCTGTACCACGTCAGAGGGTGTCGAACAATCAGTTTTAAAGATATTAAATGAGATATCTTTGTATAATCCCGGCACCACTGGTTCAGCATACAGAGCTGAAGAGGTTGCATGTGAAAATGAGCAAAGGGGAACACGTCCAATGCAGCAGTCATAAGAACCTAGAATTTCCATGCATAAGGCTACCGAAGGGAATGATTGAGACTGAAGGTTTCGATAAGCTGAAACCAATTTCTGACGTCTGATGACCAACAGAGACAGAGTCATGGACACTGAATCTATCCGGAAATCTAAAAAAGGTTACACTTGTCTGAGGAATCAACAAACTGATTGGTTAATTGATCCTCCAACCATGTTCTTGAAGAAACAACACTCATAAAAAGCTGGAAAGGATCTTTCCATTGAAAATGAGCAAAGGGAATTGAATCCAATGCTGTTAAAACTTCTATGCATATATAGCAACTGAAGGAAATAATAGAGACTAAAGGTACCGACAGACGGAACCCAATACAAATTGTCCCTTGTCTGATAGAGACAAAGATAGTAAATGTTGTCCCTTAACAATGCTAAAATAAATCATGATCTGATACTTGATCTTAAAGTAAACAGAAAAAATGAAGCAATTGCAATATCACAGGACCAAGAAAGGTACCTGAAACTAAATAATTTTCCAAAAATAAGATACAACTATATAAAGGAAAATAAATACTATTTTGCTATAAAAACAATAGCATAATTAGTAGGAGTAGAGATAGCTCCAATAAATTGGAGAACCCTCCAAATTGAATTTAACTGCTGACAAAGAATATAGTTTAAAAATAAAAGATAATTCTCAGCCTATTCCATTCCCTAGTATGGGGAATTGGAAAGAAAACCTCTGAAATCACAGAAGAAATAAAAAGGCAGAAATAGTGTCAGCTAGTCTTAAAGAACTAGTTACCTTAATATCCAAAATAATCAACACCTCTTCAACAAAGAACAAATGTACTTTAATAATAAAAAAATTATATAAAAAAGTAGATTTGTTAGTGTCAATATCTGATGAAGAGAATGTTGAACATCCTGAGTCAAGGCAAATAAATGTTTGAACACATATATTTAGAACTTTATATAAAAGTGCCCAACCATAGCTTAGAGTGTCACAGAAAATAAGACTTACTTACCCCAGGACACTCATCTACAAATAGTAGAAAGCCAAACCAGTACTGAAATGAGAATCAGTAGAGGTAATGGTATATATAAGAGTATATCGTCGATCTGAAAAGGGAGGTAAGAGATGAATCTCTACGACCGATAACAGAGAACCTATGAAATAGACCCCATAGAAGGAGATCATTGAATTCAAATAGGCAATACTCTCCTCACATCCCTCTTACATTCACTGCACGCTGAGAGGAAAACCGGGCTCCAAACTGCTGCGGAGCGCATATCAACGTAGAATCTAGCACAAACTTACTTCACCACCTCCATAGGAGGCAAAGTTTGTAAAACTGATTTGTGGGTGTGGTGAGGGGTGTATTTATAGGCATTTTGAGGTTTGGGAAACTTTGCCCCTCCTGGTAGGAATGTATATCCCATACGTTACTAGCTCATGGACTCTTGCTAATTACATGAAAGAAAATGCCCTTACATGTAGTCTTTACTTCAGACATAACAGTGGATTTGCCCTTAATATAAATGGTGGCATAAGGCTCATGAGTGAGTGACTATAGAGACCTTGCGATACTACTACCGGTGTGCTATGTCACTTCCAGTTATGCAGTTACGTCACTTCCGGTAATGACGTCAAGTCCGGGTTTTGCCACTTTCGGCTCCGAGTAGTCATGTCCGGTTTTCCCGCTAATGTCTATGGGAAATGTAGTTTTACCAATAGGTTATTTTAATAACTGTCTGTACTATACCCAGTTTTCCAAAAGGAATATATCTAATATGGAAGATGTTTTACCTTCCATTAGTGCCCTGAGAGCAGATATGGGACTGGCTATAAAAGAAGCCCTTTTCCAAACTGGAGAAGAAACAATCAACCTACCAATATGGAGGGTATTTTTAAAAATTTGGAAAAACTTTTAATAACGGAAGTTAAATATAAAGCAGAAGTTTAATTTCTAAAAAAATTCCTTGAACTGGGTATAGTACCTAAAGGTCTTATGATTGACAAACAACGTGCTTTCAGTCTAGAGAACTCGGATAGTTTACAAAAATGGAATCAGACTATCCTTGTGACTTCTTATAAATTAATGAAAATTATAATAGAGTATTAATACCAAATATTAGCAAGTATCGACCTAGAAATTAAAGAAAAGGTGAGTAAAGTTAAACCTCTAAAACACACTAATATATACAAATTGAAACAAGACCAACTATATTAAAAAGATAAAAGATGATGTTATTCTTAAAAAATCAAAGAAAATAAACAAAATCTTAAACCCAAATACTAAGGAGGTACAAATAGGGGTTGATACCACTATTATGGGTTCAAATTCTAATGAACCAATAGAGATAAATGAAAACCAAAGCTGGAAGACTGTAAGCCATAAAAAACAAACACCTAGATTATGAGTTATGCGCGCTATAGGGAAATTAATGAACGCAACAAAAGTGGCGTTATTTAATCCCCTATATCACAGCCATTACAAGTTTTAAAAAACGTGGCTTGTACAGGCAATATGGTGCTTTTAAGCTTCATACCGCACCAAAAACAAGCGTTTTTTTGACGTACTCGTGCGAATGCGGAAAGAAAAGCTCCTTAACGCAGCACAATTGATGTCTATGGGGAAAGAAAAAAATACAGTTTAAATCTAACACCCCTAATCTACTGCCCCCAACACCGCCAACACCTACATAATGTTATTAACCCCTAATCTGCCACCCCCGATATCGCCGCCACCTAAATAAATCTATTAACCCCTATTCCGCCGCTCCCCGACATCGCCGCCACTAAATAAAGCTGTTAACCCCTAAAACTCTGCCCTCCCTCATCACTACCACTAAATAAACCTATTAACCCCTAAACCGCCAGCCTCCCACATCGCAAAAACATAATTTAAACTATATTAACCCCTAAACCTAACCCTAACGTAACCCTAACCCTAACTCCCCCTAACTTTAACATAATTAAAATAGAGCTAAATTAAACTTACAATTATTAACTAAATAATACCTTTAAAACGAAATACTTACCTGTGAAATAAAACCTAAGCTAGCTACAATATAACTAATAAATATATTGTAACTATCTTAGATTGTATTTTTATTTGACAGGTAAGTTTGTATTTATTTTAGCTAGGTAGACTAGTTAGTAAATAGTTATTAACTATTTACCAACTACCTAGTTAAAATAAATACAAACTTACCTGTGAAATAAATCCTAAGCTACCTTACACTAAAACCTAACATTAAAAAAAAAATGAAATTATCCAAAAAAATAAAAATTATTCCTATTCTAATACCCTTTAAAAAATAATAATAATAATAAAAAAAAGCCTTATCTATAATAAACTACCAAGGGCCCTTAAGGGGTCTTTTGTAGGGCATTGTCCTAAAGTTAACAGCTCTTTTGCTACAAAAGAAAACAAACACCCCCTAACAGTATACAAACCCCCACCCTCCAAACTACCAAGGTCCCTTAAAAGGGCCTTTTGTAGGGCATTGTCCTAAAGTTAATATCTCTTTTACTACAAAAAAACAAACAAATACCCCTAACAGTATACAAACCTCCATCCCCAAACTACCAAGGGCCCTTAAAGGGGCCTTTTGTAGGGCATTGTCCTAAAGTTAATATCTCTTTTGCTACAAAAAACAAACAAATACCCCCTAACAGTATACAAACCCCACACCCCAAACCCACAAAATAAAAAGAAAGTAAACCCTAATCTACCCGTTGTATTTGTATGGGCATTGCCCTTAAAAGGGCATTAAGCTCTTTTGCTGCCCAAGCCCTAATCTAAAAATAAAAACCCACCCCAAAATGAAAAAAATACATTAAACAAAATAACAAACAAATTGTCAAAAATAATAAAATTTATCCTATTCTAATATTCATTTAAAATAAACCCACCCCAAAATAAAAAAATAATAATCTAGAATAAACTACCAATGGCCCTTAAAAGGGTCTTTTGTAGGGCATTGCCCTAAAGATATCAGCTTTTTTTCTGAATTTTTTTTACAAACCCCCCCAACCCACAAAATAAAAAAATAAAATAAAAAAACTATCTAAAAAAACCTAAGCTACCCATTGCTCTGAAAAGGGCATTTAGCTCTTTTACAAGCCCAAACCCTAATCTAAAATAAAAACTCACCCAAAAAAAACTTTAAAAAAGCCTAACACTAACCCAAGATGATCCACTTACAGTTTTTGAAGTCCCGCTTGAACGATCTTCATCCAGGCTGCGAGAATTCTTCATCCAGGTAGCCTCTTCAATCTTCATCCAGGTGGCATCTTCTATATTGATCCCGGTGGCGTGAAGCAGGTCCATCCTGAAGACATCCGGTGTAGAGCATCCTCTTCATACGGTCGCCGGTTTATTATAGTGGCTGCGGTGTAGGGCTTAATAACTTTTAGTATAGTGGGGGCAATGTGGGCGGGACAGCAGATTAGGGGTTAATAATATTTAAATAGTGTTTGTGATGCAGGAGGATGGCAGTTTAGAGGTTAATAAGTTTAATATAGTGGTGACGATGTCGTGGGAGCAGCAGCATAGGGGTTAATATGTTTTTTAGTAGTGACGATGTCGGGAGCGGCAGATTAGGGGTTAATAAGTTTAATATAGTATTTGAGATTCGGGAGGGCCTCGGTTTAGGGGTTAATAGGTAGTGTATGGGTGTTTAGTGTACTTTGTAGCAGTTTAGTTATGAGTTTTATGTTACAGATTTGTAGCGTAAAACTCATAACTACTACTTTTAGATTGCGTTACCGATCTTGTCGTTTTAGGCTAGAACGCCGTTTTTTTAGCCAGAAAGCAAGATTCGTAATACCAGCGCTATAGAAATCCCATGAAAATACGTCATTTTTAAGAGTGCGGTACTGACGTTGCGTTACAGGCTAAAAGACTTGCAGTACACCTATATATGTAATGGCTGCGGTGCTGATTTAACTCTGAAAATACCATATTTTCAGCCTTAAAAAAAAGACGAACGCACAGACTTGTAATCTAGCTGAAAGTAAGTTAAGAACCAACAGTAGAAATGAGTTGAGTGTGAACAGACAAACTCACAATATGAATAGAGATACAATTATAGTTACACAATACCTTCTAATCATTAATTCTAAAATCCCAAACAACAAAGGAAATGGAGTAACGATGAAGGCAAATAGCCTGGTTTTAGTAGGTCTTTATCCACATCTATTACATTATTGCACTATGTGATCTTTTTTACACAGGTTCTGACACCATTGGACACTTTGGGATTATCTATATATTTTTGCTTCATTTTTGCATTACCATTTTTATTATATTTGTTCTATTTTTCTATTTACCTTTATTTTTCTACACATTTTTTGTCTTTTTTCTTCCAACATTGTCTTCAAGAACTTCAGTTTGGATTTCCTAGACACTACTCACTTGGAACTTTTACACCTATTGGACACTATTATAGAAGATAATCACTAATTTTATTTTCACTTCTTCTACTGGCCATTTCTCATCAGAGACATGGAGGTTATTGTTATTTCACTTTGTTTATAATTTTGTCCCACATAGGGTACCCTATTTTTATTCTAATAAATGTTGATTTTTAATACGCAATTGTATTTTAGAATTTCAATAGAGTGTTAAGTTGAATAGAGTGAGACTTTAGCCTTTTTTGGAGCTCCCTCTTTCTGTACTAAGTAATTGTGTTGTGCCATAAAAGGAATTTTGCCTATGTCAAATAATGTCATTAGATTTGTTTTTCCATTAGAAATCTTGGCATTAAAGAAGATAAGCTTTGGTTGAAAATATTAGGAAAACTTACTGATTTACAATTGGCCCATGACATTTCATGGACTACTGAGGAATATTAACTTTCATGTTTCAACATGCCTGCAGCAAACTGTGAATATTTTGGCTATTTCAATTTGTTTACATATTTTATTTCTGAAACATGTAAAGGTTTTTACAGTCATCTTTTTTTGTGCAACAATAATGGACACAATTACAGTCATTATATAATGGTATTGAATATCTGAAAGGGTAATTGAATTATATAAACTATGACATGTTAAAGTGAAAAAAAAATATTTTTTAATGATATTTACAGTGAACTTTAGTACCCTGATTATTACATCTATGACAGATATCTTGTCACTTGCCATAACTGTGATGTGCACTTTTTCCAGATATATTTAATTCATCAAAGAACTTTTGCATCAATCCCATGGCAACATTTGTTCCTGTTTCCTCAGAGATAACAGGCTACTGGAATTCTGTGAAATAAAAAAGATGTAAGCTTCTTTGTACTTATGTTGCATTTGTGTGCTTTTCCAACAGCTGCCTTTTTATCTATGAAATATTTCATATTATATTTTTTTTTATTTTGTCTTTCTAGCCAATAGCAGAATTAATTTGTCTTAAAGGGTTTATTTATAAACTTAAATCTCCCAGAGACTCAAATTGTAATACAGCTTGTGCCATTTTATGCAAACTCTCTATTTGATTTTGCTATAGATTCATTCTATAGGGATGTTAAGAACATAATATATAATGATATGTATTTTCTAATTTAATGAGATTGTTTGGTGAATGTTCTTTTTACTACTGAATACAGTAGGACTTATACTATTACATTATTTGAGGATGCATTGTGTAGGTTGAGTTGGAACAAATATACAGTACTGAATGGGCTATGTGTACTAGTAGTATGGATTGGGCATTCCTCAGTGAGGTTTGGTTGGTCCCAGAATCTTTTTATGAAAACTGGGACATGAAGGGCAAGATTACAAGCCGTGCAGCAAATCAGTTGTTAAAACACTGCGTGCATTATGGCTTTTTCACATTTGGGGTTTCACAGCTATTACAAGTTGCAAAGCAACTTATTTTGCGCGCCCGTTAAGACGCGTAATCTACATGGCCAAATCGCATTCACGCGTTTACGTATTCCCCATAGAAGACAATGGAGAAGACAAATAGAAAAAAAAAACACACAAAACCCCTAATATGTTGTGCAAAGTCCTTGGCGTATTCTCCTTGAAAAGTGTACATGAAAATGCAAATATTTCATATTGCAAAACTGTTTTTGTAACGGAATATGTTCTATTTATTTATAAATAAATATTTATCTATATATGTGGTCATTTTTGGACAGATATAGCTATTTATAACGAGATATATATATGAATATATATATATGTCTAGCTATCTTGAGATTTATATGCGAATATTGCTTTGAAAATCCCTCTGAGATATTGTTTAATGTGCATAAATGTAAATCTTTTCATAATTTTACAATTTGTAATGTATTTGGATATTTAAAATTTGATTTGACCAGTTATGTTTAGAATAAGATAAATGAAATGTATTAGTAAAGTTAATTAGCTTTGATTAAGTGTATTTCTTGCTTTATGAAGCCAATTAACATTTCTCTTCACTATTCTTTTTTTAAGTGATATAATAAATTGTGTAAATTCTATCATTTCCTAGGTTGTGTACTACTTACAATGATGCTACTTCTTTATAATAGAAGATTATTATGAACTATAGGTAAGGATAGCCTAAAAGAGGAAGTGTGCTCTGCAATAACTCAAGCCCTTCTTTATAGTTGCTTGTTACTTTGGTTTACTATACTGAGATTTTAAGTTTCAAGCAAATCCATGCATCTGTTTCTTAGATAAACTATTCTGTATCTCCAATATTAAGACTATGGGATTTTCAACCCATACCCCATTTTTTCAATCTCAAATATTTAAAAATCTACTTAACCAAATCACTTCACATCTTCCAGTTTTCTAGTGATTCACAGTCATCCTTATCTAACTGCCAAATTTCAGCCATCTATGTCATTCCACTCCAAAGATATGAGCATTTCAAAACTCGAATACAAATCCACTCTCACCTTAAGAATCAATGTTTACAAAAGCAATTAAACATGCACACACAACAATGTGCTTATGGCTCCATCTTAAAGTTCAGTTTAAAGTAACACAAAATATCTGAAAAACTACTAATCACACAAATTTTCCCCCAATGTAACGGCAGACCCTCGACACACAATTTATTCAAGTCAAATACCAAGTTTCAAACAAATCC